>NC_046155.1:58087076-58387076 GCF_011064425.1 Rattus rattus | reverse complement strand
AATGAATTCATAAAATGTAGCCTCTGTCAAATTCTACTTCAGATCTCAGCACACACACTTAGGTGTTAGGGTGGAATGAATTTTCACTGGCTTCCAGTTGAGCCTTTTTGGTGAACTGTTGTTTCAATTACTCAGTTAGAGAACCGAGGATATTGTAAAATTGTAGCATAACCAGTCCTTGATTTGGATAGTAGTTCCTTGAATTGTTACTAGGTGATTTGAATTAAGTTGTTACAGGGTAAAGAAAACTAATACTAGCTAATGCTTTGAAACATTTAAATCTAAGGTGTATAAACATGTAATATTTTTCTTTGGAATGACCACAGAAAGTAAATGGAAAATATTGATTATTTATAGTGAGCTGTGTTCTAGCTATGGCATCAGTCAATAGAAATCTTTATAATTAGATATTTATAGATTTTTGGGTTAGAAGCATTCTGCATCCCAAGGAAATACTTTTGAGCAAACTACAAGTTTAGAATTTTATTCTTATTGATTGTTTCTCTGTTCTTTAAACACGGTCAGCTGAGCGGTCGTTCTGGTAAAGCAGTCTCAAATCCTTTGGCATGTAAAGAAATGGCATTTCAGATCTGAGCTAGGTGTGCATGCAGATAGTCTCAGTTTGTTCAGCAGAGGCAGTGTTGTTAGGAGTTCGGGGACATCCTCAGCTTCTCAGCTATATGGAGTGTTTGAGACCAGTCTGGGTTGCAGGAGGTGAGAGTGTTTGAGACCAGCCTGAGGTGGTCTTGCCAGAAGGAAGGAAGCAACTGGCGAGGGCATTAAACTACATTTCTGAAATCTTGTTCCAAGACTTACAATTCAAATTAATACCTTATTAAATAGAAATATATGCTTTACACTCAAATATATATTTCCCATAGCATCAAATCTATCAGACATACCAACATTAGAAATAATTTAGAGTAAATGTCCTCTTTATGGACATCTGAAAGCCCCAAGAATACTCTGGTGCTAAATTTTGCTGTAGATTTCATTCTGAAAAATTTAATTAAATGTTTTCCACTACCGTGTACCAAATATTGTTTGAAATGTTGTATCAGTACCGTAAAATTAAGAATAAAAGTCACTATTATCATGGAGCCTATATTTTAGTGGAGAGGCTTAACATTAACCTCTACAATAGATAATTTCAGATTACAGTATAAAAGTTGTTCACATAGTAGTCAGAGTAAGAAGGAAGGCACCCATATTAGCTGAGTGTTGTTACAGAGTGGGATAATTGAGGAGGGACGCAGAAGGTCAGTACCAGCTCTTTGCAAACCAGCTCCCCAGCATGGATTTGAATGACTCCCTCCTCTGCCTTCCCTTCCTTCCCAAGGCCTCCTGTCTCTTAGGAAGGGTTGCAGTTGCAACATGCTGTTTCAGCTGGGGAAAAGGAGAACAGTCAGATACATTTGAACCCAGTAAAACATTTCTTCTGTAACTCTTTTTGTGCAGTCCAGTCTCAGACAGTTTTCTGAAAGTATGAGTTTGTAACCCAGCCATGTAAATACAACATAGAGGTTTTTCCCCCTCTTCTTATGTCTTTCCGCACTTCAACACACTGTGTAAATACCGTCAATTGGTTGCTCCCCCAGTAAGAATTTTAATCTTTTAATCACTGTATTTCACACACCTGGTAACTAGACCCTAAATATGATAGATTCTAGTGAGATAGTCAATGCATGAATAAACTAATACCTTATAAGACGGCATCTTGAGTTTTAATCTTTTATCTTCTGTATAACAGAACATTATAATCTGAACAATGCGTAAGGCAAAAACATTTTTTAAACAGTTTAAGTGGTTTGGAGCCCATTAAGAAGGTATTGACATGTGGTAAGGACCTTTGTGTTGTGTTGTGTCCTGGCAGGATACATCATGTAACAAGACAGGGAATGGGTCCAGGAGTCTCTGCCTCTCCTTATAAAGCCACCAATACCATCTGTGACCCCAGTTAGCCCAAATCCCGTATGTCCAGTACTGTCAATGGATGAGTTTGGGGTTTAGGTTTCCAGCACATCGTGTTGGGGACACATTTGTCCTTCAGTTCACGTCATCCGATGTCACTTCTCTACGCTATTGTGGTGTCTGATAGTGGGCTGCATGGAGTAGTGCTTCTTGTCTACAGAAAAGGTCAGGTGAAGGGCACTGTGAAAGATGGGTGGGGTAGGCTGGGGGGTCTGTAGAGCAGCCAGTTTGCAACACTGTAGCAGTGTTGCCCAGCACAAGACTGACACGGATCGGAGTCTCTGATCACTATTAAAAATCATTATTTTGCAGCCGGGAAATGGCTCCCTGGGTGATAGCACTCGTCCATACGGCTGGGGACTTGAGTTTGGATTCCTGCACCCATATAAAATTCTTCACTCATTCTTCACCAGGGCTCAGAGTAGAAGTGGGGTCAGCGACAAACACATCACTGGGAGACCTCCGATAGCACAGACCCATATGGGGTCGATCCAAGCAGCAGGCAGAGAGAAAAAGAGAGACAGACAGACACTGGGCCTGCCGTGGCCTCAAAGCCTGCTCTCAGTGACAACACAGTCCTTCTCAAGCTGTTCCAGGCAGTGGTTACAGCCATTCCCACGTTTAAGCCTATCCTGGCCGTTCCTATGCAAACCACCACAGCCCTCCTGTCTCTGTGTCTTGTGTTTGTGTCCCTGCTGCACAGCTGCTTTAGCTGAGCTGTGTGAACGTGGACGACCTAACAGTGGCTGCACCACTGAAGAAAATGGGGGCTTGCCAACCCACCCAACCAGAAGGTACCTGCGTCTCTTGAGGGAGGAGCGGGGCCTGGAGAGTTTGTTTCCTGAGGCAGTTTGATACCTAATGCCATTTTTGTCAGAGACCCTGTTTTGACCAGTTTGCCCTCCCATAATATTTCTTATTATGGAAGGCAGAAGTCAATCTAAGTCTTCAGTTAGGATTTCAGTCTTCCAAGTATTTTATGCAATTTAATTTGTGAGAAATTCCAGCTGTCGTTTTCTACAGTTTAGAAAACAGTGTTGATTTTGGGGGGATTACAAGAACTTTGTTTCTTCTGGTCTTGCTATCTCACTCTGTCCTCTGAATACAAGCTGCAATTAAAATAACATTTATGTATAGTTTTTTTGTCATTCTTTTTTAAGTAATCATTTTATTTGTTTACATTTCAAATGTTTCCCCTTCCCAGTCTCCCCTCCACAATGTCCTCTCCCCCCATCCCACTGCCCTTCCCCCTGCCTCTATGAGGGTGCTCCTCCACCCACTCACCCACAGCTGCCTCACAGCTCACCCACTCACCCACTGCTGCCACACAGCTCTAGCATCCCCCTATGCTGGGGCATCCAGCCTCCACAGGACCAAGAGTCTCCCCTCCCATTGATGCCAGACAAAGCCATCTTCTGCTATATATGTAGCTGGAGCCATGGGTCCCTCCCTGTGTACTCTTTGGTTGGTGGTTAGTCCCTGGGAACCCTGGGTGGTCCAGTTAGTTGATGTCTTTGTTCTTCCTATGGGGTTGCAAAACCCTTCAGCTCCTCCAGTCTTTTCCTCAGCTCTCATTGGGGTCCCCAGGCTCAGTCAGATGGTTGGCTGTGATAATCTGCATCTGTTTTAGTCAGGTGCTGGCAGAGCCTCTCAGGGGACAGCTATTCCAGGTTCCTGTCGGCAAATGAATTCTTGATATCAACAATAGCGTCTGGGTTTGGTGTCTGCAGACAGGATGGCTCTCTGGGTGGGGCAGTCTCTGGGTGGCCTTTCCTTCTGTCTCTGTTCTATTTTTTGTCCCTGTCTTTCCTTTGCATAGGAACAATTCTGGGTTAAAAATTTTAAGATAGGTGGGTGGCTCCATCCCTCAACCAGGGGCCGTGACTATCTATTGGAGGTGGCCTCTGCAGGTTCTAGCTTCCCTTTGGTGGGTGTTTTGGCTAAAGTCATCACCTTTGGTATCCGTGAACCTCTCCTTCCCCATCTCCCACTGCTACACATTTCTATTCAGTTTCCTGACGCTCTGTACTTCTCTCCTATCCCTTCTCATACCTGATCCTGCCCCCCCTTTCCCTTCCCCTCCTCCTACCTTCCCAGGTCCCTCCCTCCTAACATTTATATTTCATAGAACCACTTAACGAATAGATACAGATAGAAAGCATAATTAATTCAAGTTTTAGAGCCCTTGACTGCCTTGCATCATGACCATACTTTGTGGAATCCCTCCTAGATATTTTATTTACTCAAGTTTTTTCAGGCAAGTGTTGGAAGAGTAGATATCTTCACGTGCGTCTCGCCTTAAATCGTGGTTTTGTTTTCACGTTTGTAGTGCTATTACCCCTTCCCCCAGGGGGCTTGAAGTGATGTGTAGTACCCACCCAATTTTTTGTGATCATCGGTTGTACCTTTTACTTAGACACTTGTTAACTAAGGACACGTCGAACCATTTGTGTGTTAAGAGTGGTGGTGACAAAGATGGTGGAGGTGCAGGGTCTTCCCCAGAAGTGGTGGAACGGTGTTGCTGGTTGAGTTGTTGTGGCTGGAAATGCACCCATTAAATCGGCAGCATGAGCTGGTTGAGTAGCTTAAGCAAATGGCTGTCCAGGTAGTGATTGTGAGGCCAATTTAGGGCCTAACAGTAAAATATACGGATAGTTTGGACCCAGGACTATTGATTTAACCACAGACTGAACTTTTAAAATGACATAAACCAAACAGGCAATCAGGAGATAGAAGACTTTAAGAAATCTGCAACTCATAGATGATTTGGGAAACCAGAGAGTGTAAATACACAGAGAATAGATCTTCCACAGCTGAAGCTCAGTTTGGAGCAATGTTAGATTCAAGTAAAACTTAACTAAACTCTATTGCAAATATAACAAAATGAAACCAATGGAAAGATTTTAATCCATGGGGCCCGGCTAGCACAGTCTATAAATTTGTAACTTACCATCTTCCCAGAGAGTTAGAGGAACCAGATTGTAAAATAAGACATAGGCGTCAGGCGATATAATCAACACAGTATTTCCATGAGTGCCAAAACACAGAAGAGACGACTAAGCCACAGATGTCAGTTGTGACCCAGAGTGTCTGTGGGGGGAGGAGAGAGGCAAGAGGGAAACCCCAGAGCTCCAGGTGTTCTCTGGAGCCACGGGGATGAATTATCAGAGAGAAGGCAGAGCGGACTTGCCCAGCCCAGTGGCAGATACGAGGGAGAGGTCTCTGCAGAGCTCCAAAATGTGCTGGACCAATTCACAACACACAGTTTGAAAAGCAAGCTAACACAGTGAAGTCAGGCTTGGCACTGAAGATTAACGGCTGGACTGCAAATCAATCACAAGCAGAGAGTAGTTTGTCTGAAGACAGAGAGGACAAGGGTGACCCCGTTTTACAGTGTGAGGAACTCAGCCAGGAGCACTGAACAGAGGGTTGCACACTGTGCAGGAGGACATGCACAGCATCACACACACATTCCATATTGCTCTGCAATGCCAGCCTCATTATGATCACTTGGAAATATCTGTCACTTATGAGCAGAAGGCTTGGGTTTCTCTAATCGATGCTCATGTGGTTGGAATGCCCAGCAAAGTGGCAATGACTTTAGAAGGGTACAGAATCTGATTCAAGCTGATATAAGTAATTTTCATATGCTTATCCCGGTCTTTGGAGGTTCACAGCAAAGATGAGAGGTCACATGATTGGTGTAAATGAAGCAAAGACAGCTGTGGGCACACTGTACTTGTAAGAACAGTTGGCTAAATTATCGTGGAAGAAAGTACTAGAAGTTCTAAAACTTTTAAGTCTATGTTTCATCAATAAAAAGAAATATTTAGATGTTTTCACAAGGGGCAGGAATGTTTCGTCTTCAGCTTGTGCATCAGAGTAAACCCAAGGTGCCCTCTGTACTTTGGTCCCCTTCTTTCCTAACACCTCTGTGTTATGAAGGGGAGAGGCTAGCCAGCCACAGACCTGGAGCTTACAGGTGGTTTTAGCTCTTCTAATTTCCCACCTGTTTATTGCTGCTCTAACAACAGGGGGCCAGAACACTCCTCTCCAGTGTCTGTGAACCCCCAACACTCCGATTCCAAGTGACGATGGCTTTTCTTGGTTTTCTATGTTTGTACATTCCACAGTCCCCTGAGATCCTAAGTAGCATTTAATGTCTGTCCTGGAATGCTTACTATGTGGCTCCAATTTAAGACATTTCACACAGAATTAATTCATTCCCTCCCTCCCTCCCTCCCTCCCTCCCTCCCTCCCTCCCTCCTGTCTATCTTTCTGTCTTTTTTTCTGTCTGTCTGTTTTCTGTCTGTATGTCTTTCTGTCTGTCTGTCTGTCTGGCTTGCTTGCTTGTTTTGCTGTGTGCTGTGTGGCCTTTCCTTCTCGGTTTGAAGAGGGGAGTCTGCTTGGTGGCACAGGGCTCCTCCCCACATGCTGGATATTGACAGGACGCTTTCTTTACGCACCCCCCTCCCTTTTGTAGGCATTCTTTGTGCGTGTATGAGGCCATCCTATAATTAAAAAGTTAACCTTTAAAAGATCACCTAGATAGTTCTTAATTTCGGTATCTCACATTTTCCTAACATTTAAGGCATTGAATATAATTTTTGACAAACTGTATTCCTACCAGATTCTTACATGGGCATAAAAATTTAAATATCTTTTCTATTTTAAATTTTTTTCTTTCACCTTTTAAAATATTTTTTCCTGTAGTTCCTCTAAACTAAGTATTTTTTCTCAGTTTCTGTATAAACTCTTTTATAATTCACTATTTTAGAAACTTGTTGGAAATGAATGTTACACATATTTACATGTGTAGGTCAGAAAATGAATTTCCCAATTGACTTAAGGTATCATCAATCAATCAATCAATCAATCAATCACTTAATTTTAAAATATCAAATAGGGCCTAGGTATGCAGCTACAGTGAGTGGTAATGCCTTGACCAAGAATACTCACAGGGGCTCACAGATTTGGGTTCAGTCACAGCATGTGAGCACACACACACATATGCACACACATGTATATGCATGCTCGTTTGTGTGCACATGCATGTACATACACACTTGCACACAGATGCATGCATAAACATACACACAGACATATATACACCCACATGTATACAGAGAGAGAGAGAGCTCACCTGCTATTTCTTGTCCAATGAGGCCACACTGAACACTGGGACAGGTGTAGAGCTTATCTGTGTATTCTTAGCCCAGAACCAGTCTTCCTCCATCATCCATCTGGTGTCCGAACTCTTTAATTTTCCCAAGTCTCATAGTTGTTTAAGTTTGAGAAAACTCAGCCCCATTAATCTATATTGATATGTCTTTTAAAATTTATTGTTGAGAGATCACTGAAAGGAGTAAAAGCTCGCTGTAGCCTTGTTGGTTTAATCTCAGCGATGTAGGAATACTCACTGGTGTTAACTGTGTCATTCACACACAATAAAAGCCCAATCAATATCTGTTAGGTCAAGTCTATTACATGCCCCATGTTATAGACATAATTTTTATTTCTGTTTCTCTGCCTTCCTCTAACACTATGATGATATTTTCTTCACTGCCATTCAGTACGGGAGGACTGAGATATACAGCTCTACAGTTTTCTAAGACATACGAGGCAACCGTGCGAGGTGTCGTTCTCCACTCAGCTACCGTGCCATCGGCTCATTGTGTATAAGAGTTCCTCAAGAAAGATGCAATAGGAAATTTAAAAAAGTAGCATATTGTTTCTTTCAGGGTACAGAATGAAATGTATGCATCCATGTGTTTTCCTGGTTTCTTATAAACAAGAAATTATCAACCGTGTTCATCGAAAACATGAACACTCTTAATGGAATTCACCTGCAATCCTCTGCAGGCGCATGTACTGCGTTGTGGCATTCCACATGCTACTCCAGCTCATATTTCTGATTTAGTTCTACTGTGGGCCTTAATGCTCAGTGCCATAATCTACGCAGCAGTCCCCATTAATGCCTGTGGCACCACCCCATTAATGACTGATAGTTTGCAAGTGAAGCTTGCACATTGGCTGTTTTGTTTATAGTATGGTAATGTTGTGCTGATTTAGAAATATCATGTTTGTAAATAGTGTGAGACAACACTACAGGTTTTGAAGAATTTAGGCTTAGTAAACTTCAAATTTTCTAATATTTTGATTTTTCAGATTGCGTTTTCCCAACACAACACGATCATGGATCTGGTGCAGTTCTTTGTCACCTTCTTCAGGTAATTGGCTTTCGCTGAGTTTTAACTTGTTAGTCCTGTGTGTGTGTGTGTGTGTGTGTGTGTGTGTGTGTGTGTGTGTGTGTGTCTGTGTCTGTGTCTGTGTCTGCATGCATTTCTCTGTGTGTGCTTGTTTGTGTCTGTCTCTGTGTGTGTCTGTCTCTGTGTGTATGTCTGTGCGTATGTGTATGTTTCTGTGTGTGTGTCTGTGTGTATGTGTATGTGTCTCTGTGTGTGTGTTCATGTCTGTGTATGTGTGACTATATGTCTGTGTGTGTACATGTATGTGTGTATGCCTGTATTTGTGTGCACATGTGTGTTTCTGTGTGTGCATATGTCTTTGTGTACATGTATGTGTGTTTGAGTGTGCATACTCATGTGTCTCTGTGTGTGACTGTGTATGTTTGTGTATGCATATGTGTGTCTCTGTGTTTTGCATGTTTATGTCTCTCTCTGTGTGTATGTGTGTGTCTGTGTGTGTGTGTGCATGTGCCTATGTCTGTGTATGCATGTTTGTGTCTGAGTGTAGGTATGTGTATGTTTGTGTCTGAGTATATTTGTTTGTGTTTACATGTGTCTCTGTGTGTGTCTATGTCTGCATGTGCATGTTTGTATGTGTCTGTGTACATGTATGCGTGTGTGTGACTGTATTTGTGTATGACTGTGTGTTTGTATCTCTGTGTGTGTCTGTATATGTATGCACATGTGTGTGCATGTTGTGTGTGTCTCTGTGAATGTCTGTTTATGCCTCTGTGTGTATTTGTATGTCTGTGTGCATGTTTGTGTGTCTGTGTATGTTGTGTGAGTGTCTTGTGTGTATATAGTCTGTCAGATCATTTGTCAGTCGCTTATCTTACTATTGCATTTCTTGAGTGCATGTTATGTATGTCCACTGAGTAGTGGGTTACCCCACTGTGCAGTTGTGTCAGCCCTGTGATACTGCTTTGTGCCCAGTGAACTCAGTAGAAAGAGAGCTCAGTTTGCATTCTTCTTTCACAAAAATATTAAAAACTATTTTAGTTAATGAAATTATAGCAATCATACCCCATGGATTACTTAAACCTTCTAGATTGAATCAATTAAATTCAATTATTGACTAATACCATGAGTGCTTGGTGATGTGCCAAAATGTGTGTTGACTAAGAAAACATTTCTTCTTTGAACGAGTTTCTGATCTAGAAATACAAGTGACTTTGAACAGAGTTAAGTTCCCAAATCCGTAGTTAAGTGATATATTAAGTAAGTTCTTAAGATAAAAATAATCCCAAAGTTAAGCTACTTCGGAAAATGCTGTGTATTACAATGTTACACGGACAACTGTGGATTGACTGTTTTCTCACTGACGTACTTCTCAGAGTCTTTGCCACACTAACTGAAATGTGTTTCGTTATGAGAGATTAGTGCTCATAATTGTCAGAAGCATCACAACCAGCAGGCAATTTTGTTTTCATTCTCATGATTGTGAATGAAGAGATACTGAGTTTGGGGAAGATGGCGTTCCACTTAGGCCATGCTGTGGGATCCCAGCTAAGTTATTATAAACGTTGTCTTGGGTGTGTCCAGCCCAGTGGTGTCCTCTTGGCTCTTCTTATATAAGACACAGCCCATAGCTTCAGAACAGAGTGTGGCATGAATCTCACTCTGCCTACCGGCTGGTTTGGGTTGACTTGGCCATCAAGAAGCCTTGGTTCTTGGAATGCGGTACGTCATTCCTGTTTCCGAATGCCAGATAATCATTCCCTTGTTGGCATCTTGTTCAGGTTTTTATATAATTCCTAGGCTCCTGTGTCCTCTTCACTGGAGTCTAAACATACTTTTATATTACAGCTAGTGAACTTTTCAGTCTGTGTGCATGTGATGCCCTTGCATGTGTGCAGCCGGCTTGCTCTGAAGCTAAAGGAGCCAAGAGCCACTCGGAAATGCAGAGGGTGGCGGTGAGGCAGAAAAGCATCTGTGGGATGAATGGATCTGTGAACCTAATTTTCCCAGTTTTTGAACTAGCTCATGCCTGAGCACATTCACTAACTGGAACTCAGCTTCTCTGGTGATGGAATTTCCTGTCACCCATTAACTAACCGTTCTTTATAGCTGAGCTGAAATCTGTCTTCCTGTATCCATTGTCATGATGGTCACTGTGCTCTGTGAATAGGCATGTTGTCTATGTGTCTCTGTGTGTGGTAACCATAATGTTCAACACGAAATGCTGTCAGCCTATGTACTCGCCATGTCTGCGGTAAAGTTATTCATACTTCACATGTTTCTCTTAAAGGTGAAACGTGAAGAAGCACTGTAAAATGTGTATGTTTATGATTTTGTTCTGTGGACTACAACGAAATTTAAGGATAATAACAGAGATTCCGTGTATTTTTAGAAAACACTGGAAGTTACAATTGAACGAGCATCATTTGATGCATTAAAATAAAAACACTTAATGCAAAATAGGGTGGATTGACATATGCTATAATGTTAAATTATGTGTGAGAATTCACAGGTGAATGTACATGTAAATTATTTAAATACTAGATGCTGGAAGCTTCTGCTTTTGTGCATATATTTCAGTTCAGCAGCTTCTTTATTAAGCAAAAGAAAGCTCGTTCAGTGTGAATCATTTATTAGAGATGATTCTCTTCTTTAGGTTACCATTATAGGCAAAGTGAATTAAAATATTCTAATCATTATGCGAAATCAAATATTTTTGACAGGCTCTTTGTCATTTAAATTTCTTCTAGTAGTGAAATGTAAATCAGACAATTTAAAATCATCTCATTGTTAGGCTAATACATGGACAAACTCTTTGGAAGTGTATTAATTTACCCTTTTAGAAGGCTACCACTAAATTTTAAAGAAGTTAATGTTCATGGAATCCGCTGTCTGCCTCTGTTGCTGTTGCTAACCCAGTTACTGGGTCAGCATGAGAGAGAGTGAGCCAACTTCAGCTTAGTCATCCTCTGGGGCCATGGCTCAAATACCGTATGATAATGGTTTTACCTCCTTATTCTGGGGACTTTTGGTGGCAAACACAATTGGGCCAGCACTAGGGAAGTCATTTATAGACGTGGCTTGGCTCCAATCTTAGCTCTTTGTGCCATCTTAAGTAGGTCACCCAGCTTCTTAATATCTAGGTCTTTTCTTATTTGTGAGAGCTAAGGATTTATCTCATTGCTGTTGTGGTATGTGATAAACATGTTAGTAAATTATTATAGAGGTGAGAGGAATTCTTTTTACAATATTTTTTCTCTCTTATGTACAATGGAATAGCAAATGTTTCTCAACTGGAAAAGTGTGGATTACTTTAGGAAACAAGGAAATATGGCGGGGACATTGTGATTGGTACTGTAGATTCTCATTCTCCACTGGGTGTAGCTACTGTCTGAACCAGGTTATAGCACTGTCGCTGTTTTTTCCTACTTGATGTATTTTACCGTGCATGCTAGGGTGTGATTTAGCAGTTACTCAACTACTCAATTTTATATGTTGTAGTTGGACTACTCTTAAACGAGGGAGGTTACTAGTAGATGAGTTCATAGACACAGTTGGCCTCCTATGAACCACAGAACATCAGTTGAAAAAATGCTTCTGTAAGATCCAGATATAAGACATTTTCTTAATTTGTGACTGAAGGGGAGGGCCCAGCCCATTGTGGGAGTCATCCCTGGGTTCTGTAAGAAAGCATACTGGGCAAGCCATGGAGAGCAAGCCAACAAGCAGCACCCATCCATGGCCTCTGCATCAGATCCTGCATCCAGGTTCCTTCCCCTGATGGAGGTCCTGCCCTCACTGCCTTTGATGGTGGACTCTCATATGGAACTTTAAGTGAAGTAAACCATATCTTATCCAAGTTGCTTTTGAGCATGGCGTTTCCTCACAGCTGTATTAACCCTAACTGGGATATCTTGTATACACTGTATATACCTATGTAACCTATGTGTTAATTTAATTGTCAAATTGACCCAATATTGAGTGTTCTAGAAGAATTCTCAAAGAAACATTGTTTAGATGTTAGAAACATTGTCTCAAGTCCTAACTGTGAGGGATTACCTCAGTTACTGTTCTTTGCTGTAGGAAGACTCATCCTGAATATGGATGTGTCCACTGTGGGATGCTCACCCATGCTCGGGCTCTTACATCGCCTTGACCACTAGTCTTTGCCTTCTCTCTTTCCATATCCCAGTGAAGGCATCAGTACTGTGTAACCGTAACCACTTACTCTATTGTTTTGAAAGTGTTTCCCCCCCTTTTAAGAAATACATAAGGGGTTGGGGATTTAGCTCAGTGGTAGAGCGCTTGCCTAGCAAGCGCAAGGCCCTGGGTTCCATCCCCAGCTCTGAAAAAAAAAGAAAAAAAAAGAGAAAGAAATACATAAACTACTGGAGCTCCAGCATGATTTCCTTTATTGAAACTCTTTTCAAGCAGTTAGTAGTGATATCATTAGCCATTTTAGCCTTCTGCTAGAAAACACTGCACCGTATTTGCTGATATGGATGGTGGTGTTTTAACACACAAGGAAGTGAGTGGGTCCATTCCAAGTCCGTCACCCTCCCCACTGTTGCCTTCCCCTGTCACCTCTCACTTTCTCAAACCACAAATCCTCTGAGGAGGAGAAGCCAGCATACGATTTGAATATCCAAATATTTTTAGGGGAACCTCCCATAAAGGAAACCTGGGAGGGGGCAGGGGAGTACCTTTGTACCACCAGACTGATGGGCTCCACAGAGGAGGAAGGCAGCTGGGTTGGGCTTCTGTAGAGGCCTCTCTGCATCTCTTGAGATGGTCATGTGTGAATGAATATTGCATTTCCTGGTTCACAGTTGGTGACCTGTCTAAATGCCTAAAGTGATTTTCTGGAAACTCCTTCCTAGGTAGCAGCAGAAGCCATTTGCATCTCTGGGGGTGGGGGTTCCTTTTCCAGTAGAAGTGCACAGTACCTCTTGTACCCTTGGGGTTCACTCTCCTGATGGTGGCTCAGACTTCTACCTCTCTAAACACATGCAGTTCTGACTCGAAGTTTATTTTCCCATCCTGAGGTGTTCTATAGGCCAGGCTTCTGACTTAGTCTACCAAGTTTCCTTGGAATTCTCAGAGGATAGGGTTAGAGTGGGGTTATGAGCTGCCAGCTCAGCAATATTTCATCTCACTGTATTGTCTCTCCGTTAGATCGTCAATAGATATTTCAGTCTCCCCACTATAACTACTTTGAATAGTGTCATGATAAACATTAGTTCACAATTTTACAAACTCCAGTTTGTCATCAGAGCTGCTTATTACAAATCATTCCAAATGATTTCTGGAGGAGCTGTCCTGCTATCTTACTAGCAAGGATGAGGAATGTCTAAGACTTGTATTTAACCTGTGACCTCACCACCACAAGTTGTGCAGAGTGTCAAGAGATGTAGACTGATATTTTAAGTGTCTAATTTAAGAAGAATCTAAAGGATTCAAAAGCAAAGTATAAAACCCTCAAGTATTAGAAAAACAAACACAGCGAAGCTACCTGCGGAGGGGAGCACACAGTTAACGTGGTCACCAGGATCTGAGGGAAAGAGGCACATGACCTTGCTGTCAGTAAGGGTTTTTAAATAGACTGACATAAAGTACTAATGTGCATCCCCAATGGACAAGAAGTAACCCAAAGTCAGCAGTAAACACTGTCCTTGGCATGACCCAGAAGAATTGACATGATTCAAAACCACTCACTCCACAAACCTCAAGACCAAACAGAGCAAGGGTAAACCACTGTGAAGGACAGACAGGTGGCCAGGTGCCCCCGTCCCGACAATGAACTCAGTGAGCTCAGATGATACTTCTGTGAATGGAAACAAGACCTGGGGCTCCGGGGCTCCAGGCAGAATCCAGAAGCAATGCTTATCGTATTGGAAATTGGTCCCAGAATTTTCTCCTCGGTTTCCTTGTGGAAGAAAATAGATGTGTACTCCCTGTTGGCGCTTGTGAATTGGGGTAGTTAGTATGACGGCATAAACCGGTGGCTGGG
Source organism: Rattus rattus (assembly GCF_011064425.1). Taxonomy (NCBI): domain Eukaryota; kingdom Metazoa; phylum Chordata; class Mammalia; order Rodentia; family Muridae; genus Rattus; species Rattus rattus. The sequence continues at coordinate 58,372,889 of NC_046155.1, read as the reverse complement.
CAGTTTGTGGTGTGTTACACCGACATTTCACAGCTGATCCATGGTGCTGAGGTGAGAGCGCTAATGGTTAAAACAGACCTCAGAGAGTCCTGTCAGTTACTTCAGACTTACCCTTTAATGCCACCTAATACCCACAAGGCAGCCTGTCCTGGAGGGAACCTGCTGTCCTGGCAGACAGCCTCCCTTCCGGTATTCTCTAGGTCTCTAGCTGTCAGGAACTGTGTCATTCCGTGCCTCACTGCACGTCTCGCTGCGTGCCTACTGTGTGCCTCACTGCCTGCCTCAGTCCACTGCTTACAAAGCAGCTGAGCGTCCTTTCCTCCTTAACTCCACCCCAAGCCCACCAACACTTATTTTACCTTCCTTCTTTGCATTGTATCCAAAAGGGCCCCAAGTCGTGTTTGTAAAGCATGAATTAAATTATGTAACCTGATTATTTGAAACGTCCCTTCCCATTTATGATTGAGATGGGGGCTCGGCCCTCTCTGCGACCTGGTCCAGCTGATAGTTTGCTATCGTGTTGTCTGCCCCAGTTGCAGTTGGTTTTGTGTGTGGACTATGTAGTGTGAGGAGGGTGTTTGTTGTGTGTGCACTAGGTGTGTAAGGAGGGTGTTTGTCGCCTGTGCTGTTTTTCTCCCCCATTGCTTCTTTATTTGCTTTCATTTTAGGTTATGTGCAGTAAGATTCACTTCCTGGTGTAGTCATAGGAACTCCTGTAATTTCCAACTTTGGTCTCAAACCCCAGAGGCTCCATCACTGAACTGCTGCTCCATACACAGCCTTGTTCTGAGAATGCCTGGTGCCTGCCTGCGTCCCTGCCCGTGTCACTGCGTGTGTCACTGTCACAGCCCCTTGCTGCTGTTTTCCTGTGTTCTTTCCTCAGCCTATTATCCGCGTGCTCTGTGTTTGTGTCAATAGCCAGACCTTTGCACTGTGAGGTTAGTGTTTTGCTTTTGGACATGTCAGCTTGTTGTCCCACGAGAGATGGAAGTTATACCTTTTGGCAATTAAGAATAACGTGTCAAGGAACAACATATTTTCTTTGTGTTTAATATGAACTCCAGTTTTTATTTCTCTAGGATAAGTTCTTAGAAGTAGAATTGTAGGGGTAAGGTTTCCTGGACATTTTTCTTCACAGTACTCGATGCCACTTCAGAGTGACAGCATCCGTTCTCACAAAACTGCCAAGTAGGAGGTGCCCCACATCTCCTCCAGGCGTGGCCCTGTCAGGTCTTTACTTTAGTGTTCAGTGATGGTTGTTCTGATGTTCTTGCCTTTCCCTATAGGTGACACAGTTGATGACACTGTAATCTTCCTTCTTACCAGCTACACTTCGGTCTTCTTTGAGGAAGCGCTTTTCAGATCCATTACGCATCTTTTGTTCGTTAACTTTCATTTTTGTATTGTTGAATTTTCAGTGCATACATTATATATTTGAAGTTTAATCTTTGCTGGACATATTATCTGCAGAGATCTCAGTCTTTGGATTGTCTTTTGTTCTTTCAGTAGTACCATTGATAGATTTAAAACATTTTTATTTTTATAAAATTCAAAGTAAGTTTTTTATTAATTTCATTTTTAGTGTTGGAACGAAAGACTTCCAAATTAAGCTTTCTAAGGATTTTGTCTTTTTATTTTGCATATTTAGAGTTATGTATCTTGTCAGCCATGTTTGTTGTTGTCATCCAACAGAAATTTAGCTAAAGTTCATTATTTCACTTGTAATTTTCAGATTATTATAGGATGACTTGTCAAAAAGAACTGTGCTTTCAATACATATAAGGTTCCACACTCAGGAAACCCCTCTGAGTACATCTAGCCACCCCCACCAACTTCAGTGTAAAATCCGTTACCATGCACAGATGGCTGTAAATTATACTATTCAAGGGCAGCAGAAGAGCAGCGGGGAAGCATGCACTGGCTGGAAGGTTCCAGTGTTCCCTGGAGTCTTTCCTGGCCTCAGCATAGTGAGTTACCCAACATGGACATCAGCATAGTGTGTTCTCCAACATGGACGCGTTACCATTGCCCAGCACATGGCAGTGGCTACTGTCTCCCAGCACACGGCTGTGATTACCATGGCCCAGCATGTGAATGTGGTTAGCACCACCCAGAGTGGACACATCCCCCAGATCTTAAGGGAGGTCAGAGTCAGTGGGAACATCCTCTCTCACTTTTTATTTAATGTTTAAGGACTTATTTTATGACTTTTTTTATGACATTTTTGAGATCATAATGTAATTATATAATTTCCCCTCCCATTTCTCCCTCCAAGTTCTCCCGTGTACACTTTCCATGCTCAAATCCATAGCCTCTTTCCCTGTTTGTTGTTGCATATGTAATTAATTGTATGTGCATACACATATCTGAATACAGCCTGCCCAGACCACACAGTGCTACTCGTATGGATGTTTTCGGGGCTGACCATTTGCTCTTGGATAACCAGTTGGTTGTACAATGGCTCTTTTCTGTGGTGGACTATTTCCTCGCTCTCAGTATTAGATGCCTGTAGTTGAGACTGCGGGGGGCAGCGAGGTGCCTTAGTGAGTAAGTGTGCTAAGTTCTGTTCCCAGCCCGGGTCCTCTCAAGAGAAGGAGAAAGGCAACTCCTTCAATTCTCTTCTGACTTCCACATGTGACCCAGTGCATGTGGATGGGGATAAAATTCTGCTCCATTTCAGACTAAACAGGCAGGGACCCCTTGCCTGTCACAAACCCTCCAGGTGTAGCACACACAGCACATGGGTAGCTGGACTGAAATGTAATTGAGGCTACTAATATTATCCACAGGGCACAGACAAGCCCTGTGAAGCTGATGTAGTAGCAGAGAGATGCCTGAGAGGGAACTGAGGGACATACAGGTGGCTCTGACTGAAGTGACCCTTCTTAACGTTCCCCATGTCCTCAACTCTCAACGTTGAGTGCTTTATTGGGCTGGCTCTGTTTCTCACGGATGAGAAAAGTGATACCTTATGTAGTATGCCTCAACTGGAAATACCCCACATGCTCAAATGTAGCAGCTTGGAAGAACAGGATCGTGTTATATAATAATGTGGACCCATGAAAAAGGAACAATGATGACGTCGACGGGTTAACCTGACAGAAGCTGAAACCAGAGGAGAAATGCTTTGGGATATCCTTCGTGTAAAGTTCAGAAACAGGCAAACTAACTGGTGGTGTTGAATCACTACATCGGTGTGATTTTAGGGGGTGAGAGTGGGCTCACTCTTTCTTTGCATGGTCGGTGGTTACATGCACATATTGTCCGATAATCTGATAGCTGTTTGCTTTTCATTCCTTACCCTGCTGAAGCTTTGTAAAATAGCATGCACTTGTGTTAAAACATCCAAAGGATTCCTATGTCACGCAAGTGTTTACCCGACTGCCTGGTTTCTGTGATGTGAGTTTCAACTCAGTGTGAGGAAACACCGCATGCCTTGACCTTTACCACTTCTGTCCCTGATTGAGTAGGAATTATCAGATTAAGGCAGTCAAGGCCTATCAGGAAGACTTTCCTTCCCAGTCAGCCTTCCTTCCTACTCTGCTGCCAGGCAAGGCTCAGGGTACTGACTTTTCCAAAATGCTCTATAGATGTGTAAATTCTCTTATTTTCTGGGAGATTAATTTAGCTGTATTTCTTCACGAATTTTAAATAAGTGATATATTACTGGGTTTTCCAGACTCTTGCCCAATCTTCATTTAACTGTCAACGTGGCTACCCAGTAGCCACTTGATTTGAATGAGATTGATCCCTCATTAGCCTCACGGCAGACTAAAGCTACTTCGTACCCCTTTAATGATTGACAAGCAGTGGGTACATCCACCATTGTGTGAGCTGAGGTGCCGTGGGGTTGGGTTTTATTTTTAAGAGGTAAAAATGCCCCAGTTGATTTACAGCAACATGTATATTCCAGACATACTTATCATATATATGTCTGTCTGTCTGTCTCCTAGATCAGAACATTTGGACCTCATCTACCATAATAAAACACAAGCCTGGATATCTTGAAGGGTGGAGACGTGCTGAGTCAGATCAGAGAGCTAACAGGCCAGAGGCCGGCACTTTGGCTTTTTATGAGGCCCTACCTCCAAGGATTACATAGATGGTTTCTGCTTCTTAACTTGTGGCTCTCTTCCATACTATGTAAAGCCAGGAGGGTGTGTCTGGTTTCTTTTCTTCAGAGAACACTATGCTGATTAATTTCTGTTACCTTGCCGCAGACCTAAACTTACCTGGGAAGAGTCCGCCTCAGCTGAGGACTTGCTCCGTCACATTGGCGTGGGGCCTCCTCTTTTTACTTTTTGTTAATTTTTAAAATTAAATTATTTTATATATTTATATTCCAAATGTTGCCCCTTTCCCAGTCTCTCACCCCTCCCCCAGAGTTCTTCACCCCTCTCCCTTTGCCTCTGAGAGGGTACCTTGTCCCACCTCAACCCCACCCCCAGCATCCCCCTTCCCTGGGGCATCAAGTCTCTACAGGATGAGCTGCACCCTCTCCCACGGAGGCCAGACAAGGCCGTCCTCTGTACATATGTGCAGGGGCCACAGAGGTGGCCCATGTATGCTCTTTGGTTGGTGGCTGAGTCTCTGGGAGCTCTGAGGGGTATGGGTTAGTGGTTACTGTTGTTCTTCCTGTGGGGTTGTCATCCCCTCAGCTCCTTCAGTCCTTTCCCTAACTCTTCCACAGGGGTCCCTGACCCCTTCCCAATGCTTAGCTGTGAATATCTGCATCTGTCTCAGTCAGCTGCGGATAGAGCCTCTCAGGACAGCCATGCTAGGCTCCCATCTGCAAGCACAACGTGGTGGCAGTAATAGTGTCAGGGGTTGGTGCCTGAGCATGGGAAGGATCCCAAGTTGGGCAGGTCCCTAGATGGCCTCTCCTTCAGTCTCTGCTCCTTTTTTCCCTGCATTTGTTTCAGACAGGAACCATTCTGGATCAAAAATTTTGAAGGTGGGTGGGTAGACGCATTCCTCCTCTGAGGGTCCTGTCTACCTACTGGAGGTGGTCACTGCTGGGCATTCTGGCCATTGAGTCTTGGGAACTCTCATGTTTCAAGTCTCTGGGACTTGCTAGAGGTTCCCTCTCCACCCCTTGCAACTGCATATTTCCATTCATTGTCCTGGACCTCTGGGCATCTCTCCTGCCTTACCATGTCTCCGCTCTCCTACCCACGGCCCTCCTTCCCTCTGCCTCCCATGATTATTCCTCTTCTAAGTGGGATTGAAGCATCCTCACCTGGGCCTTCCTTCTTATTATACTTCGTATGTTCTGTGAGTTGTGTTGGGGATATCTGTACTTTTTGACTAGTATCCACTTATCATGTATGTCCTTTTGGGTCTGGGTTACCTTGCTCGGAATGATATTTTCTAGTTCTATCCATTTGCTTAAAAAATTCAGGATGCCCTTGGGTTTTTTTTAATAGCTGAATACTACTCCATCATGTAAATGAATCAAATTTTCTGTATCCATTCTTCAGTTGAGGGACATCTGGGTTGTTTCCAGCTCTGGCTATTATAAATAAGGCTGCTATGAACATAGTGGACCATGTATCCTTGTGGTATGATAGGTCATCTTTTGGGTATATGCCCAGGAGTGGTATAGGTGGGCCTTCAGGTAGAACTATTTCCAGTCTTCTGAGGAACCTCCAGACTGATTTCCAGAGAGGTTGTAACAGCTTGCAATCCCACCAGCAATGGAGGAGTGTTCCTCTTTTTCCATGTCCTCACCAGCATCTGGTGTCACCTGAGTTTTTGATCTTCACCATTCTGACTGGTGTGAGGTGGAATCTCAGGGTCATTTTGACTGGCATCTCCTTGATGACTGAGGCCTCCTCTTTGAGCATTTTCTTAATTGCTAATTGATACGGGAGGGAGGGAAGGCATAGCTTGCCTCCGTGTCTCCATCCCAAGGTGGTTGGGTAGGCCTGAGTTATATAAGAGAGCTCGAGGAGGAAGCCAGCAGGTCCTGTTTTTCTCCACTCTCTGCTTCAGTTCCCACCTCAGGCTTCCTGCCTTGCCTCACCCGATGCTGGGCTGTAACCAGGAGTCAACCAAACCCTCTCTTCGCCAAGTTGCTTTCGGTGATGGTTTTATCAATGGCAGCAAACTAGGATGACCTTGTCCTGTTGGGCCCTTCTCTATGGAAGGCAGTTACACATCCCCCCAGGGCTGTTACATTACTATTCGGAGGGAGATGATAGCAAATGTCCTCTAAGCCTGGATAGGGCAGCAGTGACAGGCAGAGTCACTGTCCCTCCAATTACACCTTGGTGACTCAGTGAGTTTATTTGGGGTTATGTATGCAAGGGAGTGAGGAAGTTGCCAAAGAGAAGTCTCCCCATCACCATCAACACTTTCAGCTCAGGGAGGTGCGAGGCTTTGTGGCCTCTTCTCCCAAGGAGCCTCTGCCTGTGAGTTCTCTGCCTCAGTGAGGGAGGACTAATGAGACCCTTCTGGCCTCCTGTCCCTTACATAGTAAGCTCTTACTGGGGAGTGCAGTTAAGATTCATGCTCAATGCCAGCTTAGGTTCTCCATGCTTGTATTGGAAGTTACCTTACGGAGAGTGTGTCTTAAGTGTGCGGGGCAGTTGTCCCTTACTGACAGTGCTCGGCACCAGAAATAATTAGGTCTACCCACCAGTTTTGAAATGAAATGTTTTTATGTGTAATGAGATAGCTGGGTTCTGGAACTCGCATGTAAAAAGGCGTTCACGTTTTATATCAGCCTCATGCTCCTGGGCCGAAGGTAATTTTATGCAGTGCTTTTAGTGCACCTCCGTTTTGTCCGCACTGGGGAGGTCAGTTGTAAAGTTTACTACGCGTTGGAGCAGCTCAGCACTTTAAAAGCCAGGGTCTGGGAGCAGTCACCTTTCAGATTGGATTCTTGGTCTGCAGTTACCCTGCCTTGCCGGCCAGTGCGCTGAACATTTTTGCAATTAGTGTTCTGTTTGCCCCGTTCACCCACAGGCTTTTCTTCCGTCCTCAATTCTTTGTAGATGGATAAACTGACAAAACCAAATCCTTTGACGTTGCCCTTTTTGAATTGGTTACGTTGTTAACACTTCAGTTGGTGAGAATAAAATCCTCATGTGTTAGAGAATTGACTGAGAGGTATGCTTTGGGATATCAGTTAATAAGGAAAATTATTTTTAAAATATAAAAAAGCCCTGTATTTTAATACTGCCCTAGTTTCCAAGGTTTTCTAGTAAAATACAATAATAATGCACACCAACTAACTTTTTAATGTTTTATATTAGTACTTGTGCTCGGTTAAGGTGAAATAGGCGGGAAGATTCTTTCTCTTTTGTTAGGACAGAGCTGTGTTGTCATCCCCCATAACTGGCTGCAGTGCAGGCTCATGTCACCCTGTGTTCTGCACCCCTCCCCCCAAATATTCCAGCCGGCTCTAGACCAGTGATTCTCAACCTGTGGGTCCCAACCCTACAGGGGGCTGTATATCACATATCCTGCACACCAGATGTTTACATTTCAACCCACAACAGTAGCAAAGTTAGAGCTATGAAGCAGCAACCAATGTAGTTTATGGGTGGAGCTCACCACCACCTGAGGACCTGGGGTAAAGGGCTGCAGCATCAGTAGTGTTGAGACCCTGATCCAGATGATACTGCCACTCAGTCCTTCCAGTTTCCCCTTCTGAGTGAGATTCACACATCCTCCCTTGGGTCCTCCTTATTTCCTGTTTCTTTGGGCCTGTAGATTGTAGAATTGTTGTTCTGCACTTTATGGCTAATGCCCACTTATGAGTACACACCATATGTGTCTTTCTGGCTCCGGGTTACCTCACTCAGGATGATATTCTCAAATCCTATCCCTTTGCCTGGAGATTTCATGATGTCCCTGTTTGTTGTTGTTGTTTTTGTTTGTTTGTTTGTTTGTTTTTTTAAATAGCTGAATAGTACTCCAATGTGTAGATGTACCACATTTTTTTTATCCATTCTTCTGTTGAGGTTGTTTCCATTTCCTGGCTATTATGAGTAAAGCTGCTATGACCACAGTTGAGCAAGTGTCCCTGGTATAGTGGGGCATCTTTTGGGTACATGCCCAGGAGTGGGGGTATCGCTGGGTCTTGAGGTAAAACTATTCCCAATTTTCTGAGAAACATCCAAATTGATTTCCAAAGTGATTGTACAAAGTTTTCATGTTAACGATTCTGTAAAAATGGTTATTCTATAAAGGTTATGATCACATTATTGCAATATTACTCCCTACGTTTCTAATTTTAATCTCTGTTTTGTGCACTTTTTGTAAAAATTATTTGTTACTATATTCATTACACAGATGTTATATAAAATATTTAATCCCAGTCTGGGGTTTCTACTCTACCTTTGACTGTTCAGTTCCCAGATAAAAGACTCATAACCTTTATGTTTATAATAAGCCTTTATCAGTACTAGAACTGGGCAGATGTCTACCCTCTACACCATTAAAATCTATTTCCTATCGATCACCCGACTCATTACTTACTGTTTCATTTGGGCTGTTCTTAACTCCAGTTGGTCAGCCCTTAGGGCCATACTTTCTTGACTCCTTCTCTCCCACCTTCCTCTCCCTTGGTCTCCTCTGACACCCAAGCCCAGGAACCCAACACTCCACCCGTCTCTCTTCTTCCCAGCTGTTGGCTGTAGGAATATTTATTCACCAATCACGGATAACTTGGGGAGCAAAGCTATATAATATCACTTGGAACTCTCTCCTCTCTGGGGCAGCCAGACCGTGGGGCCCAGGCTTAGCATCACAATACATAGCGGTAGCTCAGACCTCAACGCGTGGATGTGTTGCCCTCCAGAACTTGGTTCTGTTCTCCCACTACACCCATAGTTTACCTTTCTCTCTTCTCTTTCCCTGCTCCCTCTCTCTTCCCTCTCTCCCTTTCCTTTTCCTCTGTCTTCTCTTCCTCCTCCATTCCCTATCTTTCTCCTTCCTCTTCTCTTTATTAGAAGCCCATGTATCTGTTTCCCACAGTGTCCATTCCGGACACTTACAGGAGCTGTTTAATGAAATCGTGGAGAAAGAAACTTCTAAGAAAGTAGCCAAAACTGATTTTCCTCCTATGGAAAAATAGTATTGAAATCAAATTGCAAGGCTCACACTTTCGACATTACCCATTAAAACCTTTGGTTTAATGCTAAGGAAAAGCTAAGTTAAAGAGATCAGTGAGTTCTATGATCAGGGTTTGCTTCTCCTAGTGCAAAAGGGAACGGACAGAAAGCAGCCTTGAGGATGCTGCCCCATGATGCTTCCAAGGGAACTTAGGAACTGTAGATCCTGTCATTTCTTAAGATTCCAGATGGAGTCACCGAAGGCTGTGATGTAACTCATGATTCTTAACACTGCTAATCTGACAGGAAGCAGAGTTGGGCCCATTGGATCAAGTCTCTAATGTTGTATTCTTCCTCTGAAGAGAGCGGAGTTGTAAAGGCTCCGTACTCTCCTGTCCTTATTTACTGTAGAAGGGATTCTCTTGAGTAAGGAGTTTGAATTAGAAGGGATTTCAGATCTTCGAGGAGAGGTCCAGCACTCTCCCTCCTCTAGTAATTCTAATCATGCACCCACTGTGACACAAATGAAATGGCTCTGGTATTCAGCTCATGTCTGACATGTGACCGTATGTTGGCTGTCACCTACTGTTGTAACTGTCCTTAAGGGAACACATGACCAAATCAATGTCAAATTAAGTGTGAAGGATGAAGAGATTGCTTGGTTTTGCATTTCGTTGGAAGAGAAACATCAGAGGAGAAAACATTTTATGTTAATGCTTGTGAAGGATGAGAAACTCAGTACCAGTCCCCTGCCTCACTGCCTCATCTTTACGTAAGTGCAGGTGTGCTTAGGGGAATAGCAAACTTCTCAGTACTTTTTATAGATGGTGGCAATTTGTTTTGAAGGTTACGAATGACTTCATTTTGGAATGGTAAGCTTATATGTTTTGTGCAAAAAAAAATTTAAGGATATAAGATGTCACTGAAATTAAAATGGACCTTTAGGCTCTGAAATGCCAGTTCTCACCACTGTTAAAGTGCCAGTTGTCACCTGTTAAAGTGCCAGTTCTCACCTCTGTTAGAGTACGAGTTCTCACCACTGTTAGAATGCCAGTTCTCACCACTGTTGTAACATTACTCTAGTAACCTGCGGGCAACATGAAAAAGTATAGTTTCCATGGAGATAACTAAGATCTAGACAGAACTCCTCAACCTAGACGACTTTGGCAGTCTATGCATATAAAATTGTGTGTGTGTGTGTGTGTGTGTGTGTGTGTGTGTGTCTGTCTGTCTGTCTGTCTGTCTTCTGTATTTTAAGTGTTAAGCAACATCACACAGGCAAATGGTGATGATATAGATTCCTCATGTCACTTAAAATGTCTCCTCGAGGGGCTCATGGAGAGGAACTGCTAGCCAGGGGGATCACACAAGCCTTCTCAGATGTAAGAAGTTTCAGAATGGAGCCTACTGATTCAGTTTTGCTCAGAATGGAGTGAGTGTTTGGTGGTCACAGTGAGCATATTTTCATAGTTTGAGTTAACTGAAAGTGGAAACTGTTGACTTGTGCGTCAGCAGTTTCTCAGATGTTGGCTTAATTAGGTAAATTATATCGTTTGTCACTGTCTGTGTTTACTGAGGATTTCTTTTCTAGAAGGATCCTGAACTAATCTTTTGAATCTTTTGAAATGATAAGATGCTGTGACTTTGGCAGTACAGAAGGAAGATGTAGATTTGCAAAACTAATCTAATCTTCTCTGTGTGTCCCTCACAGCCCCACCCCCACAATGCCTCGGTCTCTGTTCTGTGGTTAAGGCCTTTAACCATTTAGGAAAATGTCTTCCCACCTAGCCGAGTGCCCAGACCCAGAATCTGGCAATAGAGAACTGCCTTCTTAAAACTGATACTTTTAGATTTAAAAAATATCCACTTACTCATTTTTATTTAGTGGAAGGGGGTACCTGCATGCCCCAGTCACATATGGTCAGCTCTGAAGGGTTGGTTCTCCTCCTCCTGCATGAGAGTTCTGGAGAACAACTCTGGTCCTCGGGGCTGGCAGCATACACTGTCACCAAGAGAGCCACCTGAAAGCCCTTCACCCAGAATTTTAAGGGGAGTCTACAATTTAGAGAAGGAATTTGGAATGTAACCCACATTTGTTGAACTTATAATGGGTCAAAAAGGATGAAAGAAAACAAAATTACTCAGCAGATTTCAAAGCATGCATTTTCCCATTTTCACCTGAGAAATCTTCAAGTGAGAATCGAGTCTGTTGATAGAAGACAGGACATTTAGTTCAGTTGACAAGTTTGTGGGCAGTGCCCTCCAAAATGCTGTGTGTATGTAGACGTTAATGTTTATTACCCTGGATGACGCTAGATTTATGCAAACCAGAGAAAGGAAAGAAAAGGAAAACCAAAAGCAGTCCACAAAGAAATAAGTGAGCCAATTATGAAGAAATTCTTTTAAAATACTTATCACGATGGATTCTTACCTCTCTGTATTTTAATTTACTTCATCGTACTTTACTGTATGTTTCACGTGTGTCATGAATACAATTATCTGTGCTTTATCTTCTAGTTGTTTTTTATCTTTACTGCTGGTGGCTGCTGTGGTCTGGAAGATCAAACAGACTTGCTGGGCTTCTCGTCGGAGAGAGGTAGGCAGTGATATTATCTAATCTCTCTGTGACGGTGGAGCAGACACGGACGTTAATCCAGGAATCTGCCCCTTTCCAGTACTGACTGGTCAAATCAAGCTTACGTGTTAATACTGAACCATTTTTTTTTATTTTTAATATTTTAGAGTTGAGCACTACAATCACTTTAGGACACTGTCTATGAATATGATGCTGGTTACAGGTTTTGTTGATACTATTAGAATTCATTGTGAATACAGACATTAATTCTGTTATCTAATGAGTAACATATGCGGCCTGGCATTTAGTTACGGAGCGAGAATACTCTTGTACAACCCTATTTGTTGAAGTTAGGGCAGTTTGGAGTATACCCATATGCTTGCTTTGGGGAAGATGTCTGTTGTCATAGAGTAGATCCTATGGGGGAAGACAATCCGAATCTTTGACGTGTCTTGGCCATCTGATTACTCAGCTGTGTCTAAAGGAGCAGGTCACTTTGATGCACTTGCGTGTCAGAGTTAGTTATGGTATTCCTTACTGTGGTCATGTTTGTAAAGGGCCGGTTATACTCTCATAAAGATCATGTGAACATGTAAGCACATTAAAAGACACTTTCTTGTCTTCTGACATATTGGCCAGTGGAAGGAAACAAGAAGCACACTCAACTTATAGTTGGGCAAATAATCAGGTTTATTGTTCTGCAGCATGTATAGCGAAAACTCTTAAGTTTCTACTTACTGATCTACTGTGTGCATTAGTATTGTTACTCTAACATTAGCATTACTGGTGTAATGTAACTCTAACAAGCATTACTTGATGTGCATTTTTCAGCATTTTTATGTGCCTGTTTTATTGCCCCTATAAGAAAATGCTTAAAGCTAATTGAAACCATGTAGATTACTTGGGGCTATAAAATTAGTGAATATGACATGTATTTATAAGTTTCCTATTTTTCAAAACCCAGCACCTGCTGTAATGTGTTTGAAAATGTGGCGTTCTTCCCTCTCCAAGGTTCTGTTCATCCCAGTCCTGTGCTCAGCTGTGAGTCAATATATGACCAGGACAGCAAGGGCGAGGACCGACTTGGAGTTTTATGATAAAAGAGTAATCTTGGTAAATAAAAGGAGCTTCACAAATACAGACACGGTGGCACTCTGTGTGGACTCTAAGGATCTCTGTCCTGGCAGGTGGCATGGCACGAAAAGCAGAGCTGTAGGCAGGATAGCAGTCAGTCAGTTGGTAACTGAGATAGCTGGTCACTGTGCCTCCCTAACCATTAGGGAACAGAAAAGGACCGCAGTGGCCTCTGGCCTGCATTCTGAAGATCAGTGCTTAGCGATCTGCTCTTGGAGTGGGAGGAGCTCGGTTCTGCAGCTGCAGCACCGAGTGTGTATGATCACGAGGAGGCAGCCTGCTTAATCTCCTTATCACCGTAAAGATCGCTTCATGATTGAATCTTATTCCAGATTGAATTTATATGTAGAAGCTTTACCTATTAAGTAAGTCCAGAAACAATACAGTTATTCACTCTTTGAAAATATATCATATTTACTCTTTGAAAAAAAAGTATTTTCTCGCATTCTCATTGTAAATGTCGAGTGTACTTGGCTGAACGTTCTCCTACCTCAGAGGCATAATGCCATGTTGTTTCAACTAGAAAATTTAAAATATACTTATAGTCTGATCACGTTAAAATCTTCCAATATAAATCTGTGGACGCGAGAAGGATTGGACGGATTAGGGAAGAGCAGTGGGGTAGCAACTGTTACTGTCACTAGATCACCACAGTCCACGGAAGCGCATTGGGGTGGCTGTGGGTTTTCTCTCGGTGTGAACCTCTGTCCCTAAAGTACAGGGCTGTCCTCTTTTCTGTCACCAATTGGATTGGCTCACTCCAGCCCAAACAGACAGATCTACAGGGGTGAGGCTGCCTGTCCCATGCGTGCTTCAAATGTCTTTTTCTTCAATCCAATGTTTGTAAATACCTTTCAGTGAAAGACACTAAATGTGGGAACGATGCATGTGCCAATGTCCACAGTGAACATGACATTATCTCGGTTGATGGCCAGAGATACAATTCGAATGATGATTTCATTTCATTGAAGAATTATTTCCAGGCTTGTTTTACTAAGGCCCAGAGAGCCATGGGACACATGTTGGCCCAGGGATATTTTTTATACGGGGAGGGCAACTGCCAGGTTTTGTTTTCTGATCTCCAAATACTTTTAACATCATTCCATGCCCTTATGTTAGTAATTGTATTTTCAGATGGTGTGTGAGCAGAGGTGAATGCTGTGTTACTTAGTCTCTCCTTACTCAGCATGACTAAGACGGCTATGCTCCCAGGTCGTATGGCCCTCATTCACACTTCTCTACACTGAGGTGTCTCTCTCTCTCTCAGAAACACTGAGCTACTAACTACTGTTATGACTCAGGCTCACCTAGGAACACCAGAATGTTAATTTATTTTCAAAGATATTTTTTCTTAGAAGTTTGTAATGTAGCCATGGAAGTGTTAGTTATTCCCCCCCAAAACAGACAGGAGCTGATCTTATGTAACTCACAGCTGGGTCTTTATGCTGTTTGAGCTAGCTCGGGCCTCTCCAATGCAAAGCCATCACACAGGATGGTTTTGGAGGTGGGGAGCCCCAAATGTCAATGGGGCAAGGCTTTACAGTAAGCAGCAAGCGGGGGTAAGTGTGCCAACATCTAACTGGAAAGCCACTGTGGTCTTTAACATAATTGGCTGGTGCTGGGAGTCATATCATAAACTTGATTTCTACTCCTCTCTACATTGGTGGGCGTTAGGCACGGGCTGGGCTTGTAACCTGGGGGTTAAGGTTTGTTGGGGGAATAACCTGGAGACACTTGTTTTGGTTATTAGCCTAGAGACTGGAGCTAGGCTTGGGTTTTGTTGGGGAGGCAACTTGAAAACTAATGCTGGTCACCAGCCTGTTAGTTTATGTGAGTTCAAACTTGGGTCAGGTTCTCTACAATGGAGTCTGAACTTAAAAGATTTGGCCTCTCGGTAACTGTTTTTATAACAGTTGTGGTGTTTTTCGGATTCTACGGACTATTTAAAATGAAAGTAACTTAAACCATACATTATGTTTAACCATAAAGTCTATTGCTTTTTACTCTTTAACACCTTAGTTTCTCCTGAACTTGAGTACACTTTTTGTAATATAATTTTAATATCAGTCACTACGATTATTATTCCTTTTGAGTAAAACATCTAAGAATTCGGGGTTGGGGATTTAGCTCAGCGGTAGAGCGCTTGCCTAGCGAGCACAAGGCCCTGGGTTCGGTCCCCAGCTCCGAAAAAAAAAAAAAAACATCTAAGAATTCAAGGGCTCTTAAAAGTCTATAAAGACTTCAATTTGGATATTACCCCTTTGAATTGGTTCCTATGGTAACTTAGCCTCCACGTGGTGTGGAAACTTTCTTTGGCCCGTGTGAAGGAATGAAAAAGTAATGGATATTGGCTCATGGGAAGGCTGAGTGTGGTGTCATTGCGCTTGTTTTTACACAGGTAAACGAGAACATGCAGTCTGGGCACATGCCAGGGTTTCTAGACACCACATCTTTGTGTATAACGGATGCAGGCTGAAAGTGACTGGACAGGTTGCTGGTTTGAATGTCTTCATTTTAATATTATAGTTTGAGTTTTTTAATCACGTGTGGGCTAAGCCTGCATGCATGTCTGCGTACCACATGAATGCCTGCTGTTCGCGGTCCACAGGATGGTGTTTGACACTCTGGAACGGAATGGTTGTGAGCTGCCCTGTAGGTCCTTGGGATTGAATCCAGGTCTCAAACGAAAAGCAAGATTTCTTTATTGCTGAGCTTAGGCCCGGAGTTTGAAATTTTCATAGTTATCATAATACCTAGTTATACGGAGATTTTTAATTTTTCTTATAATCATATACTTGAATGACAAAAGAAACTGTGAATGAATGGATTGTTAATAGTTAAAGAACTGGTGTTCTCCACTTGGAGACTTCTTTTGCCTTCAGTAGTTGGGTTGGAGTATATCCTAGGAAAGTCTCACAGCAGCCTACACATTTCACGAGAGCCTTGTCTTCCTTCAGCCCCATACTCCATGGCCTGTACATGCCGCGTCTATTTCCTGTGGAAGCATTGTTCCTTAATATATTCAGCTAAATTCTCAGTTCTTTAAATTTTCAAAAACTATTGATAGACTTCACTCACATTATTTCACAAGACATTTTCATTTCATCGTGTTCCTCTTGTAAGATAAGACACCGGCATAAGGAACAGTCACCTAAAACTTATCCGTAGGACCTGGGAGTCTGGAGTTTGTCTTTCTTGCTGCATTACAGACTGATTGATAAATATGGATAACAAAAGAAGGACAGGCGCTATATATTTTGAACAAGCTCCATCTTTGAAACACATCCAGCACATTACACGGGAACGCACAGAATTTAGGGAGCTCCTGGATTATTGTATTAACCATGGGGGTGAGGCATGAACTATGAAATTTTTGTTTTTGGAAATGAGGTTATTAGTTGAAATAAATGTGAAATGCTGGGTAATTGTATTTAGAATTTATATACGGAAAGATTTGTGATGGTCTTTAATGAACTATAAAATATAGAAAACATTTTCTGAAATTATAATTTTTGAAAATGTTAGGCATTATCATCATATTTAGGCCCAATTATTTAGGTAGATTAAGAAATGGCCAGGAATAGTGACTTTCTCTGAATAAATACAGTGGGATTAACCATAATACCTTGCATTGTATATATTCAGAAAAGTATCTGCATCCAAATGAATTGGCTATACATGCGTATATTTCCCCCAAATTTTTAATGCTTTATCTAAAATATAAAAGCCTTAATTGTAATTGAGAGCTTCATACATGAGTACACTGTATTTAAAATCTTTCCACCCCTCCATGTCCTCTACAGCTCCTTCTGTGTTGCTTGCATGAACACACACATGTGTGCACACGCACACACACATGCATGCACACAAACATACATGCACATACACATGCATGTACACACATGCATGCACATGCACATGCACACACACACACAGCCCACTGAATCCTGTCTGTGTTCCTGTCTGCAAATGTGCTCAGGACTGGGAAATCTATCATGGGCCTTTCCTCGAGGAAGATTCCCTCATCAGCAGCCATTGACTGCCCTGAGTCCTTCTTTGAGGGCATGGCCTTGAAGAATTTTCACCTATCCATTTTGGCATGTTTCCTGGAGTGTTCTGCATTCAGCCATGTTGTTGAGAATTCACAGGTACAGCACACTGTCGTGTGTAGAAGAAACGACCTTGCAGCAGTCCTCCCATCCTTTGGCTCTTAAAAGCCTCCCCACTCTCCTCAATGTTTCTGAGCTGTGGGTGTACAGCTGAATTTGGGCTGAGCACCCCAAAGTTTCTTCTTTGATTTGACCACTGTGCATTTCTGTAATAGCCTCTGTGTTCTGCAGAAAGAGTTTCTTTGATGGGGACTTGGTTTCACTTTTCTGTGTATGTGACGGTAGTGTTTAGAATACAGGTGGAGGCTGTGTTAATTTGGGAACGTGACAACACTAAACTCTCTTCTAGAGTCTGTGACCTCTCCTGCTACAAGCTCTTGGCTAGCTGACAGTATCATACAACCAGACATGAATTTCCTCCTGTTGAAAGGGCTCCATGCCCTCCACGGGGATTTCTTGGCGAGTTGGTCACTATTGTGGTTCCCTGGGCTGTGTTTGCTCGATGTGACAGCCCCCATTCTTGATTCAGATGTTCAGTCTGACACACAGAGGAGAGACTGCCTCTGAGATCTCGGCTTTGAGTGAGAGGAAACAGCTCTAGTGCGAGGTCTTGATTTGCTTTTAAAGTGAGAAAGCGGTGTGTGTGTGTGTGGCAAACACCACATATGTGTTATGCATATTAACCTTCTGGTTTACAGACAAATTCTGTAATCATTAAATTTTACAGAATACACTCTACAGATCTAACACTGCCTCATACTTCAAAGTAAACTCATTCAAAGGACCATTTTATATGAAAGATATTTACAGAGGACCATTTTATATGAAAGATATTTATATTATTTAAAAAGATTCTGGAGATAAATTCCGCCCTCTTGTATGAGATGTGTGGCTGACAACAGAGTGGAGTACAGACGTGTTAATCACACTGTTCTTTCTTCCTGTAAATTCCTGAAGTATTGCTCTAGTCTGTTGTTCAGGAAATGCAGAAGCAATTCAGTCAGACCAAATCTTAGCCTCCGGCAGGTGTGTGTTTTAAGACTTTCATTGTCTGGGATATACAAAGCGTGTTCTTTCTGATAACTTGTGCTTATGGGGATGGCTATGTGCATGGAAATGGGGCCGCTAAAATTAACTCTGGGTACAGGATGGGTGTTGAAAATATGATTTTCTAATCATATCCTAAACAAATACTTACATTAGAGCCAAGAAAGACGAGCCTAAAATTTAAGATGAAAGTGTTTTGCCAAACTAGTATGTATCCTGCCCAAAGAGGTATGCAGTTTCCTTCTTCCCACTTACGGATTCTAGTCAGGATTGCTAGTTCATAGTAACTAGAGAAGCTATAACTCAAAATTAAGTCTGTCAGGTTCCAGACTCCAAGCTCAATCAACTACATACATAATTCCAAAGATAACCTAAATGAAAGCAGGTTTGATTCTGTAATTGACCATTTATTATGTACCCCGAACATCTGTTTGTTGTAGTGGGAATATTCTGTGGCTTATGTCAAATGAAGACACGATCAATCCTCATTTGGTCGAGCTCTTAGAAAAAGTGCTCAGTTACGGCATGGTGCTCCCTTACCACCAAGAGCCATCGTCATCCCGTGCTACGGAGAACACTTAGTCTATATTTATTGAAAGGCCTGGCATAGGATTATGCAGGGATTGACTTAGTCATAGAAAATTCATGTTTACACAAAGAAGAAAAGAGAAACAAATTAAACTACTTAATGTGCTTCTGAAAAAATTTCAACTTAATAATCTAGGTTTTCACAAATGATCTGAAAGGGTTTTATTGTACATATGTCACCGACCAGGCTAATATTGTTTACATCCATGGATTCAGTGACACCTACATCAGAACGAACATCTTAACCAGCAGTGGGCCAAATGACATCGTCAACTGTAGATCACCTGGCTTGAGCGAGATTTAACTTTAAAAATGTCAATTATGGGAAGGGCCAACTTTTAAAAGATTGTGCTGTGGGTCTAAGCAATGCCAAGTATTTATCTGGTGCATTCTTTTAAATGTCCCAGACTTCAATAAGTATTAGTGGTTTTCATTGATGTCTCTGTGTGCTATAAAGAAAAATAGGCATTGAATTACACGTTAGTATCATGAGTAGAAACTGCTGCATGTATTGGGCTGTTTCCTTTCTCTGCATCTCTTTCCAACAGTGGTTTTCTTTAAGATCTTACGATATCTGCTATTCTGTGTGTGCACGCATGCACATGTGTGTTCTGACATGCCTGTGTGCACACATGCACATGTGTGTTCTCACATGCTTGTGTGCACGCATGCACATGTGTGTTCTGACATGCTTGTGTGCACGCATGCACATGTGTGTTCTGACATGCTTGTGTGCACGCATGCACATGTGTGTTCTGACATGCGTGTGTGCACACATGCACATGTGTGTTCTGACATGCGTGTGTGACATGACCCATGTGAGGAAGTCAGAACAACGTTGTGGTTTATTTTCCCTTTTCTCCCACTGCTTCCTGGGTTCCGGGAGCTAAGCCTCAGGCTGTGAGGATTGAGGAGAAGCAGCCTGTGCTGCCTGTTTTCTGTAAAATTGTTACAGGCGTTCAGTTCATTAAAGGGAGCCTCGATTGAAAACAATTGCTCCACCTGATTGTTCAGTGGGCATGCCGGTGGTTAAACTTTATTATTAATGATGAATGCAGAGGGCCCAACTTGCTGTTGCTGGTGCCATCCCTAGGTCGTTGTCCTGGGCACTCTAAGAAAGTGGGCAGAGCAAGCACAAGGAGCAAGCCAGTAAGCAGCATCCCTCCATGGCCTCTCTGTCAGCTCCTGCAAGCCTCCAGGTTTCCATATTGACTTCCCCTGGATGCTGTACTACGAACTCTATCATGAAGTAAACGGCCATTCCCCAGGTGGCCTCTGGTCTTGGTGGTTTTTCACAGCAACAGAAACCCCGAGACATTGCTACACACCCGAGGACCCATTGCCCATTGCCAGTGGTTCCCAGCGCAGGACTTTCAATATCACTGACAAATCTTTAGACAGTATAGTACATATGTACCCAGGACACATCAATGGTATAATGTATGTGTGATGTTTGTTGTTTTTTATGGTGATACAGATATGTATGTGTGTATATATGTTTATGTTTGTATTCCCCTGTATTATTGCATAAGTGTAGAATAGGAAAATATGGAAGCCGACTTGAGCCGACTTATTTGTGTTTTTAAAAAATTGTTGCAATTACAGTATAGTTCCCCCCTCCCTCTCCTCTTCCCCTCTATTCCTTCCTGTTTACCTCTTGTTTTCTTTTGAATCCATGGCATCTTTACCCATTAATTGCTATTGAATACCTACCTATATGTATAAACACACATATTCCTAAAGTCTGTATAGTCCTCTGATAATATATTCCATGGATTATTATAGAACTATTGGAAGGAAGTCTGAGTTTTGATGTTAGAGTTGACACAGCAAAGGAGTGGACTATAAAGTTGATATTCCTCCCGCGTTTTGTATTGACTTCACCCATTTCCTGTCAGTTGATGCTCACATATTTTGGCAGCATTCTTAACATTAGCATTAAAGTAAATATTCACAGATGTGGAGAGTGTCCTCCTGCTCCCACTGCACTTGTAGAATTTCTTTGTCACCTCTATAATACCTGGGCATTAATGTGCACATTTTATCTTGCATTTCCCTGATGACTAAGGATGTTGAGCATTTCTTTAGGTGCCTCTCGGCCATTCGAGATTCCTCTGTTGAGAATTCTCTGTTTAGCTCTGTACCTCATTTTTTAATAGGGTTATTTGGTTCTCTGGAGTCTAACTTCTTGAGTTCTTTGTATATATTGGGTATTAGCCCTCTATTAGATGTAGGGTTGGTAAAGATCTTTTCCCAATCTGTTGGTTGCTGTTTTGTCCTAATGACAGTTTCCTTTGCCTTACAGGAGTTTTGCAGTTTTATGAGACCCCATTTGTCAGTTGTTGATCGTAGAGCCTGGGCAGTTGGTATTCTGTTCAGGAAAATGTCCCCTGTGCCCATGTGTCCGAGGCTCTTTCCCACTCTTTCTTCTGTTAGATTCAGCATATCTGGTTTTGTGTGGAGGTCCTTGATCTACTTGAACTTGAGATTTGTACAAAGAGATAAGAATGGATCAATTTTCTTTCTCCTACATGCTGACCACCAGTTGATTCAGTACAATTTGTTGCAAATGCTGTCTTTTTCTCTAATGGATGGTTTTTGCTTCTTTGTCAAAGATCAGAGATCATGTCAAAACATCCCTGAGATTCCACCTCACTAAGATAAAAAATTCAGGTGACAGCAGATGCTGGCGAGGATGTTGAGAAAGAGGAACAATTTTCCATTGCTGGTGGGATTGCAGACTGGTACAATCACTCTGGAAGTCAGTCTGGAGTTTCCTCAGAAAATTAGACATAGTACTATCTGAGGACCCAGCTATACCACTCCTGGGAATATACCCAAAAGATGCCCCAACATATAACAAGAACACATGCTCCACTATGTTCATAGGAGCCTTATTTATAATAGCCAGAAGCTGGAAATAATTGAGATGCCCTTCAACAGAGGAATGGATACAGAAAATATGGTACATCTACACAATGGAGTACTACTCAGCTATCAAAAACAGTGACTTCATGAAATTCACAGGTAAATGGATGGAACTAGAAAATGTCATCCTGAGTGAGGTAACCCAGTCACCAAAGAACACATATGCTATGCACTCACTGATAAGTGGATATTAGCCCAAAATCTCAGAATACTCACAATATAATTCACAAACCATATGAAAGTCTAGAAGCAGGAATACCAAAGTGTGGTTGTTCAGTCCTTCTTAGAAGGGGGAACAAAATAATCACAGGATGTAGAGGGAGGGAGGGAAGGGAGGGGGCAGGATCAGGTATGGGAAGGGACCTGACAGGAGAGAAGCCCATAGGGTCAGGAATGGAATATAAATACGAAGCAGTGGGAGATGGGGAACTGGGGGTAGCCAGTAGATATCAGGAAAGCTAGAGGCTCCTAGGACCCAGCAAGGATGCCATAAGCCAAAACACCCAACAAAGGGGAGATAGAACCTGTAGAGACCATATCCAGTGGATAGGCACAGCCCCCAGGTGAGGGATGGGGCCACCACTCACCTCAAAAATATTAATCCAGAATTCCTCCTGTCAAAAGGAAATGCAGGGACAAAGTGTGGAGCAAAGTGTGGAAAGACCATCCAGGGACTGCCCCATCTAGGGATCCATCCCATCTGCAGACAGCAAACCCCAACAGAGAACCCTCATAGAGGCAAAGGGGGAGGCGTATGGGATGGGGGGTTGTGGAGGTGAATCTCGGAGGGGAAATATCATTTGAAATGTAAATGATAAACGATTAATGAAAAAGTCCGAGGTTCACCAGGTGCAGAGTTAACCAGGTGCAGAGTTTGGGTTACTTCGTTTCTTACTAAACGTCCCTACTTAGGAGTGTCTGGAGTCTGTCCATCTGGTTCTGACTTACGTGAAAGTGCTGCCAGTGTGCTGTAGGCCACAGTGTGCTGTAGGCCAGTGTCTTGTGCATCGCCTGTCAGTCGGAAGCTGAGGGACACCAAGCTGAGGTGGGGTTAGAAGGTGGGGCAGCCCACAGAGAGAGGGCTTTGGGGGATAGTCAGGTATGACCTGGAGGATGTCAGGCTTTGGATACTGAGGGGAGGTAACAGCCATGCGGCAGACATAGACTAGCACAGACGGGTTAATTAAGTTATGAGATAATTGGGAAACAATCCCAATTTAAGGGTTACGTGCTTATTCATAAATAAATAAGCTTTGATGTGAGTATTCAGGAACTAGGCAGGACATAAAAAGTCCAAACACTTACAGTGTGATAGTTTTATCTGGACTGGTTATGAATTGCACAGGTCTAAATTACATGGCAGGGGAAAGTTACGTTAATATCTAACTTTACGTTTAGTGTGGAATAAATATGCTATCTAGTATTATCAAATTCTATAGTGCAGCTTTCACAGTGACTCGGTTTGTGACAAGGAGACAGTTAATGCACGGAATGACCCTGGTAATGTGCACAAACCCAGCCACCACAAGCGGCTCACAAGCCTGTGATCAGAAGGAACACTGAGGGTGGGTGACTTTGTGACTCCTGTAGAGGAGCCCAGGCCTCGCGTCCCGACATCAGGACAGAGGCTGCCCTTATCTAGAAGATGCCTTTTATTGTGCTGTGTGCGATGCCATTTCTCAGCCTCTCTGAGGCTCCTGTAACTATAATTTGTTTTAATTTCTTGCCATTTAATGCTATGAACACATTCTTTAGAGTATACCGAATAGAGAGGATATTAGCCTTGCTTATGACTTGAGTTTTGAAGTGAAACTATCACACATGAATTACTTTAAGTCTGGAGCCCATTACTGTATTCTCACTCCACCTCTGCACATGGGCAGCAGCCCAAGCTTGAGTCTATGCCACAGGCGAACCAGGTTGATGTTGATGGACTCTCTCTTCTCACATCGCTAAGGATGACAGTTATCTGTCCCCTAGAGCTCACTCCTTTTGTAGACATAGTTTCCCATTCTTTGGCAAATTGGTATCATGAAGTTTTATTCCAGTAAGGGGAGTAATGTTTAGAAGTAATTTTTCTTTTTATCAGAAGCAAACACAGGCAGTTTGCCTTCAGAATAGACCATCGTTCCAGTGATGGACCGTTCGTTATTACTTGCAGGGTCATTATTTGGCTAAGCAGATGAGCTAACACAAATTTAGCATTCTGTATCTCCTTCTTGTTTTCATATAAATTTTAACAGGAAGTAGACCTTTTAGCTTCAGAATTCAAAATTACGTCCCTGTGCAGCCCGTCCTCCTCTGTGCAGCCAAGCAGCCGGTTTTATTTTTCTAGGTGTATTCTTCTAACCTTCTTCTGTGTGTTCACAGAGAGTGGCAGCACACACTCCCTTTTCTGCACACCCTCATGAGTGATTTTACCTCTTAAAAATCTAATAAATTACTGTAATTTAAGTTTATCATCAATAACATTTATTTGAGTCAAGATTAAACATTTGTCCTTTTATTATCGTTATTTCTATTTATTGGTGCTGTAAAGTATAACATATATACACACATATATATTAACTATTTTATTTTTTGAGGTCATAATATAATTACATCATTTCCCCATTCCCGTTCTTCCCCCAAACCTTTCCAAATACCCCTCCCTGCTCTCTTTCACATTCAAATTTTCCACAAATTGCTACATGCGTGTATATGTCCCTGAAGACGGAAATGCGCTCTGTTCAGTCCGAGCAATGAAGTTCATGTGTATGGCTGCAGCTCACGGCTGGCGCGGTTAACCGGTTGCTCTTCCCGGGTGAGGCCATCCTCTACTCTCAGCTCTCCTTCAGTGTCTGTGGCTCTTGGTGCAGGTTTAGCCCCTACTGTTTTCCCTGTCCACTTTAGTGGGTTGCTGCTGCCCTTGCTCAGCTTGTGTGTGGGGTTGGTGTGGGTGAGGCTTTATAGGCACCTTTTCTTAGAATTCCCAAGGTTCTAGGAAGCGGCTGTAAACTCTGCTTACTTTGGAGGAGCAACCTCAAAACTGATGACCCTTCCTGAAGCTTATAACAGCAGTACAGAAACCCAACACTTCAGTAAGACACTCGGGGTACAGGAGCCAAGCTGAAATCATAGAGCTTTAGAGAACTTACTGTTACACTGTTTCATTAAGAGGTGTGTTTGCACACTTCCTATGTTGGCATTGATAGCTTATATAGGGAGGAGGTTGTTATATTACTTATTTATAAATGTTTATGTTTGCTGTTGTTGTCCAATGGTGCTAATGTCTGTCTCTTAGCAGGTGGCATCCACATGTCTGTCTCTCGGGTGGAGGCGCCCACTGTAGGACTTTAGAAGGAGAATTCACTACTTTGCCCTGACTGGTTTTTATAACTTTGTAGCACTTACTCTTAGCTACTAACAGCTCAAATGACCAGATTATCAAAATGAAGTTTTCAGTGGTCAGGATTTGCAAATTATGTGCACCTGACATCCTGAGCCGTCAACCTTCTTCGACTCTTTGTGAGTACTGGTCTCCATCAAACTTTCTACTAGTGCAAATGGTGTTTTCCCCTCAAAAATGCCCAAGTGTATATTAAAAGTAGCATCAATGTCCACAGACATGGAGGTCTCTCTCTCTCTCTTTTTAATTTCCTTGGTTAAAATTATAGCATCTTGTCTTTAATTTCTTAGACTGCAGCGTAGTCCACCGTCGAAACTGTCTCTGACCTTTTAAAACTCTGTAAGGCCAAACGTTTTAAACAGTACAAGATGTTGGCCAGTCCCAGAACGTGGGTTTCTATTACGTCATCCGTGTGAGCGTTCCTCCCCGGGATGTGGAGAATGTATTTTCCCTTTCAGAATCCGGTTTGCTTGGCAGACGCACTGACATGAAGCAAGCAGTAAGTCAGTTTTGCTCCCTGTAGATAGTTAGTAATTTACATATAACCTTTGGCTATTCTTTTATTTTAGAATACTCATATAAGTTGCATAAAATTACTTTCCATGTAGAAAGCACTTTGAAATGCAAAATGTAATTAAATTTTCGATTATTCTAGGGCAGTAGTGTTGCTTAGTGATGCTGTTGAGACAGTCGTGGACATTCAGAGTCTGAATCGCAGAGGAAGCTACATTAGAACCTCCGTGGACTACTTCAGGTTACTTTCCAGTCAGTCGAGACAAACGTCTGAGTACTGAGAACTCCAGTTCTTACGTAAACTTAGAAACAGCACTGTTTGGGTGGTGCACCACCCTGCACGTTGTGCTGAGGAGAATTGAAGCCTAGCATTTAGAGTCGTTTGGCTGCAATGCGTCTGTCTAGGCCATTAGCACAGAAACGGAACTGCCTCCAAATTCTGGACACTAGCACATTAAGAACTATGTGATATCACAGTTAACCATCAGTTATGTCCCATTTCCTGGAGACTAAAAGCCCATTCTGCAGGTGGGAGTCAGAAACTGTGTCTGTCCGATTGGTCACACTGACATTAGTACATTCCGATCCCCTAAGACCCAGAGCAGAGCAGTTGTGTTGTGGTAAAGCTGAGCTCCTCAGTGTTAGTGATGGACGTGATGCAGTGATGGGGCGTTAGTCTAAGGGTGAGTGGTACTTAGGGTCCAGAGTGTGAGCATGTTGTGTCATTACATAATGTTATCGGTGCACTTTTAAGACCACAATTGTGCTTCTTTAGAATGGTTGTGTATTGGTTACTCTTTAAGGTATGCTGTGGAAACTATTCCGTCAAGAATGTTTTATATGAATTTAATGTATTTATCATCATTGATACCGTGCATTGTAGCAACCTACTCAAACACTGAGAGTTATTAGGATTAATTTCACTTTCACTGTTTCTGTTGATATTTTCTATTTTTAATCCAAAATTTTAATCACATCCCAATTGAAGTTGTATATTAATGTGATCTCTTAATTAAATGCAGAACCATATTTTCCTTATTTTAGTAAAACAGATTAATTTGTAGGCCTTGCTCATTAACGGATAAGGAAGAAATATTTTAATGGATAACCTGCTCGTTAATGGATAAGGAAGAAATATTTTAATAACAGTCCTCTAGTTTTCAAATCGTATAAATCTCCCAGATAAATTCCGGCAAGGGGATTAATACATAGTGGATAACAACCTCACTGTCTGTGGTCCCTTTGTGTCTAACCTCTATAAAACCTTTATAGTCCTCCCCCATTGATAAGTCAGTGCCATCCCCTTATCTAGTTGTTACAGTATTTAATATGCCTCATTATTGTGCATAGAATTGCCTTTTATTTTCCTTAAGATAAATGTTTGTGGATTTCAAATGAAGGTGACTTTGCTCCGAAAGCTGGCAGTTGACGATAACGGTGAGTAACTTTTTATGCGTGTGGCTCCATAGAAAGCCGTCTGGCAGGGGTTCTCGCCACACATAGTAAGTAGTCCATCCGCACACTTGTGCAGGCTGTTAAACCTCCGAGACGTGTGCGGTTTCAGCTCCAGGAAATTTATCAATATTGAAGTTCACAGGAAACAGAATGTGTTCTAATTGGCCTCATCTTTTTTTTAATAGCAGAAATTTAATATCGGGTGTGAAGTTCATAAACTGAAGTCAGGGATGCTAAGTCCTAAGGTTACCATTGGAGGTAGAATGTGCATCTTAGGGCGAGCACTCGCTTTCTGTATGACTGAGGATTCAGGTGCAGAGCGTCAGTCTGCGTACACCACGGTCAGGCCTACTAGCTGCAAAGCGTATACACTCCTCTCTGAAGCACCCATGCCACTTTATGTGTGCTCACCAGAGTTTAGATTATGGTTGGGAAAATCTGCAGTGCCTGAGCTGAATTCATCATTTGTCCAGGTTCATGTGGTGGGTGGTGACCGAGAGAAGATTGCAGAGAGCTGGGACACACTTGATATGGGGCTATCAGATTGTACTTTAATTAAATCTGGCTCTGAAAACAATACATTGGCATCATTCAAACTAAAATGAAACATGGACTGGAGACTTTCGCATGGACTCACGACCTCCTTGAGCCTATCTCCTGGGTCCTGCCGATGGAGACTCATCTCTTACCTATGCCTGTTCCCACACATGCAGATATGTGATCCCACACCCGTTCTTTCTTGCATAAATACTATGGTTTCCTAATTCACCACACCCGAGGTGTCACATGGTACATGGCGGGACAGTTTCATGTGCTCTCAGAAGAGCGAAAACATGGGAGATTAAACATTAGAAGGGCGGGGATGGCCAAGCACACCTCGCTGTCAGATTATGAACTGCGTGCAAACTCTCCTGTTGGAGGTGAGCCAGTGCAGTGTGCCCTCCCCGCCACACGCGCTCCTGTCTCTCATGCTCTAGGGTGGGTCTCTGCACTGCAGTCTGTTCACTCCTGTTTCTCTAGACACACACTGTCCCCCAGGAAACCATATCCCGACGACTTTACATATATCCTAGTCTGCTTGATCTCCACACCCAAACCCTTACTAAAAGTCTTTGTTTTGTCTGTTGAAGCCTTAGCCTTTTTGTGGCTGCCTTTGGTCCTGGAGGACTTCCAGGCGTGAGCGCGAGCTAGGCTGCTGGCCACAGTCTGGCCGTGGCCTTCGTGTCCATTACCACATTTCTCTCCGTGGGGGTGCCTGCATATCATTTCCCATCCGTTGCCTGAGGAGCTGGAAGAACTGCATTTCTGTGGTTTGTTAAAGAAGAAATGGAGTTTGTTTTACGTTGCACGTTGTGGATAGTGTAAGACAGTGGCTGTCTTCCAGGGTCAGGGACCACATATCTCTTGCTTTCAGCAAGCTCTTTGCCCTTCACCGTCTTGGGTAGCTTGTTCGTCCTTTCAGTGGTTTTTATTTCTCACAGTTCCTTCTGCCTAGGACATTGGCCCCTGTCTTTGGCTGAGTCATTTCTTTCTCAGTTCGATGAGATTCTTCCTCGGACCTTGTCCCGACCGTTCATCCTGCTCAAATACACACGTGTGAGCTGTAGAGCTTACAAGTGGTAGACACGTGGTTTGCACAGACGTGGGGCCTGGGAAGTCTATAGCCTTCAGTGTCTGGTGAGTGAAGGCTTAGAGTTTCCTCTGAGCCGACTTTACTTAGGGTTCTTGAATGCTTCACCTTCCCCTATGGCTCACCAACAAGAGAAGACACAGTGTGAGCGAATATTTGTAAGTCTGCATCTGACAAGGGATCAGTGTCTAGAATGCATAAAGAATTTACATAATTCCACCAGACGTCTCAATGTTATAGATGCTGTCAGAGTCCGCGAGTAGACATTATTTTCAGAGTACATTTCTAGTGGACAATCACTAAATGAAAGAGTGAAACGCGAATCCATTGGAGCGTGGTATTTGCCATCACAGGTAGACTTAAGGGTAGGAACCTTTGCAAAGGGTGTGCAGAATTTCTCTTTGGGTGATAAAAGTATTGGGAGTTTATACTTAATACAGTATTGTGAATATAATTGTCATATTATATGATCAAATTGGCAAATGCATGCGTGTTTTCCCATAGTAAACCATATAAGCACACAAGGAGATACAACCTTGTGTCTGCTAGGGAAACTGAAGAGACAAGAAAGGTTATAACAGACATTGGGAAGCAGAGTGACTGATTAGAGCTCTATGCATGTGCACATGCATGCAGACGTCAGCAGAGGATGTCAAGTGCTTCCTGGCGCCCTGCCTTCAGTTTCCCAAGACAATGTTGTTCAGTGAACTTGGAGCTAGGATGGCAGCTGCAAAGGCCTTAGTGATCCCCCTGCCTCTGTGAGCCGACAGCCATGACAGTTACACATGCACACGGCCACATCCAGATAGTTCAACTTCTCATACTTGAATAGTACTTGCTTTTACCCACGGGACTATCTCTCTAGCCCTGCATAGACCATTTTATGATACGTGTTAAATGGCTTAGTAGGTAAAGGTGCTTATGGCAAAACCTGACACCATGACACACACCAATATATGCAAAGATTTCCATGTGAGAGAGAGATCAAGAGAGCTGGTCCTGCAGGTCCAGATGCTTTCTGTTACCTAAGCACAGCCCCTGGAGCCTAGGTAAAGCTAGGAGAGAGCTGACCCCTTAAAGTTGTCCTCTGGCCTCCATGTCCTTGCTAAAGCCCATACACCTGCCTGTGTGTGTCACACGCATGCCCGCAGTAGTAACCATGACAATAATAATACCATAGATCTTAGAAGAAGTAATGACCACAAATGGGCAAGGAGTGATATTTGAGTGTAATTGAAATTTTCTATTAACAAGTTGTGTGTCGATGACCTTAGAATTCTGAATAAAGTAGCAAATTGGTTGAATTTTACAGCATCCACATTACATTGTGATCGAATTGTTAAAGGAAAACCACATTACTTTGTACTTCCTTGATAACTTATGATGCATTTATTAGCCATCGGTGTTTCTCCTCGGAGGCTCCTGCGTTCAGACCTAGAGCCCCATGCTTTGAGTGGTGGTTTGTTTCATTACTGTTTGGTTTTTGTGTGATCCACACATTAATCACCTGTTGGATGTGTAGCTGGCAGAAGAGTTTGTTCCATTCCATGGGCTGCTTAGTCATCTTCTCTTGCTGTATAACATCCTTTTCTTTTTCCTGAGGTCCCATTTAACACTTACTTCCTGAGTGATAGAGTCCTGTGTACAGGTCCTTATTACTGCATGCTGTAGTGCCCACCCGATTTTCTCTTCCAGCAATTCCAGTGTTTGCGGCTTGATACAGAGGTCTTGATCTATTTGACATTGATTTTTGTACAAAGTGAGGGATAAAGGTCTAGTTTCATGTTTTTTAACACATGACAATTTTTCTCACGGCATTTGTTCAAGATCTCATATTTCCTCTGGTGTGTATTTCTTGAAACTTTGTGAAAAAATCAGATTGCTATACTTGCATGAATGTAGGTCTGGGTCTTCTAGTTAATTTCATTCATCTACATGTCTGGGTTTGTGTGTGTGTGTGTGTGTGTGTGTGTGTGTGTGTGTGTGCGCGCATGCGTGCTTGTTCTATGCTCTTTATTATCACGTCTGTGTTATACGACTTTAAATTGGCTATGGTAGTGACTCCGTCATCATCATCATCATTGTCATCTTGCACAGGATTGGTTTGGTTATCCAGGGTCTTTTGTCTTTCCGTGTGAGTTCCAAGGTTTTAGTGAAGATACCACACATCTTGGCTGCACTGTATGGAGAAACCAAGCCAGACATGCATTGGGACCTCCTCTTAGTTGTCTAGAGTCTCCTCCTGTCTGCTCACTTTCTTGGTCCTGGACGATGTTTTCAAGTCATTATACCAACTTGCCCAGCAGTGCGTGGCCACTGGTGTGGTAGGGGCACCGTGGTTAAAGGTGTGACCACCTACTCTTTGACTGGGTTTATGGCCCACCTCAGAGGAAGAAATCCGTGCCTGGCACTGTAATCCTGGTCTACACAGACAAACACAGCCTGTGAGGGGGAAATCATAAGTACTAGGTGGGGAACTCGATATATTGTTTAGATAAGTGGACATAGACTCATGCTGACTTCTAAATATTTATGTTTTTTATTTGTGGGTGGTCAAGTGCTCTTCTCAACCTTGGTCAAGGAAGTCTTTCTTCTCAGCCAGTGGAAGTTTTCAGGGCCTCATGGCTGCAGAGGTCCTGAGAACCCAAGGAAGTTTAGTGCTCAGCCATAAACTTTACATCGTTCCCCTAACGCTCAGGGGATACTCTCAGGGAATACTCTGGAAGAGGATGCAGAATGGATGCAAGAGAGAAAAGACAGGGAACGGCTGCAAGAGCTGCATTCTGGGCGCAGCACAGACAGTGAAGAGAAAATGTGAGTTTGGGAATTTTCCTTTAACATCCAATTACATAATCCTCACTGAGAGATTGGCTACAACAGATGACGAACACTGTTTTCCAGAACAAATCCTGGGGTTTTACCTACCCCCAGGTGGACAACAGTGAGCTGAGCTCTGAGCACTGGAAGAGAGAGTGTTTGCACAGAGGGTTTAGACAGCAGCTGAGAAAGAATGTAGTGTTTCCTTTACACCCAGTGTTTAAGTTTATTCAGAGGGAGACAGTTCATGCCAGTGGCAGGACAGTTGGCCTCGCAAGTCTGGGCTTCCAGGAAGAAGCACAGCGCTCACGTGTAGCTCTCCAAGCCTAAGGCTAGATGAGCTTTGGCTTGTGTTTGCCAAGAGCAGAGGCCCAGGCACCGGTGGGGAGCTCACTACTGAGATTTTGCACAAACTGCCGACCTCCACCACTAGGTGGAGTCAGGGAGTTAGAATCAGCATCATCAAATTTGAACTATGAAGGAGGCGTTCATTGCGCTGGGTAGAGAAATTGATTAGGACCATACTAAACGTCTGGATGGGTGCGGGGAACACTACTGGAAAACGCTGGCAGATGGGAAAGTGTCCATTGCATTAACAACTCTGAACAGTAAAGTACACGCGTGGTTTAAAATATTGAAAGATGATTGGGAGACACACTTGGTGAGTGAAGCTGGGCGGCATTGTGACAGGCAACAGACTAGTACAGCCAGATCAGAAGGAGTTTTAAAGGGAAGCCATTCAGGAAATGGCTCACACAATTATTCCTTACATAATTAAGGCCCCGTAGGCAGCATCTACATGTGCCCGAAGCGTGGGGATCCACCTTTCTGTCTTTCAGGGAAAGCCCTCCGAGTCGAAATCATGCTGCGCTGTGAGCGTTGCATCCTTCACTGTTGAAACTGTCTTCTTCCACCTCGGTCGCCTGTACATCCTGTGACCGGAGACAGTCGGTCCCTAATTTGAAGTTTGCATTCAAACACCCATAGAGATTGTCCGACCAGTGTCAGTCTGCCAGTGCCTTGAAGTTTCTTAGCTGTTTTCACAGCCCAGAGTTGTGGTCGGATGCCGGGGCAAGAGTTCATGCCTCCTTTCTTTGTGAATGATCAGAAGAAATTAATAATTGCTAACAAGTATGTTTTAGACTCTTTGGAACGTGCATCATGTGCAAGGATTTGTTGACATAGTATTTTAAAAGGCAATGCATAGCATTTTAATGATATCAGCCTTGGAATCTATTGGTAAAATCAGAGATCTCTTAAGATGGAATTAAAATAGGCACGGCTGTGTTTCCCTGAAACTGTAAAAATCATTGTTTTAATAAAGTTTTTTTGGATGGCCTTTTCCAGGGGCTCATAAAATCCACTTTAAAACGTTAAGACTTGGAAAGTGATTTAAGTAGAGTGCATTATGGGTATTCATCTTTTTCTACTTAATGTCCAGCTTTACAAAGTATAGGTTGTTAATGGACGGTCCTCTAACTCATTTTGTTTACTAAGCTAGAGCTGAGATGTGGGCCATTCCGCTGGTGGCAAGGCCTTTAAAGCAGAACACAGGGCACTAAAAGACTTGTGCTCCTTTGCCGGGGAGCAGGCAGTGGTGTCAGAATTCTGCCCTAACTCGGCTCGAGCTGAGAAACAAACTCTGCAGACGGTTGCGCTGATTATCCTCGAAGTGTTTCAAGCTCAGAGCCGTTGGCTTCTGGAGTGTTTTCCAACATACTTTATAATGTGTTCTTTTCCCCCATTGTTGATAACATTGTAGCTATTTCCATTCCCCAGCTTTTTAAGTGTTTCTGTCCGGCTGTTTCTCTACTCTAACACACCCATCCCTCCACCGCATCTTGCAAGCATCCTTTAAAGTTTTATTTCTATGCAGATACTAAGCTGGTTTTGGCCCTTGTTTCTTATGATGCTATAATGATCATGGGTGTGTGGGGATCAGGTGAGGTGTGTGTTTAGTTACCTGTATGTGTAGCAGGGCCATTTCCAGATCTGTGTTTAATCCCTTAAGGAATCCATAGGCTGTTTCATTTAATAGATGTATCAAGGCACCGTCAAGGTATAGGGCTCCTTTTTGTCCACATCCTTGTCAAGAGTTTTTAGTGTCTTGTCTTGTTATTCTAGACATCCTGAGAGGTGTGATGTGCTAGTGTGTCGTGGGCTTTGTTTCCATTCATTTTCCTGATGATGGACAAGGTTAAAGACGCTGTTTGTCTTTTTCCTTGTTAGAGCGTTACATCTTTGAATACTTGTATATTTAGGCTCTGTAATATTGTTCCTAAATTTTGGGGTGTGTGTGTGTGTTAAGACATGTGAGTTTACATGAACATGTGTGTGCATAAATATGGAAGCCAAAGGTCAGCTTCAGTTGCCTTTTCTCACAAACTGTCTATCTTGGCTTTTGAAGCAATTTCTCTCATTGGCATGGAGCTTGCTAAGTAGGCTGGTCAGGCTGACTGACCATTGGTCCTTAGAATCTGCCTGTCTCTGCCTCCTCAAATGTGGGAACCTGTGCCATCGGGGCTGGCTTTTCCTGCAGTTTAGGGAATTATTCTTGCACACAAATTACTTTAAGAAATGGGTTGTCTCCCAGTCCATGTTTTTAATTTTAAGTTGTATATTTGGCTTTTATAATGACATTTGTATGTGTATGCATATAATATACATATATGCATGTATCTATATGCACACACACATGCCCTGTGCACATACATACACATGCCCTGTGCACACATATGCCTCTGTACTATACTTTGATCATATTTACCCTCTTTGTGATCCTTTCCACCTCCCTTCTTTCTTTCCTTCGTTGCCCTCTTTTCTCCCAAAAATTTCCCTTCTTAATCATTTGTTTTTAAATCTAAATTCCATACATGGGAGAAAACATATGATACTTTCTCTCTGAATCTGGGTTATTTTATTTAATGTCGTAATCTGTTCTATTTATTTGTCTTGAAAATGATGCACTTTTTTATCTCTGAATTCGTACAGTCCTTTCTGTAGGAGGATGGGGGTTGGGCCATCTACCATTGCCAGACCTGACAGTGCAGTTCCATGCGTGAATTAGCAACACCTGGGAATCCATCACAAGACTTGTGTGATAACATGTCAGTCAGAATCTCCTGTTGGACTGCTGTTGTGAATCAATCACTAGCATTTTAGGGAAGTACTAACAAAATAATAATTATGGGGGAAAATAGATCTCTATGAGTTCTGACGGTATTGGGAACCATGATTAATTTACGATAAAATTTAAATATATATTATACCATTAAAATGCATGTGAAGATAAATGTATTTATAATATAAAATCCACTATCTAATTTATGCCAGTGATATCAGGCGATTGTGTAAATTGTCACTACTCATATAAAATTGGAGACATTTTAAATGATGTCTATTTAAATAACTGTTTAAAAATCAATTACACTTGAGTGTTAACGTCGGTCAGAAAGTCTTGAGCATGTTTCCCAAGGACTTGCTGGATCAATGTGGGCCAACGTCCTGTTTATTCATAGTGCTTTGTAATTATATTGTTGCTTTCCCATTGGATTCTCATTTGTTTAATGAGAAAACATATTGGATTGACTATATTTCATTATCTGATCCTCGGACAGTAATTGTGTAAGAGTGCTGGGCCTCACAAGCAGGCCTTAGTCTCTCATCATGCAGAAATCACTCTCAAATGCTTCCATTTCCTGCCTTCCGTTATTATTTTTGTTAGGGCCTCGACTCTGCAGACAAACTTCAGGTTATGATTAAATGTGATGCTAACTGTGAATGTTTAGAATTAAATCTCTCTCTCTCTCTCTCTCTCTCTCTATATATATATATATATATATACACACATATATATGTGTATATATATATATTTATAGCCTGCACCTCTTTCAAGTGTGCAGTTAATGCTGCTATATATGTGTGTGTATACGTATATTTTTCACATATATGTATGTATATCTGTATGTATATGTATTTTCCCCAGTGTCTTTTAGAATAAAAAGAATGATGTCACATTAGTTACTGGAAACCTCTGAAGCTGTTGTCCTTTCAAAGGGAAGATCTGGAGCTCGAGGTCTTTAACTGTCTTCTCCGGCAGCCACCCTGGGAACAGATCTTCTCCATTGCTGCCATTTGCCGTGTTCTGTGGGAAATTGAATCACGTCTGACCCAGCTTGGGCTGCAGCCTTGTGGGATTTAATATGGATGTTCACACTAGCATCTCGAGGCTGAGGTTCATCCTGTAGCACCCTCTGTGCCCCCCAAAGAGTGAGTAGGAAATCCCACGAGTTAGACTGAAAGTTTGACTCCACCGACCTTAAGAATAAGTCTGAATTGTCAAGAATCAGATTGTTAAATGATTGCAGTCATTTCCTGCCACAAAAATCAAACCCAGAGTGCTCCTTTCGGGCAGAGGAGGGGCTCACTTCACAAGGACACAGCCCAGGCTCGTTGGTCTCAGTGAGCAGCAGGCTCCTGTCTTCAACCCTCTCCCCCACACCCGTTATCCTCATCTTGGAGAGATTGCTGCTTTCCTCGCTTGCTCTGCCTGCTTCCACCGGTTTGTGTGACAGTGCCTCCCTTGCTGTATAAAGTACGGTTCTGCTAGTGTTCTCCCTCCTCTTTGT
Source organism: Rattus rattus (assembly GCF_011064425.1). Classification (NCBI taxonomy): domain Eukaryota; kingdom Metazoa; phylum Chordata; class Mammalia; order Rodentia; family Muridae; genus Rattus; species Rattus rattus. The sequence goes on along the minus strand of NC_046155.1, from coordinate 58,337,015 downwards.
TCCAAATTTGTCGTTTGTCAAATCAGTCTGTAATTTAAGAACAGCATATGCTGTCCCGTGGGAGCGGAGCTCGGGGACAGCTGAGCCTGTGAAATAGCACAGTCCAGTGGCATAGATCTGCCGTGGCATAGACGACCGTTCACCTTCTTCTCGTGTACGAAACACAACTACAGCCCATCCTGAAGGGGGAGCAAGTGAGAAGGGCACAGCAGCCGGGGGACATGTGCCTATCACCACCTGAAGATGTCAGATGTTTCTGTCAGGAGGCAGTGAGCCTCTCTGGGAGCAAATCTCTTCTTCCTGGCCCTTGATCTGAACTTAGGAAAGTTTTCATCTCCAGATCGTACACGGTTTATTTTTAGAGGCGTGCATGTGGAGGTGGGGGCACTGTAGAATCTGCTCCCATTTAAGTCTAGGGATTTCTTCTGAAACTGTGAAGTGTTCTAGATGCCAGTGTGGTTGTTAACTTAGAAATACAGATGAGTGGACAGTCAGACAGATACACGTATGGCATTGTCCTGAGTTTGAGATCTGTGTTGTTCTGAGACATTTTTCAGAAGTGGGATACAGCCGATGAGCTCCTAGGTCTTAGATCTCCCCGCTCTGAGGCGGGGTTGTAGGTAAGAGAGGGAAGCTTTCACGGTGCCTCTCCTCCACTCTGGGTCTGGGAGTGGCGTTCTTGCTTCAGGATGTGAACACAGAGTGTTTGAGGGGAGTAGAAACGTCTCTCATCAACACATTGGAGCAAAAATGACTGAGGTGTCTAAGCTGTCTTGAATATTTCTTCCCTTAACTTCCAATATTTACTTGCTATTCAGTAATCGTCTGACATTGCTAATATTTTGTCAGTAAGCCCTGACCATGCAGAACTGTAGAGACAGTGTTCTCTCCTGACATGGAGAAGCTTTTCCCAGATCTTCTGCCTGTAAAGTTATGTTTTGATTACTGTCTTTGGAACTGCCTCTCAAAATGGAATTCACGCAGTTTCGCCTGCACCTCTTTCAAGTGTGCAGTTAATGCTGCTGCCCACCCGAGTTCCAGGTTCCTCTCACCTGCCTCTAGAGTCTCCTCTCTGGACACTGCGCTTGCCCCGACTCTGGGCACTTTTGGTTTGCATCTTTCGCCTGACATGTATGTTCAGCTTTCACCAAAAGCCCCAGGCAGCCAGTCTTCAAACATTCTGAGAGCCATTCTGAAGTAAGAACTTGTTCGGAACGTAGCTGCCTTTCTGTTTGCTTCTGAGTGCCATCAGCCAGGTGTCCCAGCTCATGGTTCTTGTCAGGAAGTGGCAATATCCCAGCATTGATCTGCGTGTCTGTCCTCTCTCCTAGATATGTTGATTTAGCTAGCTCTCTAGTTAAGGATATCTCGAGCCCATCATTTGATACCTTACCCTGAGACATTTAGCTAAGTGGTTTGGAAGGGCAACTTAATTTACTGACTACATCAAAAGTTGTGTGGACTCAGGGAGGTTTTCTCTTCCATCCCTTCCACCCAGGAAGGGCGGCTCCCCTCTGAGCTCAGGTACCTGTCTGTCGTTTTCAGCAGCAACAGCTGGCTCGACTGGCACCACATTTCCAGATCTCTCAGTTACAGCCTGTTTCATGTAGTTAGCTTATATGCATAAATTACAGATTCACCGACCTTTCCTGTTGGGTCCTAATGACACCCACTCCTTAGACGTGAAGCTGACAGGGACCTTAAGTGTAGCCGTACCAGCTGTAGCATCGACTCTGCCATCTAATAGAAGCCACATGTGTTATGTGGCCGACAGACTGGCTGTCACTGTTGTACAGGTTTTCTCTCTGGAAAGCTTCTATCGCAGGAGCAGCCACCACCTGAGAAGGCATGCTTCAGAAGCTCAGGACTGGTTGGAGTCAAGCCATCAGCTGCCGAGGCTCCTGTCAGCTCCTGGCCTAGAGCACATCTCCAGATATTCCATGGGCCAAAGAATGGGTCAAGCCTGAGGTCTGTGCAGAGAAGAGATTTCCTAGACCCATTCACAGAGGAGTCTTTGTGACGAAGACTATCCTAGAGAAAAAGACTTAAAAGGCAGTGGACAACTCACTCTTAGGAAACCGAGACATGGTGGGATGACTACATAGGTATTTAACTGTTTCTGAGAAACCCGGTGTGGCTTACGATCACATTCACTGGTTTGTAAGACAAACATTTCCCTTCACAGGAGGGAATTAAAGGTATTTAGATGTGAGTCTGTGTGTGGAGAGTACAACTCAAAATGGCTGATTACTGGGAATATGAGAAGACAATATTTTTAAAATTTATTTGGCTTCTGAATTAAATAGTATGATTTCACTTTCTAAAGCAGTTTGAGACCCATTAAGAAACATTAGCGCACTAGCCTTTTAGAATATTAGAAATCCTTGAATGGGTGCCAATGTATAAATTTCATTGAGTGGAGTTTGTTTTAAGACACATAATTTCATTTTATCCCAAAGAACTTAAAAAGTCAAGTGACTCTAAGCCCTAAGTTTACAGTGTTTATCGTAGTGTTACACTGGTATGCACTGACAAAGAAACTAATTTTACTTAAAAATTAATACATACATATGGGCCAACACGATCTACTTTTGAAATTTACAAGGAGAAGCTGTACCTGAGTGCTCTGCAGAGCACTGTGTTCTGTGTGTGTCACACATTGTGCCGTAGCTCATCTTTCTCAGTCAGGACACCATTTAAAATATTCTTGCCAGTTTTCAAAACACGGTATCATTAATCACAGTCACCGTGGTGCACAATGGTTCAGTTGCACTGTTCCTTACTGTCCGACTGACTGAACTCTGCAGTCTTACAGACCCACTCTTGGTCACTATCATTCTTTCCCCTGCTTTTGTGACTTCTCGTCTATCATTCCGTCCCTTCTCAGCCTTCCTGTGACTTCACTTAGCCTATTGCCATCCAGGTCCATCTTTGTTGCCACAAATGACAGAATTTCCTTTTTATGATGTGAATAGTGTGTGTGCGCGCGTGTTTGTGTGTGTGTGTGTTCATGTGTGTATGTGTTCGTGTGTGTGTGTGCATGCATTTGCATGTGAATGTGCCTGTGCCTGTGTATATGTGTGCATGTGTGCTTGAGTGTGTGTGTGTGCATGCATTTGCATGTGCATGTGTGCTTGAGTGTGTGTGTGCATGTATGCATGTGTGCATGTGCGTGTGCGTGTATGTGTGTGTGTATTTGTGTGTGTGTGTGTCACTTGCACTCGTGTGTGATTTTCATTACCCATTCATCCATCTATGGATACTTTGACTCCCTGTGTCAGCTGTTGTTAATTTTGCTGCAGAGGGCACAGAGCACAGACGTCTCTTTGTATCATTCCCTTCATATTTGTTTCCAGAAGCATCATTGCTGGGTCATATGGTGGTTATATTTTTAATTCTTTGAGATTCCTCTTTGCTCTCTCCTATAATGACTATCGTGATTTGCAAATGTACAGCACTTTTCTGTTTTCAACATCCTCGCCAACACTTGCTGAGTTACGGAACATATCTGTTAACCCCATGTCTGTGGACCAGAATTAACATAGACTATCTATGCTGCCCTAAGGGATCCACAGATGCAGTGCAAATCCCTAGTAAACAAAACTCTAAATTCATATTCAGGGTTTGAAAGTGGCTTTGGGACTCTGGAGCTGGATGGAGAGAACAGAGTAATCCACAGGAATCATGGTAATTTCCAAAAGCACCCACAAAGTCAGTGTAGTCGGACCAGTACGGTGGGGCTGGGAGGAGTCCTGAGTTCACAGTGTGCTCTCTAGGTGAGCATGAGGCCCTGGGGTTGGATTTCCAGAAGCCACACAGAAAGCTGAGCATTGTGGGATCACAGTGCTCAATCCAGCCAGAACAGAGAGCTGCAGGTTCAGCGAGAGACACTGTCAAACAGGAATAAGGTAGGTCATGGCAGAGGAAGCTATCGTGGCTGACCTCTGGTTTCCACACACAATACCTGTTATCCTGGTTAAACTGTTTAAAGAGACCGTGGCCTTGCACAATGGAGGACAGAGAGTGCCATCTCAGAAGCCTCTGCACGTCACTGTAGCTACGGTTCCTTGATTCTTCAGTCCAGATTGGCCAGTGACCAGTAGGTGACGTCAGTCTCGATCTTTCATGGCTGTGTGTCCTTTTTTGGCAGCACATGTTGGTTGGCTAGAGAACACTGAATAGTAGGAGATGCTGCGCTTCTAAACATGCTGACTTATGTCATTTTGTCAGACCAAAAAGTCGTCACCAATCTGGCAGCGAAGGTCTTAAATATTGGAAAGCTTTGAATTCATAGTGTACAGCAGACTGATAACCACAGTATGAATTTGATTTGAAACTTCCATTTTCTTAGATTGTTTTACTGTATTGTTTAACTTATGAAGTACTGGGTCTGGTGGTTGGGTTTTCCTCTATGTTTGTCATGTACTATTTCCTCATCTCTCCCCGTCCATGGCCCTCTCTGTCCCTCTGCCTCCCTTCCTTACCCCAGACAATCCTTATTTCCCCATCATTAAGTCACATTTATTCTATTTTCCTCCCAGCATTCACTTCTCATGTCCCTACGCACACACACACAATTAAATCAAGATTCTACACATAGGCCATATATTGTTTTTCTGAGTTAGACTTAAATCTACTTACAGATTTCAAAGTCAAGCCATTTTACTCTTAATTCACTGATTGTGCTCTCTCGCTGTCTCTCTCTCTCTCTGTCTCTCTCTCTCTGTGTCTCTGTCTCTGTCTCTGTCTCTCTCTCTCTCTCTCGTGTGTGTGTGTGTGTGTGTGTGTGTGTGTGTCCACGCACACGTGCACACTTCTCATTCTTTGTATCCATTCATTAAAGTTCTGTTTCCCGGTTCGCTGACCTAGAGCTCGCTGGGCTGACCTAGAGCTCGCTGGGCTGACTTAGAGCTCGCTGGGTGTAGAGCAGTTCTGTTTCTGGTTTTCGTCATATGGGGAGCTCCTGTACTGGCAGCACACCGACTTTTTCCTGACGGCAACAGCGGTGACTAGCAGTGCGTTCCTTCTCCACGCCCATGTTTCTTCTCTTAGTTTTTGAAGCTGGGTTGAGATAGAATCCCAACAGAATTTTTCTTAGCTTTTGTCCGTTGGTTAGGGTGTAAAACACTTACTCAAGTATTAATTGATTCTTTGTATGCCTTCATTTGAGAATGTGTGTTCTGTTCATTAGTCCAACTATTGACTGGATGATAGGATTTTTCTTGTTTCTCTGGTTATGTATAGTCAATATTAATCACATCTCACATCTGATGAATAGTTGGTGCAGATGTGTTCTCATTCTGTAATCTTTCTGTTCACCCCGGTGATTGTTTACTTTGCTGCGCAGAACATTTCAAGTTCATGTAGTCCTATGTCAATTCTTGTGATCATTTCCTGTGTCATTGGAATCCTTTGTTTGACTCTATGGGGAAATGTCACTCTCTCCCAAAATAGTTGTTTTTATGTATTCAAGAACACTGATATTTTCCCACCCACAACACATAGTAAGGTCAGTACCATTCTGTTTTCTTATACAGACGATCTGTCTGTCTGTCTATCTGCCCGTCCATCCATCCACCCATCCATCCATTATTTGTATGTATGTGAGCTTCTGTAAGTATGTGACAGGTCTGTGGAGGACAGGAGAGGGCTTGGAACCAGAGTTGCAGGCAGTCGTTAGTTGTTAGTCACCATGTGCGTGTGGAGAACCGAGCCTGGGTCCTCTGTAAGAGCAGGAAGTGCTCCTAGCCCCTGAGATGCCCTCCCTCCAGCTGCTGTGCAGGATTTTCTTATGGCCAGTGTTTGCACAGTTGAGCTCACCACGAGCAGTCCATCTTGGTCCTTGGGAACTGAGCTGTGTTGTTGGTATTCCTCTCAACTCAGGGGTAGTGTTTCACTTTACTTTAGTAACAAACAAAACGTAATATTCTGAGGACCAGTTCGATTTGTGACCTTAGGATTATTTAAACTTGATAGCTGATAGCAGGAAGGCCTTAGAGCTGTGTTTAACATGCATTGTCTTATTTGTATACCTTTATACTGTAGTGGTCATGTATCCTCATTGTAATGCGACAGATAGTTTTGTGGCAGACAGTAGTTAGGGAGACACTGCCCTTCAGTGCGTGTATGTGGACATCTGCAGACAGAACCGTGGTGGACGTTGTTTGTTAAGGTAATTAGCCTTTAATCTTGGCTGGCTTTGGCCAAATCTTTGCTGCTTTGATGAGTTCTTCTCTTTTGTAAGTGAAATTTGAATGACATATTATTTTTTACTTGATTAGCAGGAAAATTACCTATATTATGGAAGGAAAAATGGAATGGGCAGAAGGAACTAAAAATATTTTTATCTGATTTTCTCATATTCCAGTGCAGTAAAAGTACTAAATTCATCTACTAATATTGATTGTTCTGGAATACATCGAAATGTAGTAGTGATGGCTTGAATCATCCCCTTTGTTAATGTCCAGCATTGTGTTTCTCCTAAGTATTTTCACACAAGCCTTTACTGAGAGGCAAAAGTTCAATGGCAGTTACACAAATGCGACTGCTTATTTGACTCCAGGAATGTGCATTTTCTGCAGGGCCCTCACGATGACGAGCACAGATGCCACGCAAACGTTAGCGGGGATGGCACACTTAATTTATTGCTACACTGAAAATGTGTGCCTTCCTGCTCAGTTTATCCAATCAAAAATAATTAAGAAGTATCCTTATCTGCTTTTCATTTTAAAGGTGGAGATGGATGTTACATTCCATTGAAAGTGAACTTTAAGTAATAAATTTCATAAACCCAACATTGAGTTTGGAAGTGCTTCTGGGGAAAATTTAATTTATAAGAAAGAAAACTCTTGGAATATGGTTATAGCGTTTCAAGCTTGAGCTCTGTGCTTGTAATTATTATGCAAATATTATTGCTTCTCCCAAAGACCTTTGTCATGAATTGCTTGGTAATGAAGCAAGGTTATTGAACACTGCTTTGTAATAGATGTTTCTATGATAGGACTATACATAAGACCTAAATATAAATTAGCGGCAGTAAATGACCAAAATATTGCATCCCACATACTTGCTTGTACGGTGCCAGTATTACAGATGCTACCTAAATGCCTTAAATCAGTTTATTTTTGTATTTTCTCACCATGCTCGCCCTAATCAATCTGAAGCAATGCTTGTAGTCAGTTCTGTTCTTCAGCTGTCACCGAGATGGTGTCATAATGTTTAGTGGTTTGCTCTTTAACTGTCAGCGTTTGTTACAGTTCAGTGGCGCGTGATAAAATGCGAGGGACATTGTCTTCCTGCTAATGCATTAATGCCGTGATAATATTTCCCGATGACTTCTCGCTCAAGGTCAACGTAATGAGGTTCACTGGTATCTTTCAGAATTTGTTTATTAATCAACACATTTTCCACCAGGAGCATTTCCTCATGTTTATCACACACTTTAAACAATCCTAGTTCAAATGTGTTGATGTGAGAGGGTGGCATCGATGCTGAGTGTCTGCTTTTCTTAGAGCAATGCATTTCAGTTCACCTTCTGCGATGGACAAGACAGCCTCTGTCTATTAGTCCTTCCACCATTGGCTGTGAAAATGTAACAGTAAAATTCTAGGTTTCTGTGGCCTGTTTTAACCATCCTTCTGCTTATGAACGATGACTACGTAAGAATAACCAAGCTTGTCATCTCCTAGTCGTAAGATGCTTTAGTGTTCACAGGCTGCCTCTGCCACATGCTCGCTTTCACCCTGATTCCCGCTCTGTGTGGGACCCTTGGGGCCTCATTCCAGAAGAGCCTGACTGTGGTATTGAAGAAGGCACTGGGGGAACTTCCCTCTAGAAGACTCGAATGCCGGCTCTTGCTTAACTGTGTTTCACGTTGACTGAAATCCCAAAGAGTGGCCGTTCCCAAAGAATGTGGTGTCAAACAATGACGTTCCTGTTACTGCGGTCAATGGTCATGGTCCCTGCTTTAGTCAGCTTTAGCAACAGTCTGGCTGCCACTTTATCATAGGTCATTGCTGGCTCCCCTCTTCATCCACATATGCAAATCTTCATCTCCTGCCTCCAGAAATAGTCACTAGGATAAGAGGCCATTGTCCCCATTACCCTGAATAGTGCTCGCATGCAGAAATCTGTATGAAAAAGTCTTTTGTTGGTTGAACACCAAACAATATCTGCTGTAGGTTTAGCAGGAACGCTCTGCACAGTCACAGACTGCATGACATCGGTGGCCTTCATTGTTCCCACAGCAGTTTCAGACTTTGAAAGGTTGGTAATTTATGATGCAGATCACACTGAGCAAACTTACTTTTCTAGCACTCTTAAATCCTGTATTATTAGTTTTGCTATGTACAACAGTTATCTTCTGATGTTTGAAGCTGTTGCTTTCTAATGAGTCCCCAGGAATATAGCAGAAATCTGAACCCTTGTGTTAAGAAATTTTTCCCAACTATTAGCACGAAGGATTAACTTGAAAATATTATCTGAATGATGAAATCCTGTTTTAGAATCTCAAGTCGAAATACCTCCACAGGAAAGTGAGAGGAAATTTACTTATTGCCCATTTCCTTCCATACTTGTGACAAGAGAGTGAGATAACCATGCGTACCAGTTAGCATCGTCAACAACATGATAACCATGTATACTAGTTAGCATCGTCAACACCATGATGACCATGTGTACTAGGTAACATGTCAACAACATGATTACCATGTGTACTCACTAGCAAGTATGATAACCATGCATACTAGTTAGCATTAATTATCAACAACATGATAACTGTGTGTACTAGTTAGCATTAACTGTCAACAACGTGATAACCATGTAAAGTAGTTAGCCTTAATTGTTATCTTGGTGCCATCTAGAATCACCATTTAGGCTGTTAAAGAATTTACTTTTACTTATGTGCATGTCTGTGTTGACTGCTTGTATGTCTGTGTACCACTTGTCTGCTTAGTGCTAAATCAAGAAGAGGCGTCAGGATTCCCTGGAGTTTGAATTACAGATGGTTGTGAGCTAACGTGTGAGTGCTGGGAACTGAGTCTGGATCCTGTGGAAGAGTAGCCAGTTCTCGTAATCACCAAATTATCTTTCCAGTCCTTAAAACCACCTTTTTCTCATTTGAGTAATTGTTTTTATCAGGTTGACTGAATATTTCGTGGAGGATTGTGTTAATTTCAGTAGGAAGGCCCAGTATACTGTGGGCTGCATCATTTCCTGAGCGGGTGGTCCTGGGCCTTGTAAGCCTAATACTGTGAACACTAGAGTGGAGTTCAGCAGACAGGGCTCCTCCATGGCCTCTGCTTCATTTCCTGCCCTGACTTCCCTCAGTGAAGAAGTGACCTGGAAGTCTAAGCCACATAATCCTCTAAGTTTCTTGTTGTCAGAGTGTGTTGTCATAGCAACCCAGAAGCAAACTAGGACATTATACAGTAAACGGCTAAACTATGTCCAGCAGATTTCCAGAAATCACCAAAAGCTTCCAAGCATAGTTCCAGAAATTTAATCACAACGTGCGGTCAGTGACTTGAATGACGATGTATAAGTAAATGTGTCTGTCATGTGAGACCATGTATCACTGTTAAGAATTTGCTGTAAATGTTAAATCTTTTGCCATTGTAGAAACTTAAGCTGTAACTAGCTTTAAATTCAAGAAAGGTTTCCAAATCAAACTTAAACTACACAACATTTGTTTTGTTTTTGTTTTTTGTTTCTTTTACTTTTCAGTTTCTACTTTTATTTTTAAGACTTAGTGGACTTAGAAGTTTATAAAATGAGTAGGTAAATTTGGGAACAAATCAAACTTTTACTCATAGTTACTTAGGATTATTTTAAAATTTACTTCCGATCCTTTTAATAGTGTAAATTTATTATGTTTAACTATTTTTTAAATACATTAAGTCAAATTGTATACTTGAATGTCCTTAAGATATTGACACATTAATAATATGAGTTGTGGTTTGTGAAAATTCTGTTTTTAAAGAAGTGATATATGACTTTAGTAGGACAATGGAGGCACCAGTTCATTGAAGGCCACAGTCTATTCATGGGCAGAGTGGGCCAGAGGTCTTCACTGTGGTGCACAGAAAGACATTGGATCTGTAGGAATCTTTATGTACAAAGCACTTGACTTGATGTTCTGAGCTGAGGTACCTTAGACTATAAAATTATGGTTAATATAGATATTTAAAAGGTGGCTAGATAAAATGTATATTTTATGAATCACGTCAGTAATCATGAAAATTAGTCCAGAGCTCACACTTTTAAAAGACCATTCATCATTTTTCATTGTCCAGAGTTAGACACAGTACCTTCCGTTACTCCTGTTCACTGTGATCCTGCTTCTGTCCACTTTTTGGATCAGTGGCCTAAACACAGAAATGAGTTGTGTGCTGCATAGTGAAAGTGAGGGGAAAAAACCACCATCTGTGTAAGACAGAAATAAACACTCACTCACCCTACGGTTGTGATCTAAGGGAGCAGATGGTGTGTTTTCCATAGGTAGGAAGACAATGAGTATCTTTAGAAGGTCTGTGACCACCTCTGAGCTTTACAATGGGAGCATGTGTTCACATTGTTCCTGTAAGAAGGGACTGAGCCACGAATATGAAATTATTAACAATGGAAATAAAATTACTTCCTTTCCGTGTCCTGGATTCTATGACAAAGGCCATTAAAATAGACTGCTTCAGTCTTTCTTTACAAATGGTGAAGTGTATAAAATCATTATCCTCATTTAATAAGTGCAGTTTATAGAGCTTAAGTATCGGACACAGATGACGGGGCTCACAGGAAGAATGCAGAGCAGAGCAGAGGCCCTGTAACAGAGGATGAGCTCTTGCTGCTCTCTGCCCTGTGCAGCCTTGCAGAGAAGCAGCCTGTCCTGTCGGAACAGTGTCCATGAACAGATGAAGGAAACCGACTTACGGATCTTTCCCTTGCTTGGTTAGAGTCACACTGGCATAGTTTGTTATTTGTGACTCTTGTGAAGGGTGTCCTTGCCCTGATTTCTTTCTCAGCCCGATTATCCTTTGAGGAGAGGAAGGTGACTGATTTGTTTGCATTAATTTTATACCCAGCCACTTGGCTGAAGCTGTTTATCAGGTTTAGGAGTTTTCTGGTGTAACTTTTGGGGTTCCTTAAGTACACTATCATATCATCTGCAAATAGTGATATTTTGACGTCTTCCTTTCCAATTCGTATCCCTTTGACCTCTTTTTGTTGTCTGTTTGCTCTGGCTAGGACTTCAAGTACTACTTTGAATAGGTAGGGAGAGAGTGGGCAGCCTTGTCTAGTCCCTGATTTTAGTGGGATTACTTCAAGTTTCTCTCCATATAGTTTAATGTTGGCTACTGGTTTGCTGTATATGGCTTTTACTATGTTTAGGTATGGGCCTTGAATTCCTGATCTTTCCAAGACTTTTATCATGAAGGGGTGTTGAATTTTATCAAATGCTCTCTCAGCATCTAACAAGATGATCATGTGGTTTTATTCTTTGAGCTTGTTTATATAGTGGATTACATTGATGGATTTCCATATATTGAACCATCCCTACAACCCTGGGATGAAGCCTACTTGATCGTGATGGATGATTGTTTTGATGTGTTCTTGGATTTGGTTTGCAAGAATTTTATTGAGTAGTTTTTGCATGGATATTCTTGAGGGAAATTAGTCTGAAGTTCTCTTTCTTTGTAGGTCTTTGTGTGGTTTAGGTATAAGCGTAATTGTGGCTTCATAGAAGGAATTGGGTAGTGTTCCTTCTGTTTCTATTTTGTGGAATAGTTTGAAGAGTATTGGTAGTAGGTCTTTGATGGTCTGATAGAAGGTCCTGGGCATTTTTTGGTTGGGAGACTTTTAATGACTGCTTCTATTTCTTTATGGGTTATGGGACTGTTTAGATGGTTTATCTTAGAAGGTAGAACAAAATACTCACGGGAGGAAATACAGGGACAAAGAGTGGAGCAGGGTCTGAAGAAAAGGTCATCCAGAGACTGCCCTACCTGGAGATCCATCCTATATGCAGTCACCAAACCCAGTCACTATTGCTCATGCCAAGAAGGGCTTCCTGACAGGAGCCAGGTATGAGTGTCTCCTGAGAGGCTCTGCCAGAGCCTTACTGATACAGATGAGGATGGTTGCAGCTAATCATCAGACTGAGCACGGGGACCACAATGGAGGTGTTAGAGACACTCCCCATAGGGAGAACAACAGTATTGACCAACCAGACACCCCAGAGATCCCAGGGCCTAAACCACCAACCAAAGAGTACACATGGAGGGACCCATGGCTCCAGCTGCATATGTAGCAGATGATGCCCTTGTCTGGCTCAATAGGAGGAGAAGCCCTTGGTCCTGTGAAGGCTCATTTCCCCAGTGTATGGGAATGCCAGGGCATTGAGGTGGGACTGGTTGGATGGGAGTGGGATGCTTCATAGAAGCAGGGGGAGGGGGTAGGAGATGGGGGAAAGGGATAACATTTGAAATATAAATATATAAAATATCCAATAAAAGTTTTGAAAAGAATGTAACTGAGTTATGACTTAACTCTATAGTCAGGTCCTCAGCACCACCAAGAGCTTCGTTTTCCCCACGTAGGTTTATTTCTATGGAAACGAACCATAGCCACATTTTCTTCTGAGAATTCCATAAACTGTTATTTTTTTTTTTTTTTTTGGAGCTGAGGACCGAACCTAGGGCCTTGCGCTTGCTAGACAAGCGCTCTACCACTGAGCTAAATCCCCAACCCATAACCTGTTATTTGTAGTGAGTTACAGCTTTATCCTTATCAGTAAACAATATTTTATTGATTACTCTCCAAGTAAGTGGTAAGAAGAACATGGGGACTGGGTAACAGCTTTTCTGTCCTCAAACTTCAATCATGCTAATTTATTGGTGTCATATTTGTCTTCTCATTTGGGAACTAGTGGACAGACAGAACACACCTGAATTGTGGTTCACAGCAAATAAAAACCACAGCCAACAACACAACAACAACCGGTACCCCAGGAAAGGAGAGCAGCAGATGTAATCTCACCAGCAACTTTCAGTAAAGATTTCATGCCAACATCAAACTTTTTCACAAAAGTTAAGCTCGCTGTCTTTAATTTGCTTCAGATACTTGTGAATGTTTCCAGACAATACCAGCCCTTTGAATAAGCAAAAGTCACTGGGGAAAGAAAACAAATACAAACTTTAAACTTTGTTGAAGTTTGCAATTGTGACGATGCATTAGACACATTTACAGTTTAAAATGCAAATTCTCCTCAGCCCACACAGTTAATTTAAAGTAATTTTATACATGTGCCTCTTCATACAAAAAGATAAAGGAGAGCTTAGTGAAGTGGAACTGAGTGGCTTGGACATGTGTTTGCATCTACAGCAGTGTCTAATCATCCGTGACATTGCGCTCTTAAGTGAGACAGGTAAGGGACTGAGGAGGAAGAAGGTCCGTAGACTGCAGCCTCGTTTGATGCTGCAGTTCTCAACTGTGAGTATCATTCAAGAGCGGTAAATTATACGGTTCATTGGGAAGTAAAATTTTACTTCACATATCTCAGGTCATTCAGATTCTGTTTCATGTGTCATGTTTCTGACACTGTCAGCACACAATATCACAATATTTTACGGTAAAGAAAGGCAGATGCATTTGAAGTTCTATGTAGATTTGCTGTTTGTATATCCTTTTGGGAGTATGTAATTCTTATTGTTAATACACACTCACAAAGGAGCCCTTGTCTCTGAGAAGTTTATTCTCTCAGATTAATGTACAGATAGAAGTAGTATTACATTTAAAGCACCCGTGAGTATTGCAATAGCAAAGTCACATGATAGATGGCATTAAGGCTGTCAGTTGTCATGGAACGCTTATAGGCAGAAAGGTTATTATGTTAAAGGTTATTTACCAGTATCTGGGAGGGATTGTTTTTGATATTACATAATTTTTAAGTCATTTTCAACAATGTACAGACTTTCTTAGTAGTATAGGCTATTTATCAAAGCTTACTACCCGTGTCTTAGAAAAGATACTGTATATATTTAAATGTTTCTTTACTCATTAAAGAGCAAAATTTAGAGTGTACATTAATTTCGGAGGAGAAGGAGAAGTAGAACAGGCCCTGTTAAAATAGCCTTCTGTGAAGGCAATGCAGTCCCAAAGGATTTACCTTTCTGTGAGGAGTGGACTGTCTTTCCTTATTTTCTGTTTATGTCAGCTTTACTTCAAGATCGAGTGTTGCAGGATATTTGATCAGACCATGAACCCCAAGATTGTGTTGTTTACTTGAAAAACCTGCTTCTAATTGTAGTGTGGCTCAGCCTTAGCACACGCCTTTAATCCCAAACAATGAAGGTAACGTTAGTTTGTGGAAGGAAGCGTCCATGTTTAAAGTGATGTCTAATTGAGTGGCAGACAAAGTGATGAATCAGAGAAAGATTTGACAGGGCAGGACAGGCCCAACTCTGCTGAGAAGAGAGAGGACAGGGGACATAGTTGAGGGGCAGTGCAGAGAGAGAGGGGAAAATGAGGTAGTTTTGCTGGTCAGTTTTACAGAGACAGGCTGTGGAGCGAGAACACGCCAGACACAGGTGAAGGCAGAATAAGCCAGAGAGTGAGAATCCGTCAGCTTGGAGAGGCGTTTGAGCCAGAAAGCTGGGTTGAACCAGCTGATGAGAGATCAGAGAGATCTAGAAAGGGCTGAGTTTATTTAGCAGTAATTCTCAGAAACTGAAAACATTCCAGGCTTAGAGTCGATTGTGTTGTGTTTCAGGCATCTCCACACAAGCCATAGGCACATTGATCTCAGTTAAACAGGAATAGTTTATTGAACACATCCCAAGACTGATTGATCAGGAACACAGAAAAAGACTAGGGGCCGAGTCTGTTCTTGGGGCAGGCTTTGTATAGGAAAAGCCAAGTACGGAAGTCCAGAGGGCAAAGGGGACTAAGTACTACCTTTTAGCTAACTAGACAGGGTATTACCAGCAAACCTGTGAGCTGGTGGGGGATAGACGAATGGACCAGGGAATTTCCATGCACTGAGAAAACAGCATGGGTAACACAACCACTGACATATGACCTTTAGAAGAGCTCTTTAGTCTCCGCTATGGATAGTTACTTCTGGGAAGCGAAGTCTGAGAACCTGAACTTCACCTTATGAGTAAGATGGATACACTATGCTCGTGTTAAAAGTGGGCACACTATGCTTGTGTTAAAAGTGGGCACACTATGCTTGTGTTAAAAGTGGGCACACTACGCTCGTGTTAAAAGTGGGTCACTATGCTCGTGTTAAAAGTGGGTCACTATGCTCGTGTTAAAAGTGGGTCACTATGCTCGTGTTAAAAGGAGCAGGCCCCAACCTTGTACAGAGGTTGGAAGCCTCTAGGACTAGGCCTAGGTAGGCAGACGAGACAGGAAGCCGTGAGACAACTGAATCGGCAAATAAAAGATACTTTTACAGTCAAGTGGCTCCACAGTCCTTGGACCATTGGTGAGCACAGACATCATAGTGGAGATGTGTGGCTGAGGAGATCGCTCACCCAGGGATAAGTAGGCAAAGAGAGAGAAGTCAGCGATGGCCGTGTAGAGCCAGCACTTGGTAACCCAAGGGCCTGCAGCGAGGCCCATGTCTCAAAGGTTTCCTACTTCCCTGTAGTAAATTTTACTGTATTTCTAATATGCATGCCGAACAGCTACGTATAGGGGCTGCTCAGAAGCCACAGACAGGGCTCCCCAACGCTGCTGCTGCATTTAGCATTGTAGCAATGATGTCATTTCTCTCATTTAAAGCCTCAGAGGGAAATAAAGAACGGATAAGCACTAGAACACACATTGGAAAGATAAAACGCCACTGGGCTGGGAAGGACTTCTGGATGCCGAACAGTTACTGTAAGATAACTAAAGCTTGCCTAAAATGTCAGATAATTCACTTAGATAACATTGTATGAAGCAGGAATTACAGGGATGGAAAGAGATTGTTGCTTTTCTGCGGAATCAGGGGAGGTTGTGGCCATGGAGGTTCTGTGCAAGGGGACGTTGTGAGGTGACAAATCAGTATGAAAACTATAAATGTATTGTCTGTGGGCTAACATTAATCAACTATGAGCTGAGCAGTGGCGATACACGCCTTTAATCCCAGCACTCAGAAGCAGAGGCACTCGGATCTCTGAGTTCAAGCTCAGTCAGATCTACAGAGTGAATGAGTTCCAGGATAGCCAGGGCTACACAGAGACCCTGTGAAGTATGTACACAGAGAAAATAAACTATGTATAAAATTCATAAACAGGAAAGGAACATTAAAAGTCTCCTTGAATACTTGTAAATTAAAATTAAGTGCCTAAATTTAGAAATATTTTAAACGTTATAGGTAATGTATTGGACAGCAATTCTGTGTACAGATCGGGAGACAGAAATACACTTTTAAATTTAGATTTTAATGTAGAAATCCATGTAAGTTTACATTTAAAACTCACTCTCACGACCTCTCTGATGCAGTTTATGATTGAAGTGTACTTCCATGCTCGTAGAGAAAGCCAATCAGAACGGTTGATCTGACGAATAAATTCCAACAAAGGACAGAGCAGGAGCTTCGACACCACACTTAAAGGTGTGCTGAACAGAGTCTCTGCGAAGCGCTGGGGCGTCGGACTGCAGAGCAAGGTGAATTAGACTTTTTCTTTTTCAGTGAAATACTGAATAGAAAATAGATGATACCATTGAGCATAACAAACATCTGTCACCTCCCATAGGGAGCACAAAGGCGACTCTTCTCAGCCATTGGAAACTTCGCTTCTCCTGGACTAACCACTGAGAGCGTCCTCTCACTTTCAGGGGGCTGGAGGGGACATAGGTAGAGCATCCCAGCAGGAGTGCCCCTCTGCTGCAGGCAGCATCTCTCCTGAGAGCATCCTCTGCATCTGCTGCACCCTTAGCTTCCCCTCTGCAGCTCTTAGCTTGCCAGCCCTTAGATCCTTCACCCAAGGCTGAGGTTCTCTCCATCCCAACCACCCTTCCCTAAACAATGATTTCAATCAACATCACCCATGGGGAGCGTCTCTCCTTGCAGTGGTGTTTGCTAACATGTCAAGCAAATTCTCAGCCAGTGAAAACTGGAGTACTGATGCATTCATATAAAAATAAAATAGAATGTATTACAAGTGTATTAAGTTTTAAAGGCAGAAACTCATTACTTGTAATGTAAATCTTTAGTAGATGAATACAGCAAATCTGAATTTTAACTTCCCAGCATCATAGCTTTGCATCATCCGATGCCAAAAAAATTAAAATAAACAAACATATCTCTCCCAGGGTGTGAGAGGACAGAATTCAAAACTTACTAAAGAACTAAATGATTTCACAGGCAACCAATCACTATGACTTATGAGATACATGGAATCCTAGTCCAAAATAAAAGGAACATACATTTACAAAGGTGTTTTCATTCTTTGAGAATTTCAAATACTATACCCAGAATCCTCCCTGTAACTGCTCCCCAAATCACCAAGCTGTGCCCTGTTCTTGTTTTTAAATGACCCGTGGGCTATACTGTGCGTCTCTCTACAGTGAGAGGCTACGTCCTGGGCTTAGGTTGACCTTCCAGGAGCCACATTCTTTAAAACTTACTATTTGTCTCACAGAACCATCAGCTGCCATTTAGTGGCAGAGACCAAGAAACCCTGGCAACCACGGAGCATGAAAACTTCTGTGCACATGGCAGTAGTTATGAGAACTTTAACAACTGCAGTCAAACTGTCTCAGAACGCTTTTAGGGATCAGTTTCACACAGACTACTTTGTTTCTCTAATGAAAAACAGAAATCTAATTGAAAATGCCAGGAATTAGGGGGATAAAAGCTTAAAAGCCGGCGCAAACCTCATCTCACAGAACAGAAATTGAGCTAGAAAATTTAAAGTACTTGGGTTGAATGATAGCGGAGTGTGACTGATCCAGGCTGCCAGCCCATGGGAAGAATGGCACATGAGAAGAACACGTAGGGTAGAAAGTGCCACACGTGAGCTGTGCATTGTGAGCTGAACAGCTACAGCAGGCAATGAAGTCGGGAAGGAACACGACAGGAACCTGGAGAGCACAGAGAAGAAACTGAAATTAACAAAAGGCGATGGAAGCCGTTGACGGGAATGAGTGATGCAGATCTCACGCTTGGGCTCTGAATGAGTCAGAAGAGGGTGGCACAAATGACCCACACTAAGTACGAAGGTGACAATGTTATGTATCGTCCTAATTCCCAATACAGAAACAACATGTAGAGTCATGTGCAGCTGTAGGAGGAGAATCTTGTATTCTGGGCTAGCCTTGGATACACAGAAAGTCTGTTCTTTGTATGATACTGTCTACAGAGTGATGCATCTCAGCAGGGCTAGCATACACACTAGGCCCAGTGTGGTGTTTGGTGTGCCGCCTACAGAAGGGCTCTGAATGTTTTTAGGAGTTCACAAAAGGTATTTAAATAGTCACGATAAACGTGTAATACTGAACACAGAAAACATTGCATCTGCTTTTTATGTAAGAATGTTATAAAATACAATCTTTGGCATGTCCCTAGCTGAATTTCTTTTACATGCAAACACACACACACACACACACACACACACACACACACACACACACACACACACACACACACTCGGGGTGGGGCAGACAGAGACAGATAGACAGAGACAGAAACACAGAGAGAAAGAGATTTGAAAGAAAGTTTTTAGGGATGAAGTTTTTTAAGAAAGGAAAGGGTCCCCTAAAGTATATATCCTTGTATCTTTCAGTGTATAAAAGTAAAAATAATAAAAAAGTACACCAAGCCATATTATAGTGGTTTTGTAAGAATATGAAGATGTCTAGTATGTTTTCTAGCTACATCTTTACATATTTTAAAGTTCGTTCTCTCTCTCTCTCTCTCTCTCTCTCTCTCTCTGTGTGTGTTTATGTGTTTATGTGTCTATGTGTGTGTGTATGTTTGAGCACGTTGTGTGCTTGTGTGTGGTGACGTGTACCAAGGTACACACGTGGAGGTTAGAGGTCACCTGTGAGGTGTTGATTCTTCTTCTGCCGTGTAAATTTTCCTTGTATAGAACTCCAGTCTTCTTATTTCTGCTACTCTGTATCTTGAGCCACCGGAAGCTGGAGTTTTTCTGCGATTTGGCTAGCCAACACGTAAGCTGTGTCAAGTCTCTCATCCTCCATGTGCTTTCCTAGCACATGGCTTACAGTGCACGCCTGCACATGCAGGATAGCCATCGTCAGTATCCGCTGGCTGTGACTGAGGTGACACAGAGTGATGGTGGCGTGTGTGACCTGTGGAGATGAGATGGATTGCTTTCCTGTCCTGTGTCTTCTGTGATTGGGGAGGAGGGGATTGTATATAATCAGCCTGTATGAATTGCTCAACAGACAGAGAAGCACAGATCCGTTTGAACATCAGCTGTTCTGGTAATTATTCTACTTAGAATTAACAGGAATTTGGCTCAAATAATTTATTTTTGGGCCTCTGTATTGCTTAAACATCTGCCTGTGAATTAGCTTTTATAACGTTCCAATATGCTCTTGTCCGTGTTTTGCATATTTGGTTCTGATGGAATAATGAGGGAAAAAACCAGAACTTTCTCTGAGTAGTCCTGTAATGTTGGATGCTTCCCCGGAACAGGCAGCAAATTAAATTATTTAAAGTTTTTTTTTTTTTTTTTTAACAAATTGGCTTATCTTATTCAAATCTGATATTGTCAGTAGCTTTCTTCATTTTTCTGAGTATGCAAACATTTTCTCAGAGTATACCAACCAAATTAAATCCAACTTGAGGCAAGCATAAGTGAATCCTCACGGGGAAAGAAAGTATTCTGACTTATTTACATAGATGAATATGTTACAAAATGTTCTTTTCTCTAACTCAGCTTGCAACACGATTTCTCTGTCAGATATGAACGTGGTGATCCATCCTGTGGCTCTCAACTGGTAGCCATTCTCTTACACAGAAATACTTAAAATCCTGGCCTTTCTCCATTACTGATTGTAAAATCCCCCTGTGTGTTAGTTAGGGGTTTACTGCTGTGAGCAGACACCATGACCAAGACAACTCTTGTAAAGACAACATTTAATTGGGGCTGACTTACAGGTCAGAGGTTCAGTTCATTATCACCAAGGCAGTAGCATGGCAGCATGCAGGCAGGCATGGTGCAGGAGAAGCTGAGAGTTCTACATCTTCATCTGAAGACTTCTAGCAGAAGACTGGCTTCCAGGCAGCTAGGATGAGATTCTTAAAGCCCACACCCACAGTGACACACCTACTCCAACAAGGCCACACCTTCTAACAGTGCCACTCCCTGGGCCGAGCATCTACAAACAGCACACCCTGTTTTGCTCTTTATTAAGTCTTTCCTTCATACAACCTCCCACTGCATGGGTTGATGATGGAAATAACAGAGTAGACACTTTTGGAGCAAATATTTGAATGTGTGTGTATGTTTGTGTGGACATATTGAGTTTGTACATTTATATTCTAGAAAATAATCTGACAGTAATATCTGAGGCACTCGTAGCCCTTTCACCCTTCCTGTCTGAGGCCTCCTTACCTCCTCCATCTGAGGCGCTCTCATTCGCCCCCCAGGCATTCTTATCCTCCCTGCCCCCCCACTGTTACCCCACCCCTCTCTGAGTCACTCTTACCCCCTCCTGTCTGACCCACTCTTATACTTCTCCCCAACCCTCATCTGAGGTATTCTTACCAAGATCCATGATCCGCCCCCATCTGAGGCACTCTTAACCCCCACTCTGAGGCACTCTTCCCCCACCCCCTCTGAGGCACTCTTCCCCCACCCCCTCTGAGGCACTCTTCCCCCACCCCCTCTGAGGCACTCTTACCCCTCCCCCATCTGAAGCACTCATCCCTCCCCTTCCCTTTTCTGAGACAGATTGATTTGCTGTGAACTTCAACTTTTGTTTCATTCTCAGAACACAAGGAGTGACTTTAGGCATTGTGAACTTTTGAAGATATTTTGCGTCTCAGGGTGCTTTCTGCTTTAGAAAACTCTCCCGTGCTTCTGAGGGAATACATGTCCTTTCTGTCTGGGTGGAATGCTCTGCAGACATTTGTAAAGCACCCTGAATGTCTGATCTGACATCATTTTTATGCTTGCTTAACTATCTATCTATTTACTTTCGTTCAGACAACCTGTCTATAGAGAATGTGGGGTTTGGACCTTACCTACTAGTTAGTACTGGATTGCTGTTAATCTCCTGTCTATATCCAGTCGCAGATCTCATGAAATGGCCCGGAGTTCCATGCGTTTGTATGTTTGTCATAGTAATAGGTTCTCACATAGCTCTTCCTAGTTTTGGTTTGAAGCCTTAGGTGTCAGGCAGTAAGAAGCTAACGCCTGCTTGCTTCCTGGTCGAATCTGATTAGAGTTTCCTTGTCCATTTTTTTTTTTTTAACTGTAAGGTCCTGCCTGTCTTTAAATATAAGATGTGTTTCTCATAGCCCACAGATTGATTTTGTTTCGAGATCCACTCATTCAGCCCGTGTCTTCGATTAGAGAGTGGAGGACATTTGTATTTAATGTCATTACTGAACTGTGCTGGCTGCTGGCTTCCTTTGACTGGGAACAGCAGTGTGGAAGTGTGAGCTGAATAAACCCTTTTTAAAAAAGAAGTATGCTTGTTGGCCACGGTCAGCACGTTGATTTTGGCTTTGTGTTCTCAGAGGTGCTTTTGCTTTAACATTACAGTCCCATCTTTCCTTTTACAGTAGGCTCTCAGGCTCTCTCTCAGGCTCACTCTCTCTCAGGCTCACTCTCTCTCAGGCTCACTCTCTCTCAGGCTCACTCTCTCTCAGGCTCGCTCTCTCTCAGGCTCGCTCTCTCTCAGGCTCTCTCTCAGGCTCTCTCTCTCTCAGGCTCTCTCTCAGGCTCACTCTCTCTCAGGCTCACTCTCTCAGGCTCACCTCAGGCTCGCTCTCCTCAGGCCCGCCTCTCTCAGGCCACCTCTCCAGGCCTCCCAGGCCCGCCTCCCCAGGCTCACCTCTCCCAGGCCTCCAGGCCCCTCTCCCAGGCTCACTCTCCCAGGCTCCCGCCTCTCTCAGGCTCCGCCTCTCCAGGCTCACCTCTCTCAGGCTCACCCCAGGCCCGCCTCTCCCAGGCTCACCTCTCCCAGGCCCACCCCAGGCCCACTCTCTCCAGGCCCACCCAGGCTCACTCTCTCCAGGCTCACCTCTCTCCCAGGCCCAGGCCCACTCCTCAGGCCCTCCTCAGGCTCACCTCAGGCCTCTCTCCCCAGGCCCACCTCAGGCTCACCTCCTCAGGCCCGCTCTCTCAGGCCCCCCGCCTCTCCAGGCCCACCTCTCCCAGGCCACCCAGGCTCTCTCTCCCCAGGCCTCCTCTCTCCCAGGCCCGCCTCTCCAGGCCCACCTCCCAGGCTCACCTCCCCAGGCCCACCTCAGGCCCACCTCCTCTCAGGCCCACCTCTCCCAGGCCCACTCCCCAGGCCCGCTCCAGGCTCGCCTCCCAGGCTCTCTCCCAGGCCTCCGCCTCTCCCAGGCCCCCCAGGCCCCGCCTCCTCAGGCTCGCCTCCTCAGGCCCGCCTCCCAGGCCCGCCTCTCCCCAGGCCCCTCTCTCCCAGGCCCACCTCAGGCTCACCTCCCAGGCCTCACTCCCTCAGGCTCACCTCAGGCCCGCCTCTCCAGGCTCACCTCTCCCAGGCCCACCTCAGGCCCGCCCCTCCCAGGCCCGCCTCCCCAGGCCCACCTCCCAGGCCTCCCCAGGCCCCGCCTCCCCAGGCCCACCTCCTCAGGCTCTCTCCCCAGGCCCCGCCTCCCCAGGCCCACCTCCCCAGGCCCACCTCTCAGGCCCGCCTCCCCAGGCTCACCTCCCCAGGCCCACAGGCCCGCCTCTCCCAGGCCCACCTCCCTCAGGCCCACCTCAGGCCTCACCTCTCCAGGCCCACCCAGGCCCACCTCTCTCAGGCCCACCTCAGGCTCCCTCTCAGGCTCACCTCAGGCCTCTCTCCTCAGGCTCGCCTCTCTCAGGCCTCCCTCCCAGGCTCACCTCCTCAGGCTCACCTCCCTCAGGCCCGCCTCTCCCAGGCCCGCCTCTCAGGCTCACCTCAGGCCTCTCTCTCAGGCCTCGCTCTCTCTCAGGCTCGCCTCTCTCCAGGCTCGCCTCTCTCAGGCTCACTCTCCTCAGGCCCACCTCAGGCCCACTCTCTCCAGGCCCACTCTCCCAGGCCTCCTCAGGCTCCACTCTCTCCAGGCTCCCCTCTCCTCAGGCCCGCCTCTCTCAGGCCCCGCCTCCCAGGCCCACCTCTCCAGGCCACCTCCTCCAGGCCCGCCTCCCCAGGCCTCCTCTCCCAGGCCCACCTCTCCTCAGGCTCACCTCCTCCCAGGCCCCGCCCTCCCCAGGCTCTCTCCCCAGGCTCCGCTCCCCAGGCCCCGCCTCTCTCCAGGCCTCCGCCTCTCCCAGGCCCACCTCTCCCAGGCTCCCTCTCCCAGGCCCACCTCAGGCCTCGCCTCCCAGGCTCCCGCCTCTCTCAGGCTCACCTCAGGCTCCGCCTCTCCAGGCCCACCTCTCAGGCTCACCTCTCTCCAGGCTCACTCTCCAGGCCTCTCCCAGGCCCACCTCTCCTCAGGCTCACCTCAGGCTCTCTCTCTCTCCCCAGGCCCGCCTCCTCTCAGGCTCACCTCTCTCAGGCCCACTCTCTCAGGCTCACTCTCTCCAGGCCTCGCCTCTCTCAGGCTCACTCTCTCCAGGCTCACTCTCTCTCAGGCTCACTCTCTCTCAGGCTCACTCTCAGGCTCGCTCTCTCAGGCTCTCTCAGGCTCTCTCTCTCTCAGGGCTCTCTCTCAGGCTCACTCTCTCTCAGGCTCGCTCTCTCTCAGGCTCACTCTCTCTCAGGCTCACTCTCTCTCAGGCCTCACTCTCTCCCAGGCTCACTCTTTCTTCCGCCTGGACTCTCACTTCCTGAACTTTCTGTGGCTCAGTTTGCCGGATTTTGTTGTTGTTTTGGGGGGATTTTTTTGGTGTATACCATGGAAAGTTGTCTTCTTTTCCTCATTCAGTTACGGTCAGTAGTTCTACTGAGCACCTCAGCGCAGGCTGGCCATCAGAGTCCCTACCACATGGAATGCATCCCTCGGGCTCCTTCGGCTCCTAGAATTCCCACTGGGAAGTCAGCTTCATCCTGATGGGATTCTCTTTATGTTACGTGATTTTTTTCCTTGCGGCTTTCACTAAACTTTCTAACTGTAATATGCCATGGGGACTTTTCTTTCTGCTCCTGAGGAAGGTCTTTGCTTGGTTAGGGGAAGCTCTCTTCTGTGATCTTGCTAAAGATCTCTCTGATCTCTGCCATTGGCCTGGGATTCTTCCCCCTTCTCTGCCCTGAATTCAAACATTTAGTTCTTTTCATAGCGTCCCACACTCCCCTCACGGGCCTTCCCACTATTTTTCATTATTATTATTATTTTATTATTATTATTATTTCTCACATCTATTGCTTGTTTGGTTTAGATTCTCTACTTTACCCCGAGCCCTGACTTCTCTCTCCTGTTTAATTGTCTGTGTACACAGACTCCCGTGAGTGTGGCAGTCGTCTGTGCACACAGACTCCCGTTAGTGTGGCAGTCGTCTGTGCACAGAGACTCCCGTGAGTGTGGCAGTCGTCTGTGCACACAGACTCCCGTGAGTGTGGCAGTCGTCTGTGCACAGAGACTCCCGTGAGTGTGGCAGTCGTCTGTGCACACAGACTCCCGTGAGTGTGGCAGTCGTCTGGGCACACAGACTCCCGTGAGTGTGGCAGTCGTCTGGGCACACAGACTCCCGTGAGTGTGGCAGTTGTCTGTGCACACAGACTCCCATGAGTGTGGTAGTTGTCTGTGTACACAGACTCCTGTGAGTGTGGTAGCTGTGCCATTGGGTTTTCAACTCCATTTTCACCTCAGCGTTGAGTCTCCTCAGTTCCTGTTCGTCTTTGTCATTTCCATCAACTTTCCACATGCGTCTCCTCAGTCACCCTGGCTTCGGTTCTCACTCATTCATCTCCTCTTCAGGTCTTCCCTGAGCTTCTGAATTCCTCGATGGAGTTTACGGTTGTTCTCCTAAATTCTTTTTCCTGGGCTACATCTAGGAAATTCTCATCGTCAAACTTTGCACAGGTCTGGTAAATTTTGTAGAGACTATACCAGCTTGATCTTTCAACTCACTTGCATCTTTTATTTTAGGTCTGGGCACACAGATTTCTCTTGTTAGCTCTAAGTCTTTTAAGGACAGCAGGCTGGGGCAGAGGGAAGATGTGCAAAGTTGGAAATGCCTTGGGTAGAATGAAGTCATGCAGTCAGAGCAAGTGCACAGCGGTGCAGGGTTTGCCTCCAGTCCAAGCCTAGAGTGTCGTAGAAGATCTGACTGTGGGGAAGTTTGGCATGAGGTGGGAAGGGCCCATGTGTTGGGAGATAGATAGGGTGGGTCCTATCCATCTAGAGATACATGGGTTGCAGCTGGCAGGCGTGGCCAGGTAAAGCTGAGGGAACCGGATAAGGGACTGGATAGCACAAGGAGACGTTTGTGGGTTTGTAGAGCAAGGGATGCTGGATATGCTAGTCCTTAGATGGGAGACAGTGGACTGGGAAAGGTACCCTGATTCCTGGTCGAGATAGGTCAAATCCCCGAGGAACCTAAAAGGGATGGCTGGCACATTCCCAGTCTCCCAGGATATCTAGGCCTCACATAGCTGCACACAGACCCCTGTAGAGAGGTTTGAGACAGACCAGTCACCTAGGGCAGTGCCCCAAGCCCCTCCTCCACAGGTGAGGATATGACCACAGGTTACATAGGCTCAAGACAGATCAGTTGTAGAGACAGGACCACCCCCCCCACCAAATATGTAGATGAGGTCTTCCCAAGCTCTCCAGCCAAACCAATAGGAAGTACCTGCTGTCAGTCACTGACCCGTCCAAAACCTGTATTTAAGTGGTTGTGTTCAGGATTAAAGGTGTGCAGGAATTACTCCATTGTCTGAGAGCTTCTGTCATAAGAGCTGTAACACCACCACTTGGGGAAGAGATCTGCTCTCTTGAAATCACCTCCAGAAGTTCTCCTGTACCCCTCATGGCTAGCCAGCCTCCTGCTGGCTCAGCCAGGCGAGCAACTGAAGCAGAAGCTGTGGAAAGGAGCAGCACCCGCAGCAGGGGTGGGGGCAGAAGCAGTCCCCCCTCCCTGCCCGAGCTGTACCGGAGCCCTGTGGAGGGCTGGATGTCAGCAAGTCTTTTAGGGAGGAGTGGGAAGAAGTCACTCTCCAGGATGCTTGTCCTGGAATCCCCAAGGATCCTTCACTTATATCTGTCCAGCCCACAAGGTATTTTTAATGTGTTAAAATTAAACAATGTAAAATAAGGAATAACCAGTGGCTGCTGTTTAGTGCATCCACAGTGGTGTCTACTACAAGTTCTCTGGATGCCGTGTGTACCCCAGACAGGATTCATTTTTCTCATCTTGTTTCCCATCCTTAGCCGTCAGCAACCCGAGCTTTCTACATGGAGGTCACCACTCCGAGTCTTCCCTGTACTGCTAGCATGTGACCCCCTCAGTCTGGTACGATGCCTTCAGACTCGTCCATTTGTAGCACAGGTCAGATACTTACCACCGTTCAATCAGCTGATGACCATGCGGGCTGTGTCCATGTTTGTCTGCGATTGCAATAACCGTGAAGTCCTCGTTAGACCATAGCTTTATTTCCCTCAGTAATTTGGGAATATTCCTGGGGGAGGGGAGCTCCTGGTTAACATCATCACTCTATGTTTAAGAGTTTGGGGAATTTTAAAATGCTTTCCACAGTATAAAATGTATATTTTTATCTGCAAGGAATGAACATTAAAATTTCTCCATAGTTTTGCCTAAACTTATTTTCCATTTAAAATTTAGAGCTCTGCAGTGTGTGGAAGTGTCAGCCCTTTGGATGCCACGTGACTGTAGGGAGAGCAGTGAACGTTTTGCTGGGTTTTCTCTGTCCAGTCGTTTTTCTCTTTTAGAGGAAGATTTGCTTATATACATTGCCCATTTCTTAGTTGTGTTGTTTGGGGTTTTTGACGGTATATAACTTCTAAAAAAATAATCTCTACTGGATAGTAGCGTGTCAAGTATTTTCTCTCATTCTCTAGGCATATTTTTGACTTCCCGGAGCATGTTTCGATGCACAGTTTTGCTTTGTTGTAATAACGCTTGCAGCGGGCTGTCAGTGGAGCTCTCCGGTAATTATTCTGAGAGTGGTCGGGGACGCTGTGTCCTGGTACCCTCGGAAGTGTCTATTTGTTAAATGACAGCGCCGACTGCCAGGACGACAGGCCAGATGCCACACTGCTTTGGACCAGCTGAGTTTAGCTGAACAAGAGGTTTGCTTCAGCAGGCAGCAGCACCCTTGGTGTAAGAGCATGGAGGCCCTACTGTGCACCCATTGCACACGATAGCATACATGGTACATATGTGTGGAAGATCGAATGGGCTCTCGATTGATAATGATTTCCTAATGTCACAGAAGAAGTAATGGCTGGGTTTGGTCTGATTTGACCACATCGTGGTTTTATTACTATATTAAGGCAGCATGGCTTTCCAGCTATATTCTACTCTTGTTATAATCAGATGAGTAACATTTATGTAGTAGCATTCTATACCAGGTTTGCTGCTCCGCAAAGGAAACTTTGTGTTTTCTACAGAATCCTATGGTCGAGATGCTTTTCACTCTCACAGAAGCTGCCCTCTGAGATGGACCAGGGAAGTATCCTTGACAACACTAGGTACCGGTGCCTCTTTATTCCTCAACATTTGTCTCCCCAGGACCATTACTAATTCCCTTCTCACTAATGCAGGCGTCCCTTGTCACGTGGTTGCTTAGTAAAGGCGTGGACAGCACGTTTGCTCTCTACTTAATTTGCTATGGCATACATAGGCTATTCAAGTCATTTGGAGTACGAGAGAGCCTCAGGCTGCACATGATTTAACCAGAGTTGCCTCCTGATGTGGTCCAGTGCAGTGAGTTGTTCCACACAGGCATCCGTCCCAAGAGAAATGATCACAAGTCTTTCTTAAAGAAGCAAAATTAGGCTGCAGTTACTAAGGGTTGTGATGTCTGTTTAATGTTTTCATTTTAGTTTCGAAAACCATTTTTTTTTTTACCTCAAACATCTGATAGGCAGTCTTGTCTACAGAGCAGGCTTTGAACATGTCACACGTCAACACCACAATTAGATTATTATAAAAGGGGATGAAGGAGTACATGACGTTAAAGCTGTCTCTTCAGAGAACGCACACCTTCGCATCGTGTTGCTAAACTGACTCTAGGTTCTTCACACCTCACTGTGTGGGAGACTGAGTAGGGGCAGGCTCTCAGCTGGTAAACGTCTCCCAGCAATGCAGATGCCACTCTAGCCATTGCTCATGCTTCTTGCCGTGACGCAGGACAACATACAGAGGTGCTAATGTGCACTTCCTCGCTGAAGACCTAGAGATGCCTGGGATTTTATTCTGGAGATGTATGTCTGGCCCATTAAATGTAGATGCCAAGGGAGAGCAGGAGTCACGGCGCAGACTTGAACAGCACGCTGCCCAGCCTCTTCTCTAGCGTTTCACGGTTTGCCAATGCACACTTGGATCAGAAGTGAATTACCAAAGGTCGGTCAACACAAGAACTGTTCCGGTCTGTGGTAAATGTGGAACACTCAAATGTCAAACGATCTAAACACTCTCTTCCCATCCAGTACACATCCTGATGGCCCTTTCCACACAAAGGGAATCTGATTGGCCAGCCAGGCCACGTGACTCGTGACTCTGTCACCTCCTGCCGGGTTCTGCTTTGATGGGGGTGGTGGTGGTGGTGGTGGTGGTGGTGGTGGTGGTGGTGGTGGTGGTGGTGGTACAGATCCCGTCAGCAGATGCTGGGCTCTGTGATGATCTGGCAGCTTTATAAATGGACTTTATTACAGTATATTACATGCATTACGGCTTGTTTTGTTTTAATGGAAGCCATGTTGAATTTCATCAAATGCCTCTTCTATGTCAGGTGATGATGGTCACATCATCATCTTTGACTTGCTTATGTTAAACTATCCTTTTCCCCTGCAGTGAATCATTTTATCATGATAAATTATTTTTATTTTTTTTTAAATAAGCCCCAAGTTCAGCCTCTTTTTAGTGTGCTGCTGAAGTTCCCTGGAAATAGCTATGTAAGTTATCCGTGTGAGATTTCATTCCCAGTGGTTACCCTTTAGCTCTTCTCTGTGCCTTAAAACCATTTCTTGAAGTGATAGGTTCCC
The DNA here is from genome assembly GCF_011064425.1 of Rattus rattus. Lineage (NCBI taxonomy): Eukaryota > Metazoa > Chordata > Mammalia > Rodentia > Muridae > Rattus > Rattus rattus. The sequence continues at coordinate 58,307,725 of NC_046155.1, read as the reverse complement.
GAAAGTTATCCATTGTTGATGTGTGCATTCAACTGTGCGTACAATATTAGCTCTTTATTCTAGTCTATAAGCTTGGTTTGTCGTCTTTCCAGAGGTCAGAAGTGGGCGGCTCGGTTCTTGGAACCCATATTACCTTTCTATTTAGCACAAGATACGATTCTTGCTTTCATCAAGGATGCTTCAGGCTCCCCGTTGGTGTGTTGTTATTTCAGAGTTTAAAGGTGATTTAAAACCACGCTTCTCCGAAATACCCAGTTGGTATGTTTTTCCATATTAACTGGGGTGGTACCTAAAACAGTAGTCTATCCCTCCAATCCCTGGAGACATTCGATACCCTGACATCTTATCATCATCCACTGGTTTAGTCAGGAGCTGTGAGATCTTGCCCTGTTCTGATGACCATGCCAATGGTGCCCAGCTCTACAGCACTGTTGTTCACTCACTAGGACCTGTGTGTACTGGGCTTGCACCAAGCTGTACAAGGCCTGGTCTAGCAATGGCTCAGGTGCATTTTTGACCAGGTATTGCCATAGCTCACGAAGGTGATGGTAGTCATAATCAAAGTTCAGAAGCCTAGATCAGGTGTTCCACAGGGACATGCTAGATACTTTACCATCAGTTTTTACCACCTGGATGGTAATGTCAGTAGGCCAAAGCCATGGCTTACCGTCTAGTTCTACACATATCGACTACAGTCTTGTTCTATAACACACTGTCCAAGGCTGGCAAACAGTGTCCAGTGCTGCCAAGCGGATGCTCACAAATGTTCTGTGTGTGTGTGTGTGTGTGTGTGTGTGTGTGTGTCTGTGTCTGTGTGTGTGTATAAGTGTGTGCAAGTATGTATGAGGGTGAGTGTGTGAGTGTGTGTGTCTGTGTGTGTGTTTATGTCTGTGTGAATGTGTGTGTGTGTCTGTGTCTGTGTGTGTATGAGTATATGCAAGTATGTATGAGTGTGAGAGTGTGTGAGACTGTGTGTGTCTGTGTGTGTTTGTGTCTGTGTGAATGTGCCTGAGTATGTGAGTGTGTGAGAGTTTGTGTCTGTGTGTTTGTGTCTGTGAATGTGCGTGTGTGAGTGTGTGAGAGTTTGTGTCTGTGTGTGTGTTTGTGTCTGTGAATGTGTGTGAGTGTGTGAGTGTGTGAGAGTTTGTGTCTGTGTGTGTATCTCTGTGTGTTTGTGAGAGTGTGTTACACACATGTATGTCCATGTGCGTGTGGTGTGTGCACATGTATGTTCATGTGTGTGTGCATGTGTGGTATGCACATGTGTGTCCGTGTGTGTGTGTTGTGTGCATATGTGTTTGTGTGTATCCATGTGTGTGTGTTTGTGTGTATCCATGTGTGTGTGTTTGTGTGTGTATGTGTCTGCGTGTGTATGCCTATGTGTCCGTGTGTGTATCTGTCTGTCTGTGTTTGTGCGTGTGTGTATCTGTGTGTCTATGTGTGTGTCTATGTGTGTGTCTGTGATTGTGTGTGTGTGTCTATGTGTGTGTGTGTGACTGTGTGTGTGTGTGTGTGTGTATGTGTGTGTATTGTACCCTAGAGTCATTCCCAAGCAGGCAGTTATGCAAGTCATGCCAACTTTGTATATTTCCAGTACAGGTTTCTTGGTCTTGTGGAGTTCTGGCTTGCACATAGAGCTTTCTGTCTAATGCTGGATCTCACTAGGTCAGCCTCAGAACTAAAGCGCAAACTCCTGAGATACAATATATCTCTGAGCTTTACTGGCCCTGGCTTGTAGCACAATGAAACTGGTCCCAGGTTCCAGGTCTGGACTTCTTCCTCCTCCATTTTCAGAGTCCCAAGTCTTCTCACCTCATGCTGTTTGGAACTGTGTAGGATGATACTGGCAACTCTTTCTCTGCCTTCTTCAGTTATCCTCACACATTAAAGGAACACTCTGAACTGTGGACAGAGTTTCTTTGCCTTTGTAGAGGGAAAGTTGTTCAGATTGGTTTGTCTGCAAGAAAGGAATTGATGAAGGCTTTACTTAGCTGCTGTCATGCTGAACTCTGGGTTAGAGTTCTTTCAGGAATTGATCTGGTGTAAATGTGAATTGTAGGTCTAGTTTTGACCACACTCAGTAGAGTAACTGTAGCTGCCACGGTCTCCTGGGTACAATGTCTGTGTAGCTCACAGAGAGACACCATTATTGGGACTGTGAACAACTGGTACAGCCACTCTGGAAATAATTTCAAAAAAATAAAAATAGAACTACCATAGGATCCATCTGTACCACCCCCAGGGCATATACCCAGAGGAGCTTATATCCTGCTCCAGGCGTAGGTGTACACTTTTGTTCATTGCGGCTTGGTTCCCATTAACCAGGAAACAGAAGCAGCCCAGATGTCCATTAACTGATGAATGGATAATGAAAGAGTAATACATGAACACAATTGGGTTTTATTCAGCTGTAAAAAAGGGGGGAATTTAAAATAAATGAATGGAACTGGAAAAAATTATACTGAGTGAAGTAACTGGTGCCCAGAAGACAAACGCTGCATGTTCTCTGCCACATGTAGATGTTAACTTTGGATCTGTAGATTTGTGTTTTAAACTTGAAGGTACATGTAGAAGCTATGGAACTAGAGAGGGGTGGTGGATGCCTTAAGAGAGGGTGGTAGTAGAACATAGGTGACCTCCAGGCATAAATACTGTGGATGAAAGGGATGACGATGGAGTTGTGAGGCTGTGGATCAAGGAGGAATTTGTATTAACTGAAAAGAAGGTGTCTGAGAAAACAATATGGGAACCAATTGCTTTTTAAGCCAATAAGACATACATGAAACAGAGCTAGATGAGGGATATCTTCTTCGACTGGATAATGGTCTTCAGTCCACTTCCAGGAGTGGGGTTCTATGCAGGAGACTTGGGCTTCCCTAATTCCACATCCAGGAGTCACGCTGTGCTGGGAGGTCCAGAACTACCCTAAATCCACTTCCAGGAGTGGGGTTCAATGCATGAAGTCCAGGTTTCCCTAGCCCTCCAGGCTCTTCCTAATCCTCTTGCTCACCTATAGAAGCATGCTGAATTGCTTTTATCTTCTTTATCTTACTTTACAGCAGCCTAAGTGTTTCTCACAGCAAGTTGGTTTTACATGTTGTAATCTCATTGGTATTATTTAAGATTCCAAATTTAAAATACAAACAAATATACAGCAGATGATCAGTACACTGCATTCTCTGTTACATTCCTCACTAATAGCTCATAGTGCATAAAGGATATTGAGCTTACCATACACATTTATAAACTTTTTGGTGAGCCACGGTGGAATAATTATTTGAAAATTAAAACCATTAGTCAATACTACAGACGCAAATTTTAAGCCCTAAGCTATGTATCAGGAGGCAGCCGCCTTGCCCATTCTTCATTGTGGAAATGTGCATCTCTGCCAAAGAAGTCACTTGAGTTCTGAAGTTCAGATCTATGAATCTTTGTTTTGTCTTTGCTAATGGATGCTTTGTTTCTGATTGGATATACATTAGCCCCTTTGGAAGTTATTGCTGTGAGATTGCTGCTGTGTGTTTTGTCTTTGCTAATGGACACTTTGTTTCTGATTAGATATACATTTAGCTCCTTTGGAAGTTATTGCTGTGAGATTGTTGCTGTGTGTTTGAGTCTGGTGCATCCACTTACGCATGGCTTGGTGTGGTTCTGAGTTTTGACTTGAGAATGTGTTCTATTTAGTAGTGGTGAGTGTTGCTTAATTGCAACTGCTTACAATTGGTGGAAAGTTAAATAGCGAGTTTAAATGTATTAACGCTGAGCCTCAGGCTAGCTGTCCTCTGTGGATGTAGGACCTGTGCATGGTGAAAGCTGTACACACAGAAGTCGAGAACTGATCTGGGATTGTTTCTTCCCATCAATGTTTTAGCACATCTGACCCAACGGTTTCTAGAAATAGGGAATAGCAGAGTATGTTGATGTCAGTGGTTATTGACAAAGTGAACGGTCTTATATTCCTTTTGGTAGACATGCAGGAGATCATATTTAATATTTACTACAGGTGAACTCGATTACAAAATGATGGATTTTACATTCATTTTTCATTAGCTTTGAACCTATTTTCCTACTTAACAGACAAAAATTCTTGAGTCTTTCAATTTTTGCATTTTATTCTTTTTAAATTTTAAATTTTATGTGTATGGGGGTCCTGTCTGCCCAAATGTCTGCACCACATGCATGCCTTTGGAGCCAGGGCATCAGAGCTCCTGTGACTGCAGTTACAGACAGCTGTGAGCTTCTTGTGGGTGCCGGGAATTGAACCTTGGTCTTTCGGGAGTGGCTTTTAACTGCTGATCTGTCTCTTCAACCCCAGCTTCAGTACTCTCAATAAAATATTGTTACCAAGATCTGAAATATGAAAAATTACAACAGAAGAACAATATTCAACAAAGGCCAATTGAGAAAAAAATGTGACCAGATTTCGTGTTCTAAAAACATGTGAGAAGCATGGTAGTTTTATCTGTACAGAAATATTTCATGTTCTAAAAACATGTTAGAAGCATGGTAGTTTTATCTGTACAAAAAGCATTCAAGCTGATGGCTTGAGAATTCTGACTTTAAATTAAATCTTGTATAAAATAAAAAAAAAGTGAAAAATCTAGAATCAGTTTCTCTATGCCATCATGCTCTGTCTGGTGCACGCTGCTGTCCTCTTCGCAAACACTCCCAGTGTATTCTAGTTTACTAGAGTGAAGCAGACTTTCTGACTCACGTGGCACAGTAGGAATTATTAATGTCTATAATTGCACTTGAATTCAATCAACCACATTAAGCTCTGACCTACTTCTGGGATAGTTCAAGGAATAATGATGCATGTTTTTGTCTATGGATAGTCTAAGGTTCTGATAAATCTAGCAGATTTTATAGCTGATAAAATTAATTCTGGAACAGTGAGTTTAATTGAACACCAGACAGTAAGCAAATAAGATGTCAAAAATTCATATAATTTAGCAGCCCATTAAGCATAATAGAGCTACACCCTACATAAGCCAGAGGTTTGAATAAAACTGTATTTTAGAAAATCAACATTATCTGTTATGATTGAAATAAAATTTACAGAAATGCTTGGTTACAAATATTTTAAACTATTCACTGTTTTGCATAAAAGCACTACATCCATCATTTTTAAATAGACGATTTTGACCCATTTTAAAGAATCTAAATGTAGTTGTAAAATCGTGATAATCATTATGTATTAAGCCATTGTTTCCTTAGGCAAGTCTTTCTTGCCTTGTGCATGCAAATCACCAAACATGTAATTAAAAACAATGCGCTGAACTATAGTGATATTAAGAACTTCCATAATCAAAACACACAATTAAGATAGTGGGGAGAAAAATCAGAGGCAGACAGGCAGATCTCTGAGTTCGAGGCCAGCCTGGTCCTACAGAGTGATTTTCAGGACCACCAGGGCTACACAGGGATACTCTGTCTTGACCCCACACTTCCTTGACCTCCCCTCCCAAATGTATGGAGTAAGAAACGCCATGTTCAGGGCACAAACCTGACCAATGGCATTCAAAATGTATAAAGAGAATTTTTTGCAAATCAATAAAAAAGATAGAAAACACAATGGAAAGAGAACACCAATTTGATTGGGCACTTCCTGATAGAGGACATTCAAATTAAAGCTTGTGTAAAGTTTACCTGAGGCATAGTAAACTCACAGGAGCGCCACCCTCCCAGTGGCTAAGACCGAAGGCACACTGTCCTTTTCTGAAGAGGAGGCCATTGCTGTGAGGACAGTAAGAGGACTGTGTTAGCAGAGCCGGGCAGACTCCAGGGCAGGCTGTAGACTAGCGGTTTGGGAGACTAGGCCTGCATTTCTGTTCTCCAGAACTGGAAAGGTCCAAAAGAAGTAAATTCCAGGACAAACGGTCTCACACGGGCAGCCAGTCAGGAAGCTGCTCCACCACCTCTCCTGAGCCAACCTAAAATCCCCTAGAGCTTTAACCAATCACAGAGTCACCGATACCCCTGGAGATAGCACCAACCAATCAAGGGAAAGAGAGGTAAAAGTCACCCACTCCTGCCCTAACAGGCTTTAAAATGACCCTGCAAAGTCCACGTCTCCGTCTTCCATCCCGGTGTGTGATTGGTTATATGGTGGACTCCTGCATGCTGGTTCGCTGCAGAATAAATGCTCTCTGCCATTGCACACTGTTTGTGTCTGGGGTATCAATGTACGGAAATCTCGGACCCTTAAGGAAGGACTTACGGGAGGTAACTGGTGCTCAGTTCGGTGATGGTTTGCTGCTGTCTACTAAGCTGATCATTTCCTACCCTGCTACCAAGAAACTCCACCCCATTCCTAGGAATGCAAAGCGGTTCTACATAGCTGCGCGCAGGATCGCATTACAACAGTGACGTTAGCTACAGCCCCGCGTAAATCATCGCACACACAGACACCCATACCCGCAACACTAGGATTCGGTGTGTCTCAAGGTATGGGTTTTGAAGTAAGGGAGTGTGTGTGTGTGTGTGTGTGTGTGTGTGTGTGTGTGTGTGTGTGTGTGTGCGCGCGCGCGCGCGCGCGCGTTTATATCATCTATGGAGGTTTCTAGTGTGTTGCTGATGCTGCATTTATTTTAAATCTTATACACATGCAATTGTCATCTTGGAAGTTTACTTATGAAAAAGCTCACCCTTCTAGTTCTCTCTGAACCCTGACTGGGTGGTTCACCTCAGCTGTTCCAGTCAAAACTCTTCTCCCAGCTGACTGGGTCAATCTGCCTTCCTTCAGCCGGATTGCTCTGTTTGGCCTCCAACTAACTCTGGCTCCTTCTTATTCTCTGGCTTCAACCGCCTTTGCTGAACTGCACTGAACTGTTCGAACTTTCAAAGGAACCAAACTCTCTCACTCTTTCTCTGCTCTGTTCTTCAGTAGATTCCCTTTCCTGAGCTGTTCTCTTGAGAGTTGAATACCCCCTGTCTGTGATTCATTCTGTCATTCATTCATCTTTCTCTGACTTGTCACTTTGTCTGACCCTCAATTAGACATCACTTTCACACGAGACTGCTTCCTTCTATAAATTAATTTTACCTTAAAGGTGTGTGCTAAGAGTGTGTCTTCATTCCACTCAGATCACACAGACCTAGAAGGTCTTGGATGTGATCAGAGCAGCCATGTTGTTGCTGGATTAACATTCCTTTTCGAAAAGAATTTGAGCCATACTTCATGATTCATAGTATTTCCTGTCTGATCTACTTCAGTAAGGAGATCTAAGGCATATACCAAAGGGTAACACATGCATCATAGTTCAGTTTAGGAGCCTCTTTGGCCCCCTTACATTGGCAACTTTTGCCCTTCATTTAAAAGGTTTGAAGCTGTCTGATAACACCAACTTGGGAATGCCCCACAGCCCTACTCCCAGGAAGTGCAGAGTCCTTCTTCTCTCCTGCACGGCAATCACAGATACAGCGCTTGGATCCATATAAGACTCTAGACACCCTGACAACTGAACTACTGTCAAAACCAACCCTGTGGATGTAGGCTGACACCCATTGCGTTACAGCTGCCAAGGGCTTAAGTAGAAACAGCCTTTCAGACAGCGCGCAGGGTACAGTGACGACATTGCTCATATTAAAAAATCCAAGCAAATCGTATCTTGAGAAGGTGTGTCAACTGATGGCTGTCAACTGACGGCCACACTCCTGGACTTGAATGTCTACAGCATTGCCCTTTACAGAACGTGTCTATTAATAATTCATAGTAACACTTATTGAAAACGTGTAGTTCATAGAGTATGGTATGGCACTTGCAAAAGTTCATCATTAAAGCGGCACATAGCATGTGTAATTAAACTGTCAATGGATAAGACTTTTAATACTGATCGTTATGTTTCTAATTCATTTGCAAGTTACTGAAAAAATGCATGTAAGCAAAAGTAAAAATAGTGTAAGATAAATCAATATTTTAAAAGCATCCGAAAGGAATGCTAGCAGCAACTCTAACAAATGAACTGGGAGATGTAGTTATGCGTTGGTGCCTGCAACATCTGAGGAAATCCAAAGCAGAATTAAATGTGAGGTGACCCTCGTTCCCGAGTTTAGAAAGTCATTACTCTATAATGGAGACATTCCCTAACCAGTCTCCAGATTCTGTGCAACTTACTAGGTTCCTAGTGTATTTGGTAAACCTGAAGGTAGTTCTAAACCTCTTCAGGAAATCAGTGCAAGACAAGACTAAAAGCTCTCTTGAGAAGATTTAAAGCTGAACCCATTATTCCTGATCTCAGGTGTTACCTTCTGTTGTTAAGACAATGCAGTGCTAGATCACCGTTTATCGAAGACAATTACTGCGATCTTACATTTACTGTTTAATTCAAGATGATTCCAGCACTGTCAGAATTTGTTTGCATAAATCATGAACCACAAACGTAGCAGTGACTCGACTGTCCTATTCCTTCACATTTCCCCCAAATGTGAAAACTCTGTGTATGTTCATGCTGTGCATGCGCACATACCATGGCTTGACTCACGGACACAGAGTCTACCAAAAGTCTTTCAGGAGTATATATGGGACTCCATGGCGGTGGGAAGCATTTGAGTCTAAAGGCTCGAGGCAAGGGCAGCTGTCATGTGCACTGTGCGAAGTAGCCTAAAACAGTTGTGTTTCTCCATTGACGTAAGACGCATGCCTTAACGAGGACAGCAAGGTGGGATGGAGCACATGCTTCGGTGTGACAAGCCCGGTCTCATTTTCTCTGTGTTTGATGTCACACATCTGCCTGTGTTCCCCAGAGTTTATCAGACCGCAACACACAGGGTGAGCTTTGCATATGGATGTGAGGGATAGCTCAAAAGCGGAACTCAGAATCTCCAGAGCTAAAAGTAAAACCCGTCTCAAGCTTTTCATTTAACGAAGATAAAAAAATGAAACGCACTAGTAAAATGCTTTCTCTCTTACTCAGCTACCTATGTGCATGCATCTGAGTTCTCCTGGTATACATCAGTGGAAACCACAGGCTGCAACACAGTAGCAATAGGATCTGAAGAAAGCACGTGTGTGTGCCTGTAATCTCGCACTTGGCAGGCTTTGGCAGTGGCCTAGCAAGAACAAGGGCCTCCTGAGCTACACAAGTAAATGGTCTCAGCCCGAACATGAATAAAACCAAGAATATGATAGGAAAATTCATCTGCTGTCATGCTAGCCACTAAGAAGAATTCTAGATGCAAAACATTCCCAGAAATTCTTCATAAATTACATTTTTTTATTTGTGGATATGTTGTATATTTTGGTGTGTATGTGTAGGCTGAGGTGGTCATTCACAGAGCTCAGCACCTTGGTTTTGAGATCCCACTGAGCCTTGGCCCATTGGTTGCTTCCTGAGCTCCTGCAGTGCTCTCTGAGTTCCTGAGGTGCTCCCGGAGCTCCTGTGGTGCTCCCCGGGCTCCTGAGGTGCTCCCGGAGCTCCTGCAGTGCTCCCTGAGCTCTTGAGTTGCTCCCCGAGCTCCTGTGGTGCTCCCTAAGCTCCTGAGGTGCTCCCGGAGCTCCTGTGGGTGCTCTCCTGCAGTGTTCCCCGAGCTCCTGAGGTGCTCCCGGAGCTCCTGTGGTGCTCCCGAGCTCCTGAGGTGCTCTCCGAGCTCCTGAGGTGCTCCCCGAGCTCCTGAGTTGCTCCCCGAGCTCCTGCGATGCTCCCGGAGCTCCTGCAGTACTCCCCGAGCTCCTGAGGTGCTCCCGGAGCTCCTGCAGTGCTCTTGTTTATGAACTCAGCATTGATGCTGCTGACCTATGTATGCTGCCATGTTGTGTTCTGGAGCTCACCCTGTGCATGCTGAGGATACAGACTCTGGTCCTCACGGTTTTACAGTGAGTACTTTCCCCACTGAGCCATCTTTCACACCCCACAATAAGTATCTTAAATGCTTTTATTTTATTTTATTTCATTTATTATTTTTGAGACAGCCTCATATACCACGGGTTGTCTTCGGAATTAACTGGATATTCAAGACTGGCCTTGAACTTCTGATTTTTTGGCCTTCATCTTCTAAATGCCTGAACTTGGTGGACATGTATATCACCAAGTCCGGCTCAATTTTAATTTTAAGGTTTTTTTTTTTCCGTAAAGATGGTTTTTCTGTGTTGCGTGGCATACTGGAATTAGCTCTATAGACCAGGCTGACCCCACATTCACAGAGATCTATTTGTCTCAGCTTCCTGAGTGTTGGGATTAAAGTTGTGCACCACCACTGTCTTGGCTTTAATTTTTAATCTATACATAATTATCTATACAGTACACATGATTTTTGAAGACATGTGCACATTGTGGAATAACTAACTATTCTCTGAAAATATTACTCTCTGAAAATAACGCACACTTTGTCTTTAAAGCTCTTTGGACTATTGTGTTTTGTGAACAGAAAGTATTTATTGTTTAATCCATCTATTTTCAGATGCCTCGGTTCCAACAGCTAATGTAACACCCACATCTACCAGACATAGCCACACCGTTCACCTAGTTCCCACAGCAGTGTGGTACGTGGGCGTGCAAGCCCAGTTTTACAGATGGGAGAGCGAGTTTTCACAGATGAACCAATCGGCCAAAAATCACCCAGCTTTGGGGCCCTTTCCTCAGAATCTGCAGGCTTGCGAGGCCGGGAGCTCCTCTACACTTCCTTGTTTATCTGGACTTAGGATTAGATGGGGATTCCAGAGACGTTTTATACCGCTCATTTACTTCACTGTGGTAATAAAATGAACAATCTGCATAAGACTTGTAAACACTGAATAACTGACAGCTCCTGTTATGCATCAAAGCCTGTCCTATCTGGGTTTCCTGTTGTCATTACAAAGATGCGCCTTAGGTTCTTAGAGGCAAAGAGAATGGAGTAATGGAGTATTCTATCGAACAGTAGATGGGGACTGTCTTCCTGCCTGAAAAGTCCCCATTGAGTGTGACAGGCTCTTTTCCAAGTGCGCTCTGATTTTCCCCAAGACTTCTGATGGGGCAGTCAGGACTCTGAGCTAATGTGGAGGGGCAGTCAGGACTCTGAGCTAATGTGGAGGGGCAGTCAGGACTGCACTAGTCACCTCCCTAATGGAGGGACAGTCAGGACTGCACTAGTCACCTCCCTAATGGAGGGGCAGTCAGGACTACACTAGTCACCTCCCTGAGAGAGGGGCAGTCAGGACTGCACTAGTCACCTCCCTAATGGAGGGACAGTACACACTAGTCACCTCCCTAATGGAGGGACAGTCAGGACTACACTAGTCACCTCCCTAAGGGAGGGACAGTCAGGACTACACTAGTCACCTCCCTAAGGGAGGGGCAGTCAGGACTACACTAGTCACCTCCCTAATGAGAGAGGACTGCACTAGTCACCTCCCTAATGAGGGGCAGTCAGGACTACACTAGTCACCTCCCTGAGAGAGGGACAGTCAGGACTGCACTAGTCACCTCCCTGAGAGAGGGACAGTCAGGATTACACTAGTCACCTCCCTAATGGAGGAGCAGTCAGGACTACACTAGTCACCTCCCTGAGAGAGGGACAGTCAGGACTACACTAGTCACCTCCCTAATGGAGGGGCAGTCAGGACTGCACTAGTCACCTCCCTGAGAGAGGGACAGTCAGGACTACACTAGTCACCTCCCTAATGGAGGAGCAGTCAGGACTACACTAGTTACCTCCCTAATGGAGGAGCAGTCAGGACTACACTAGTCACCTCCCTAATGGAGGGGCAGTCAGGACTACACTAGTCACCTCCCTGAGAGAGGGACAGTCAGGACTACACTAGTCACCTCCCTAAGGGAGGGACAGTCAGGACTACACTAGTCACCTCCCTAATGGAGGGGCAGTCAGGACTACACTAGTCACCTCCCTAATGGAGGGACAGTCAGGACTACACTAGTCACCTCCCTAATGGAGGGACAGTCAGGACTACACTAGTCACCTCCCTGAGGAGGGGCAGTCAGGACTACACTAGTCACCTCCCTGAGAGAGGGGCAGTCAGGACTGCACTAGTCACCTCCCTAATGTAGGGGCAGTCAGGACTACACTAGTCACCTCCCTGAGAGAGGGGCAGTCAGGACTACACTAGTCACCTCCCTGATGGAGGGGCAGTCAGGACTACACTAGTCACCTCCCTAATGGAGGGGCAGTCAGGACTACACTAGTCACCTCCCTAATGGAGGGGCAGTCAGGACTACACTAGTCACCTCCCTAATGGAGGGACAGTCAGGACTACACTAGTCACCTCCCTAATGGAGGGACAGTCAGGACTACACTAGTCACCTCCCTAAGAGAGGGGCAGTCAGGACTACACTAGTCACCTCCCTAATGGAGGGACAGTCAGGACTACACTAGTCACCTCCCTAATGGAGGGACAGTCAGGACTACACTAGTCACCTCCCTGAGAGAGGGGCAGTCAGGACTACACTAGTCACCTCCCTAATGGAGGGGCAGTCAGGACTACACTAGTCACCTCCCTAATGGAGGGGCAGTCAGGACTACACTAGTCACCTCCCTAATGGAGGGGCAGTCAGGACTACACTAGTCACCTCCCTAATGGAGGGGCAGTCAGGACTACACTAGTCACCTCCCTAATGGAGGGGCAGTCAGGACTACACTAGTCACCTCCCTAATGGAGGGGCAGTCAGGACTGCACTAGTCACCTCCATAATGGAGGGACAGTCAGGACTATACTAGTCCTTGTTCCTCATGCACACACTCTTCACCCCATCCATGATGGTGCATTAAGGGGACCCTTCATATGACATCCTCCTATATACCCTTTCAGGGACATCCCCTGCCTCTTCCTCCTTCTCTGCTTCCTCCCTCCCTCTTTTCCCCTTCCTTTCTATCCTTGCCCCTAATAATAACAACCATTGGTTCTTGGCACAGACAAGGGAGAATGGAGATCTGAGTCTGACCCATGGGCATCTCATTCTCCTGCTGGGAAGTTTGACACAGATTTGAGAAAGGCCCTGGATGTCTATTTAGTATTTCACTTTTCTCTTTGTCTCTCCAAGTATGTAGGGTAGGGAGAGTCGGGAACTGCTCTTGAAATGCCATTCAGCCCCTGCCTCCATGCCAATGACAATTCTGTTTATTTGAAAACAGCAGAGAGGAGGCGGTAGAGGTGCAGACAAGAGTTATGGTAGAGGTGTGTGCACACAGCACTTATGGTAGAGGTGTGTGCACACCACACTTATGGTAGAGGTGTGTGCACACAGCACTTATGGTAGAGGTGTGTGCAGACAAGAGTTATGGTAGAGGTGTGTGCACACAGCACTTATGGTAGAGGTGTGTGCACACAGCACTTATGGTAGAGGTGTGTGCAGACCACATTTATGGTAGAGGTGTGTGCATACAACATTTATGGTAGAGGTGCAGACAACATTTATGGTAGAGGTGTGTGCACACCACACTTATGGTAGAGGTGTGTGCACGCAACACTTGTGGTAGAGGTGTGTGCACGCAGCACTTATGGTAGAGGTGTGTGCACACCACATTTATGGTAGAGGTGTGTGCACACAGCACTTATGGTAGAGGTGTGTGCACACAACATTTATGGTAGAGGTGCAGACAACACTTATGGTAGAGATGTGTGCACACCACACTTATGGTAGAGGTGTGTGCAGACAAGAGTTATGGTAGAGGTGTGTGCACACCACACTTATGGTAGAGATGTGTGCACACAACACTTATGGTAGAGGTGTGTGCAGACAAGAGTTATGGTAGAGGTGTGTGCACACAACACTTATGGTAGAGGTGTGTGCACACAGCACTTATGGTAGAGGTGTGTGCACACCACACTTATGGTAGAGGTGTGTGCACACCACACTTATGGTAGAGGTGTGTGCACACAGCACTTATGGTAGAGGTGTGTGCACACCACACTTATGGTAGAGGTGTGTGCAGACAAGAGTTATGGTAGAGGTGTGTGCACACAGCACTTATGGTAGAGATGTGTGCACACAACACTTATGGTAGAGGTGTGTGCAGACAAGAGTTATGGTAGAGGTGTGTGCACACAACACTTATGGTAGAGGTGTGTGCACACAGCACTTATGGTAGAGGTGTGTGCACACCACACTTATGGTAGAGGTGTGTGCACACCACACTTATGGTAGAGGTGTGTGCACACAGCACTTATGGTAGAGGTGTGTGCACACCACACTTATGGTAGAGGTGTGTGCAGACAAGAGTTATGGTAGAGGTGTGTGCACACAGCACTTATGGTAGAGGTGTGTGCGCACAGCACTCTGGTTTTTGTCACAAGGCCAAGTTGGTACTTGAAACAATACCTCTGTGTTCAATCACTGCTGCTGTGCTCATTAGTGCAGACCTCCTTCTAACTTGTCAGTAATGTGCTGCATCATAGATTGCCCAGAGGAGAAGAGTTTTGAATTTCCTCACCACATAAAATATAAGTTTGAAGTGCGAATCCCAGTTTGATCATTACTGAATGCCTATGAATTGCTGAATAAAAACGTCACATCAGTAAATATGCACAATTATAACAATTAAAAAGACAATTACAGGGGCCCATGGAATAACTCAGAGTTTAAGAGCACTGAAGACTTCAGAGAACCTAGGTTTGCTTCCCAGCACTCATATGGTGACTCACAACCATCTGTGACTGTACTTCCTGATCTGATGCCCTCTTCTGGCGGCGATTTTAACTGCATGTACGTTGTGTTCACATTCAGACAAAACATCCATATACGTTAATTTTTAAAAAAAACTCAGACTCAGTTGGTCAGTTAGTGCTGCGTGTTAACCTGGAAATGTGGCATCTGTGTTTGCTCAGCCTCCCCAAGGCTCTGGGACCATTGTGGAAGAGGGGGCGGGGAGATCATCAGAGTGAGGTCAGTGAGGAGCTGAGATACTATCAGGGCGCATCTGGGAATGGACGACACAACAAACTCCTAGAGTCCGCAGCAGCTGCTGTCCGCTGCACAAGATGAAGCCAGTGGGCAATCTAACAGGCACTGGGAGGTATTCATGAATCCCACTTGACTTCCAGGGGAAGTATGTAGCTTTCTTCAAAGGTGTGCAGCCTGGTAGATTGGTCATTTTCCAATGGATTGTTCCACGTATGTGAGGCTATAAGCAACACAGGTTGGGATGGCTTATTTTTTAAAAGAAATAGAGGCCACAATTTGGGGGAGGTGCTGAGCTTGAGGGAGGGACTGAGCTTGGGGTGGGGCTGAGCTTGAGGGAGGGACTGAGTTTGGGGTGGGTCTTAACTTTGGGGAGGGGCTGAGCTTGGGGTGGGGCTGAGTTTGGGGGAGGGGCTGAGCTTGGGGAGGAGGATCTGTAAGGAGTTAGGGGAAGAAGATGGCTGCGACCATGATAAAATGCTTTGTTTACATGAACGAAAAATTTAAATGCATTGAGAAAAATATATCATCTTATGTAATAAAAACAAAACAACCTTGACTTATGTGCCATAAACCTAGAGATAGTAGAAATGGTGGTTTATATAAAATGGATCTTCCTTTTATCAGAAGATACTTAAATTATGCTGATTTTTAAAATGCCACTTAAATTCATTATTTAAAGCTATATACAGTGTCATTCTGTAACATTTGTGCCCACCAATGGTGTCCACCAGGCCTGCTCTCAGCTCTTCATTGTCTGTCACTATATTGCATTTGTTTCTCTTCCACGGGCTAGTAGAATACGGAGGTTACTGCCACTCCAGCTCCACATCCTGAGTTAAAGGGCTGTGCTGTCCCCTAGTCGCCACAGCTAGTGGACAGCAGAGATGCAGGAGAGAAGGCAAATGGCTCCTCAAAGCCCTGTTGACATCTGTGTCTCATTACCAAGAGGCAGTGAGGGTACCTCCCACTGTGGCTGCAAGGCCTTCCCAAGTCCAATCCTCCACAAGGAGAGAGACCTGGTGGGTCGCGAGTCTTCTCGGGTTCAGGCACCTCTGTTTATGATTTGGAGTTGTCACAGTGTTACCTGAAATTGCTAACAAACTCTTAGATTTTATTTCAGTGACAAACTAACAACCTAGGTGGGTTTTGTAGATGACTTCTGTCGTCTGATGCTTGAGTATCTCTGTGTGTCGATCCACATTGTCAAGGCGTTGAGTGTTTCTGAAATGAGAACCAGATTCCTGCCCACTTCTGGTCTCTTGGTGCTTGACCTTGTGGAACAGCATTTACTCTCTGGGCCGCTTTTTCCTCTTTCATAGATCAACAGAGTCAGACATGGTGGCTCCCTTAGACCCCGTGTACTTGCGATGTGGAATTTAAGGTTATGACGATGTGTTTGTCTCACTTGTTTATTTCTTGCTTTAATTTAATTATCACTCTTAAGAAATATGTCATCACTTTGAATTGGTAGTCCTCACCGAAAGAGAAAATGGTATTTTTATTTATTCATGCCTAGTTAAATTTAACAGCAACATGAAAAACACGAGTACCTGTTTCGGATATAATTTCATAATAAGGGCTCTGAAGGTCGTTTGAAATACTGCACTAATTAATGTTTTATTTCCAACCTTCCTTAATCATTCTGGCCAGATGGTCGTTTATTTATGTTATTGCTGGAGGTTTCCAGTGAGGTTGTTTGATCGTTGAAGAGAAATATGTGACGGCACCATAAGATAACTGTAATTGAAATGTTAGGTGTGTCGAGCACCCCAGCCTCTGGCCCCGCTCTCGCCGCGTCAGGGACATAAGTTTGTTAACAAAGCAGTCTGACACACTTAATCTGATGATTTTATGCAGGACTCTGCAATGCGCAAGAAGAATTCAAATGAAAAATGACTCTGCATCCCATTGTAAAAGGCTGCACTTTGCAGATGCCCCTGTGCAGAGTTCCTCTTGTGACTGAGACCCACAAAAGCTTTACAGCAAGTGCACTTCCGCACTGCTTCCCCACCGTCCTAATCACCTCAGGAATAGTGGCTCCATTAAGGTCAAACTTTAAATCTGTGCAGATTAGCCACCATTTAGGAAGCAGTTAAATGGAGTTTTTATGTCAGGGAACTTCAGAAGTCTAAGTGAATTGTCAGCTGAAGAGATGTCTGTCCGATAAACGCAGGGGCTGGACATGGAAGATAGAGTGGAAACGGGTGGTGAGTGGGGGTAGAGGGAGAGTGTGATTGTCAGGAAGACAACAATAGACCCAGATTATCTGTCTCTTACAAACCTTCCTCTCCTTTCTTCACTCGTGATTTTTTTCCAAATTACTAAATAAATTAAGAATTTAATCTGAGGCCTTCATAAAGCTAAGTTAGATCGAAAGCCTTATTAAAATCGCCAGTGGCAACTTAACACTGGGCAATTTCCTTCTGATGAAAGTGATTTCATTACTGCGGTACTTAAGCCGGGCGCACGCAGAACCAATCAGTTCGAGACTCCCCTTCCACATGTTCACAGCCCCTGAGGTCTCCGGGCCTGCAGAACTGAGCTTTTGACTTCTGCGTATGAGGTGTTTGTTAGAGTTTGCGGTGTCTCCTTGTCTTTGCCTATTATGGTTATTTGCAGGTAAAGCATCATTGAAAACACTTCCGGGTTTAACTGCTGACTTATCCTAGTGGCTTTCCATGCTTTTAAAGACATCGGTCAGTGGAATGGAAGAGGCGCCAATGCTGAGCGGGAATTTGAAACTCGACGAAGTGAATGCAGCTTTAACAAAGCACATATACACGGACATACACATGCACACACATGTTCACACACACGCACACTCATGTTCACTTAGTAGAGAAGTTGACCACATATGTCCAGTTTGTTTTTTCAAGAAATGGGGTGGGAGAATACCTTAGTTGGCGAGTGCCTGCTGTGCAGGTGTGAGCACCTGAGTTGACTCCTCCCACCTAAATAGCAAAGCCCATCCATATGTTGGAGCCATCTTTAATTCAGGACTGCGGAGGCAGGGACAGGTCTACATCTTTACCTCATTCACAAATCAGTTTAGCGTGCTCTCTCTCTCTCTCTCTCTCTCTCTCTCTCTCTCTCTCTCTCTCTCTCTCTCTGTGCGTGTTTCTGTGCGCGTGCGCACACGTGCGTGAGTGTGCGTGTGCCTAGCTTCAGTGAGCCACCTTCTATTAAAAATAAGTTCTGGAGAGACAGAGGAAGATGCCTTCTGTGCACCTCTGGCTTCCATATGTGTTTGTACAAATGCACACACGCACACACATGTACCTGTACACACACACGCACACACATGTACCTGTACACACACACAAGTAGGGGGAAAAAAGAGACCAGAAAGGAAATGAATTAAGCATTTGACTTCGTCTTTTTTTTTTTTTTTCCCATTTTTATTTTTTTTATTTTTTGCTTCCTCGTCCAATAAAATTAATGCCACAGCTCCAGTCAGGCGTCCTGTAAGACTGAAACCTGCCTGGTAAGAAGAGCCTCGAAGGATTTCTTTCATTTTCTTCTCATCGACTGACCCTTACTTATATCTTTGCCCTGTGAGTTATTCTTACCTGAATAATTTCTCTCAGAAGTAAGACTCCTAAGATCAATCACTGAAATAAATTTCCTAATGTATAACCCTGAACATATTTTAATATGACCCCAAGGGATCTGTGCTCTGTAAGAATATTCAAATGTGATTTAGACCCAGTAGTTAGTTCTTGCAGATTAAAGACAGTTTGAGAGTTCTCTAGGGTGGCTATGGGAAAACTTGACCCCAAGCCCCTGCTTTTTAACCAATCCCAACTTCGTTATAGGAAAACCAGTGTTTTTAGAGTTCACATGAATGGAATAGCAGTTATGTTTGGAAAGGTAAGAAGACACCTGTAAGATTCTCAGGTACGGTGAGTGAGGAAGCAGGGGAGGTTGGGTAGGTAACACATCTGTGAGGTCATCACGGCTGAGAGTGGAAGGGAGCTCATGTGAGCACAGGCCTGGAGCTGGAGGGCTGGTGTTGGGACTTGCATCACAGCCTGTACTCCATTAATTGATCTCGCTGTCAAATTCCACTTACTTATTTTGAAATTACTTTTACCTGGCCTTTTACTTACCAGTGGTGAATTAGTGCTGGATTTATCACAATCTATATGGCAGCAACACATAAAAACTGTGTAGTACAGAAGTTGCCTTTGGCAACAAAATGTAAGGGAGGAACACCAGGCTGAAATATGCATTAAAGCAGCATGGTGTTCTAGATCAAGACATTATTAGACACACTGTGGGGTTCACTTCTTCCTTACACCCCAGCCATCCTCTGCATTTCATTTAGTTGCTGAGGAGGTAAACAAGGCCAGGGCAAGACCACAGGCACAGGTCAGCCACATGTTTAAGAGGGATGGGCCTGCATCTAACTCTTCCCATAGCGCCAGTGACATAAATGACTCTGTGGCCGACTTTACCGAGCAGGACGTAGGTCGTCCATGCGTTTCATGTATCCTGGATTCATCAGAATGGAAGTTGCCTTCCCTATATCCATCTCATTTTTAAGAGATCATCGTGTGGTTAAGACTGGACATTTGGCTGGTGTGGCCGTGAGTCTGTAGCTCTATACTCCAGGGGCAGAAGATTATCACAGGGGTTCAAGGGCAACCTGAGGTCGGTGGTCATTTCAGGCCTACCTACCAAGACTGTCTCAACAAAAGCAAACCTTTCTCAGCCTCAACCCCCATGCCCGTAGGAACACGCAAAACATATTCAACAGGAAAGCTTTGATATGTATTCAACTTTTGCCTTGGCAAAGTACAAAACCATCTTACGTGGTTGTTGTTTTCTCTTGTCATTTATTCTACATGAAGTCGCTTCTAGTGCATGGAAATGCTCCGTCCACTTAGTACAAAACAACAACCCAAACAACTTAAATGTCCTAGTTGTGAAATATTTAATTGGAAACCAGAGAGAAACTTACAGTGTTTACAGTTTTTCTTTTCTCTGCATTAAACAATTCTAACACTAAAACTGTAAACTAAATCAATAGGTCATCTAATAAATGCACATAACTGAAAAATCACATTTGGCTCATAAACAGAACTCTTCTGATTTACGACACTGACCGTAAATGCTTTCCCGTGCCTCCTTTTAAAATTTTCTGATGGATTGCTTTTCAAACGTCTCCCATTGGTGTTTACTCGTGAGGGTAGGGTGTATGGCTGTGCCCATGCACAGACATGCCCATGCACATACATGGCTGTGCACATATATCCCCCTGCACATACATGGCTGTGCAATACATGCCTGTGCACATATATGGCCTTGCAATACATGCCCATACACATACATACCCATGCACATACGTGGCCATGCTCGTACATGCCCATGCACATACACTGCTGTGCACATACATGCCTGTGTACATCATGCCCATGCACATATATGCCCCTGCACATATATGCCCATGCACATACATGCCTATGGACATACATGGCTATGCACATCATGCCATATACCCCTGCACATACATGGCGTGCACATACAGAACTCATCTGTGTCCATTGTTTTTATCCATAGGTGCCTTCTCAGGGCCTTGTGATTACTGTACTCTCAAGCCTCACACACAAGGCATGCTAAGTGCTTTTGTTCCCCACAAGGAGATCACATGTTATTTATCTTTTCCCAAGACAGTGTAGCACTTTTACCTGGAGATACCAGACCTTCAGTAACTATTTCATTCCTATTTATCAAGTAAGATGACACATGAGGTCCTCCTTCCAGTGGGTCCCCCATGCACCTGTGACTGTGCAGTTTCCGTGAGTGTGATGAGCATAGGCACCAATTATGCTTGTCTCCACAGCCGCTTCCTGAAATCACCTGCCACGCTTGTCTCTGGAGGCAAGCTTCGTCCTTGGAACATCACATCCTCTCCGAAGCGCAGCTATTAAAGTTTCCAAGGCTGCTTGTGTACACATGAGAGAACTTGGCATTGCTGTATGAGCAGAGCAGAAAGCTGTGTACTGCTAGTAATGCAGTCCTTTGCCCTCCTCTTATTTGTGTACTAACTTTAAAGATTACTTGGAACACATTAGTAATTTAATTGTTTATGGCTGTGATTTTTCAATGGTTTTTACTAAAAACTATGTCTCCTCACAGTGGGACTTTTTTTTCCTCTGGCCTTTGGTTTCTTTGTTTTTGTTTTAACTTTGGGTTGCTGTCTTGATGGGCAGTGACTGGAAACAGTCATTCTTGCTGTTAAACAGGATATATGGAGTCAAGGCGGCTACGCTGTCTTTGGTAGCACACAGAAGAGTTCCCTTCCCTTGGTTGTATGTGGGCTCCACAATGGGTTGTGTGATAGCGACAGAGGAAGTGAAGGTCTGGTAGCTCTCATTTCCAGTCCATTGATGATGAGCAAATTCCACTTTCTGTCTCTCCTGGTAAGTCTGCCACTGTGTAGGAAGTCCGGTTCCCTCATATCAGAGTGTAAGAGGTGCTTGAGGCACAGAAGCAAGAGAAGGAGACAGAGGTGTTAGAGAAATAAAGATGGTGGGAGAAGAGACACGAGAGGTGGAGGAGAAGAGAGAGAAGAAATAAGAGAGAGTGAGACTCTGCCTCCCTAGCTGAGTCAGACTTGCAGCCCTCGTCCATACTCTCCCCAAGCTCTGGCAGCCGCTGCCACACCTGCATGTAGCTGTGGCCATTAGCCAACGACAGCATGACAGCCAGAACAAAGGATGATTACTTCATGTGACATCCAGGGTTGTCACAGTCTCCTTAGTCAAGAGTAGCAAATGAAGATACGTTAATGCCAGTTTCTACAGTGTCAAAGAACGGTGGAATGTTTTCATGACACAGATTAAAGCCTCCATCTTGATGTATGTCATTAGCACCCTTCGCAGCAAATGCTTGTTACTAAAGGCCCCTTTCCATATTTTTATCAATTCTCTTCAAATTATGCTCTTTATGTTTATAGATTGGCGTAAAAGTTTGCTTGACATCAAAGACGAGCATCTCTCTGTAAGAAACATCTAATTTAACTTTTCCAAAGACATTCGATTTATAGCTTTTAAAAATATGTATTAGTTTTGTAAATTGGTGTTTTGCCTGCACACACACCTGTGCATCATGTGGCCAGCAGAGGGCATCAGATTCCCGGGGAACGGGCGTCACAGATGATACTAAGCTGCCTTGGAGGCGCGCTGGGAACCTACCTGGGTGCTGTGGAAGAGCAGCCAGTGCTCATAGCTTAGACATGTCTCCATCCCCACTTCTCCCCCTTATATGAGATTGCCTAGTCTGACCTCTGTGCCTTTCAAGCAATCCGGCCCACGTAGGTGGCTCAAGAACTGTGAGAGCTACCGCAACAATTCATTGCTACAGATCGCTTTGTAACGTCGCCGATTCAAACCCAGCTCTAGTTCTTTCCAAAGATAAGTGACCAAACGAATGACGGCCAGTGGTTACTGTGGGCGCCTCTGTTTACCCAGACGGTGATCACTGTGTACAGACTCCCCCTTTTGTCTGTGATGTTGGTCCCTTTCGCACTACACACTTGGCTCTCCAGGCCCCCCTGACATCACACACCCATTGGGCTATTATCCTGACCATGTGTATTCCTGTCCCTACAGGGACTGACAGTATTTGTGCATGGCTTTCCTCCTATGCTGTTACTGGCCTGAGGCAGAGCCTGTATGACCAGGGCACATGGCACCAGTGCTGTCATGTTAGACAGATCTTGCCCATGCTTGCTTGGTTCCCAGCATTATTGTTAGTGGGTAATATATTCTTTTGTTTCCAAGCATTTAAAACAGTGATTCTCAGCCCATACCATAAGAACATTTTCTAGTCACTACTTTATCAGGATTGAACTAAACCCATCTCTCTCTCTCTCTCTCTCTCTCTCTCTCTCTCTCTCTCACACACACACACACACACACACACACACACACGCACACGCACACGCACACGCACACACACGCACACACATTTTAAATTAGTATAACATCCTAATGTACAGAAATCAAACAAAGGTGATTTTGTAATGAATGTAGCCATTTTGTGCAGCTAATAACACTGTTAGACGATTACCTCTCTTCATAGAATCAACGTAGATGTGGCAGCTGCAGACTAGGTCTGTGGATGTGACCATCAGTGACCCTTTCTCCAAGTTGTCCAAGTGCAGCCCTGCCATGCCCTGAGAGAGTTTCTGAAATGGCAGAGGACTTAGGATAAACTCAGGAACAAATGGGCAGTCTCCCTAATCACAGCACGGTCCTTGCATTCCGTGTAATGTTCTGGCAACAGCTGTGAAAGACAGACTTGGTGCTTACGTTCAAATGTCCTTGAGCTAGTTGTGCGTTCCTGGAAGCCAGTATGAAGGAGCTGCAGGAATCAGGACTGGCCATGTGGGGCAAGCGGCACGGGCAGGTAGAACCTTTGGAATCCCTGGCTTTGGTGCATGAAATGCCAGAGCAGACGCCTTCCTGTTCTGTATGTACCAGACCTCACTCACTCACAGCCCACACTCACAGCCCACACTCACTCACAGCCCACACTCACTCACAGTCCACACTCACAGCCCACACTCACTCACAGCCCACACTCACAGGCCACACTCACTCACAGTCCACACTCACCACAGCCCACACTCACCACAGTCCACACCACAGCCCACACTCACCACAGCCCACACCACAGGCCACAGTCATTCACAGTCCACACCACAGCCCACACCACAGGCCACAGTCATTCACAGTCCACACTCACAGCCCACACCACAGCCCACACTCACCACAGCCCACACCACAGGCCACACCCACAGGCCACAGTCATTCACAGCCCACACCACAGCCCACACCACAGGCCACAGTCATTCACAGTCCACACCACAGCCCACACCACAGGCCACAGTCATTCACAGTCCACACCACAGCCCACACTCACAGGCCACAGTCATTCACAGCCCACACTCACAGCCCACACTCACAGGCCACAGTCATTCACAGTCCACACTCACAGCCCACACTCACAGGCCAGTCATTCACAGCCCACACCACAGGCCACACACACCACAGCCCACACCATAGCCCACACCACCACAGCCCACACCACCACAGCCCACACCATAGCCCACACCACCACAGCCCACACCACAGCCCACACACACCACAGCCCACACCATAGCCCACACCACCACAGCCCACACTCACCACAGCCCACACCACAGCCCACACACACCACAGCCCACACCATAGCCCACACTCACTCACAGCCCACACTCACTCACAGCCCACACTCATAGCCCACACTCACTCACAGCCCACACTCACAGCTCATACTCACAGCCCACACACACTCACAGCCCACAGTCACTCACGGTTCACACTCACAGCTCTCACTCATAGCCAACACTCACTCCCAGCTCACACTCCCAGCTCACACATAGCCCACGTTCACAGCCCACACTCACAGCTCTCACTCACAGCCCACATTCACAGCTCTCACAGCCCACACTCACAGCTCACACTTGCAGCTCACACTCACTCGCCAGCTTACCCTCAGTAAAGTTTGGTGGCTCCTGGTGTGTGGGTGGCACCTCCATTAAAAGCCTCTGAAGCACTTCCTTTGTCTTCTCAACCTTTCTGTCTGTGCCCAGTGTCTTGCTGACAGCACTTGTCCTGAATGGCCTGGGGTAGCATACATAACCTGTGCCACTAAACAGAAACCAATGACCCTCACCTGATGGACCCGGTGTACCAGGTATGGGCATACAAACGTCGTACCATGTCATTTAACAGTGTTGTAGTTAATGTTGCTTGTGAGACCATGCATCCCACCCGGTTCATTCCCACCTCCGGTTCATTCCCACCTCCCTCCTTCCCTCCTTACTTTGTATTGGGGTCTGTTCATTTGTAGCAATACAAGAACAGGCTTTTGTTTGCTTGCTTGATTTGTTTTTCCTTTGTATGTAGTGGTCTCTAGAGTTGGCAAATATATATGCTACTGCTTTCTTTGTTATCAGAAATATTGAGTATTCAACCACCACCCCTGTCTGGACAATTAGGACTCCAGCATGTTTCAGTGTAGTTCATGGGACAGAAATAATTAGATAAAATGTAATCAATTGATTTCAGATTAGAGCATCGGTCACCAAAGGAGCACAAATGTCCAGGACTCAGAGGCTGGTATAATGTTCCAGGTCATAACATGCAATCGTTTGTGACATCATGCCATTTTCCCTTCAAGCTCTTCTTGTAAAGTTGTCCCAAGCTGATCACATGCTTTGCCAGAAAGCGGGTGCTCTCAACACCCTTCTGACATAGCTCTGTTCTCTGGTTTCCGGTAGCCTTCCCTCCTCTCCTCTCCCTCAGCTACAGCACAGGCCGTGGTTTCCCAACACTGCTCACCTCCACAGGTCATCCTTTTATAACCCATCCTTTATAAGCTGTCTTCAGATTCTCCTAATGAGACCGTGGCCTCGGTTTCTTCTTAGGACACTGACTAGCACAGGCCCCCTGCACAGTTAATGTTTCCCTGACGTTGTACACATTGCCCTTCTATTCATTCATTTCTTAGATAATTCAGTATATTTATTATGTGTCCATCAACTGATGGGCAGTCTTTTGGGCCCAGATAAAACTGAAGTCAGAAACTTGTAAGTGTTAGTCCTGTCCAAGGAGCCCAAGGTGAGGAGGGAGTTCTTCAGTCCAAGTGGAGTGCATAGGCTCAGGAGATGGGCACTGCTCTCTGGAGAATAGAATAACAGTGCTGCAGTGAGTGAGGATGTTTGGGAAGATTGCCTGGAGATGACCATACCTCAGATCATACACACCTGAGCTAGCCTGTGCTCCTGTGGGCAGTGGGTCAGATCAGACACACCTGAGCTAGCCTGTGCTCCTGTGGACAGTGGGTCAGATCATACACACATGAGCTAGCCTGTGCTCCTGTGGACAGTGGGTCAGATCATACACACATGAGCTAGCCTGTGCTCCTGTGGACAGTGGTGAAGAGGGGATGAAGGTAAAAGAATGCCCACATACATGGCCAGGACTGTGATGCCATGTTGAAACACTGTGTGGGCTGTGGGGAAGGAGATATATTCAGACCACAGCAGAGAGAAGTGACTTATGGGAATTTGGGGGGATTGCATCACTAATTTCAGTGTGTCAGAAACTGGGGACAAACCTTTAAATCTGTGACCAAGGGCCGCAGTGACATCCAACAAGGTGGAGAGGCCTGGACTATGAGCAGGATCTGGAAGATAAGTTACTAGTGCTACATTTACTGTGGCAAATCTAAAGGAAGATGCCTGACCAGTGTGTGGGGGATGAGAAGGTTGGTGGTATAGTCACTTGTAGAGGTTCTCAGATGAAGATGGGGCAGCTGGGAGATAACTCTGGAGAACAGTTCTATCACAGGCATAGAACACTTGCCATGTTTTTCAAGATGACAGACTGAAGGGCTGAGGGTGAACAGTGGGCAGGGAAACTGCCTGAGATGCTGTGTGGTGAGAGGCTCGAGGTCTGAATCTGAGAGGATCAGATGGGGAGTGTGAATTACTGAGGATCAGTCAGGAGAGGGAGGACCCAGGATCAGTCAGGAGAGGGAGGACCCAGGATCAGTCAGGAGAGGGAAGACCCAGGATCAGCCAGGAGAGGGAGGACCCAAGATCAGCCAGGAGAGAGGACTGAGGATCAGTCAGGAGAGGGAGGACCCAGGATCAGTCAGGAGAGGGAGGACCCAGGATCAGTCAGGAGAGGGAGGACTGAGGAGCAGTCAGGAGAGGGAAGACCCAGGATCAGCCAGGAGAGAGGACTGAAGATCAGTCAGGAGAGGGAGGACCCAGGATCAGTCAGGAGAGGGAAGACCCAGGATCAGTCAGGAGAGGGAAGACCCAGGATCAGTCAGGAGAGAGGACTGAAGATCAGTCAGGATGGGTTGACAATGACTGAAACATTTTGCTTTCCAACAGAACCTGAAATTATGGTCTGGGCAGAGGTAGTGGTGGCTCCACAACCCACATGGCTCACATGCCTTCTTTACATAGTGAATACACGCATGCAGACATGATAGTGTCTGTCTTGAAGAAATTAACAGCGAGGATTAAATCAACAGAGAAGAGCCCATACAGTAGTCAGCTGGAGTCCAGGGAAGGGAGTAAGGCCACACGCCACTGTTAACAGTTTTGTTTGGTTCCGGCTTCTGCTCTGAGCCCTGTGCATGTGTTTGCACCCTCAGCACCGGTGGGACTGCTAAGAGAATAATGAGATTTTGGTGGGTGGGAAGACATACTGTTGCATGGAAACTAGGCCATTAAACAGTGAATTTATCTCAGCGTCCCGGGATCCTTGTCCAGTATTTACATTATATTCCATATCCAACAACTGTCAACCACGCACCTCCAAATTTATTTTGTCTATAAAAATGCTTTTAAAATAATGCAACTTGGACATTAAATAACAGTTTTAATAATTTTGAGTTACTACTAAATGTATCGCTTTATTGCTCTTCCAATATGTTCTAAATGAAAAGAGAAAATGATAAATGTGAACAGTGATTTAGGTCAATATGTTTAAATTCAATAAAACACAAATTGAAGGACTCGCGCCATTCCTGCGATCACATCAATACATATGGCGGAGGCTTCTTCCGCATGTAGCTTCTGGAAGTGGAGTGGAGCGGCAACGGGTAGAAGGCTTTTGTTTCCGTGATCCTGCGTGTCACCTGTTCTTTGTTATTGATTGATCCTATTTCAGAAGTATCAAGTCGCCGTCTATTGGATTATCCTCTGTGCCGGCCACATGGCTCTCCGTCAGACTGACGTTCTGAATTTAATGACTGATCAGAAGTGATCTAGACCTGTAAAAGGAGTCAGAGTGTATGTCCTGGGCTTGGCTAGTATCATGCCATTAAATTAAGTCTTTTTTGGTGTAGTGAGCTGAGAAATCAGACCAACTGCCCAAGTCCTGTTTGAAACACTTCCTTCTGAAGCTTATTCAGCAATCATAATTTCTTTTATCACTTGAGAATTTTCAGTAATATTCTTATTTAGTAACAAATGATTCAAACCTTGGAAGGCTAACCTTTATACTAGAGTTTTTAAATACACTGAAAGTACTATTTTAATAATAGAAGACGAATTATAGCTCATCATTCCATAGCAGCATTATTAACTCGATAGCAATTTGACCTTCCTACATCCCAAGCCCGGTGCTCCAAATGAGTGTAATTTGTCCATTGGCTTCACGCACTCAGAATAGGATGAAAACAGCCCGAATCCTTCCTGTTTACTGACAAAAGTCATAATCATTTGTAATATCATTTAAGGTAAGTAGTTTCAAAAACATGAACTCTGAAGTGAAGACACAACACTGTTACCTCATCTGAAGTGGTTACATTTAAGAACAGTTTTAAAACTGCTATGGTTTTGTAATCAGTCAGGCCTTTGCTACACCCGTCATGTGCAAAATTTCCTGTTAGGCGGTCTTCTGAGTCCGTTTGCCTAGTTGGTGGATCATTCTGCTGAGTCATGGTTTTCATTGATTCCATCCTACCCGGAAGTAAGAGGGTCAGTAAGCCCGGGAGCTTGACGTGGTCCCCAGTGGTGGGGAGCAGGGCCAGCATTTGAACCCGAATATGTCCGACTTGCAAAATCACCTCCTGACTGTGATGTCTGATGCAGTCCCAGCCATCTGTATCACCGTGACACGTACCATAGAAGTTCACACTTGTGCTTTCATAGTACAAGTAACTGTATTGGTTTATGTATTTGGGCACCCATGTGCATGGGGTGTATATATACGTTTGCTTTAATGCGGGAGTACCTGCATACGTGTGGGAGCCCGAAGCTGAGGTCAAATATTTTCTGTTTTGTTTTTTTTTTCTAAAAGGAAAAATTTTATTGGCCATGGCTTATAGACTCAGAGGCTTAGTACCCTGTTATCACGGTAGGAAGTTTTGACGGTGCATAGAGAGACCTGGAGCTGGAGAGAAGGAGGCAGTGGAGAGTTCTACTGAAGAGGTCCCTCGGAGTTCTTCATTCGATCAGCAGGCAGCAGCAAGAGAGAGCCACTAGGCCTGGCTTGAGCTTTTGAAACCTCAAAGCCTCCTCTCAGTGACTGGATTCCTCCGAACCAGCCGTACCTACCCTAAGGAGGCCACATGGCCTAATTCTTACAAATAACGCCACTTCCCATGAGCCTATAAGGAATACTTTTATTCAAACCACCACTGTGACCGTTCTATACTGCTGAATTTTGGAACACTGTGCTTTGTGGCCCGTAAAGTTTCGTCACATCACTGCAGTGTTATCATTGGGGGAAGGGTGAGGCCAGTGGAAAGTCTTAGAGCAATTTCTAGACCTGTGAACCTCAGCTTTGCTTTGAGAAAACCCTTTCCAATGGTGACGCAGGGACTATATGTGTGTACTGAACTTTTGGTTTCCCTCAGATTTCTTGGGCATCTTCTCCCAGCTCTGGCAAATGTAGACAGCTCCTTGCATGCTTTAATTTCTCCCTTTAACTTCCTTCTCGTTGAGACAGTCTCTCACTGAACCTGAAGCCCTCAGGTTGGGCGAGGCTCTTGGGCCCTGGGATCCTCCTGCTTCAGCCTCTCGTACCAGGATCACAGGGCACTGCAACCTTTACACATGGGTGGTAGGGATCCCAGCACAAGCCCTCAGACTGGCGTAGTAAGCACCTTCACAACCAACCTATCCTTGAAGCCTCAGCTTGCAACTTTCAAATGACTTACAGTATGTAGACCATATTACGATCTCCTTCAGCAATCGGCATTTGTTTTCTAAGGAGGGGCGGATGTGGATTTGAGTAGGAAAGAAGGTAGAGGTAATGTGGGAGGCACAGGGGAGGGGAGCCATAATCAGAATGTGCTGTATGAGAAAAATGCTTTAAATGGAAAAATCAGGAAAAAATTGCCCCTAGACATCCTTCATCATGGAGAGCATTGTAAATGGGATAAACTTAAAGTGCTGAGGAAGGTCAACCCTTAGAGTGGTGGAAGACGCAGCAGAGGCCTGCGAAGATCGCTGTGCGGTTTGTTGCTGTTGTTGTTGTTGTTTGGTTCCTTTTTTTCTTTTTTTATTGGATATTTTATGTATTTACATTTCAAATGCTATCCTCTTTCCCAGTTTCCCCTCCAGAAACCCCCTATCCCATCCCTCCTCCCCCTGCTTCTGAGGGTGCTCCCCACCCACCCACCCACCCACCATACCTCACTGCCCTGCATTCCCCGACACTGGGGCATCCAGCCTTCACAGGACCAAGGGCCTCTCCTCGCATTGATGCCTGACAAGGCCACCCTCTGCTACACATGTGGCTGGAGTCATGGATCCCTGCAACTCTTTGGTTGGTGGTTTAGTCCCTAGGAGCTCTGGTGTGTCTGGTTGGTTGATATTGTTGTTCTTCCTATGGGGTTGCAAAACCCTTCAGCTCCTTCAGTCCTTTCTCTAACTCCTCCACTGGGGACCCTGTGCTCAGTCCAATGGTTGGCTGCGAGCATCGGCATCTGTATTTGTCAGACTCTGGCAGAGCCTCTCAGGAGACAGCTGTATCAGGCTCCTGTAGGCATGCACTCCTTGGCATTCACAATAGTGTCTGGGTTTGGTGACTCTAGGTGGGACAGATCCCCAAGAGGGACAGTCTCTGAATGGCCTTTCCTTCAGCCTCTGCTCCACATTTTGTCTCCACATTTCTTCCTGTGAGTATTTTGTTCCTCCTTCTAAGAAGGATTGAAGCATCCGCACTTCGGTCTTCCTTCTTCTTGAGCTTCATGTGGTCCTGTGGATGGTGTCTTGGGTATTCCAAGCTTTTGGGCTAATATTCACTTATCAGTGCCATATGTGTTCTTTTGTGACTGGGTTACCTCACTCAGGATGATATTTTCTAGTTCCATCCATTTGCCTAAGGGTTTCATGAAGTCATTGTTGTTGATAGCTGAGTAGTGCTCCATTGTGTAAATGTACCACATTTTCTGTATCCATTCATCTGGGTTCTGTAATTAACTGGATAAGGGCACAGTTGTGGTTTGTCCTGAAGTCGTGGATGTCCGTGCTCTGTGGTTGCTGCATGTCACTCTGACACAGGCAAGGATCTTGATTTGGACTCTTGGCACCCCACCTTGGCACGGGCACAGCTCTTACTTGGCTCCTCCCATCTCCCCACAGCTTCTTCCTAGCTGGCTTTTATCCTGGAGGCTCCTCTCAGGAAACCAGGAAAGCAGCGTTTGTACAGCAACTTCCTCTCTACTTCCTGGTCTCATGGAGACCACTTCCCATGCCTTACCCATGTTCCTCACACAGAGGACCCCAGCACTACAAGCTGCCATGGCTAACTGCCCCCCAGCACAGCTGACTCCCTGTGGATACCTTAAGGAGGCCTCGAGGTCTTCTTGTTCTGTGGTACTGTGGCAGGCAGGCATCTAGGATCTGAGAGGAGGACGTTTCGTCATGTTATGGGAAAAGGCAGCAAACAGCTCAGGTTGCCAACCGAGGTCTGAAATGCCATTTCCCTGGCTCTACTGCTACTCATGAGCAGAAATATTTCATGAGGATCTTGTAGGCCTTTTCAATAATTTCTGTTTCTAATTTGTTATGACTAATATAAATAAAAGGGAAGTACTTTAGCTTAATGTAGTGAGTCATTATTTTGATTATTAAATTTGTGCACTCCGACTATTTATAGATAAGCATACCCCTTTGACACAATTTAATGTTTAATAGCACAGTAATGAAATTAATACATAAGACAGTTGTGCAGCCTTTTGTGTTAGTACTTTTAACGTCAAAGTTTACAGTTACTTTCTATTATCCGAAAAGTCAACTTGCAAGTGAATTTATAGGAAAGTACCGTCTCCTCACATCTCAAAGTTTATTTGTGGATGTTGGAGAATACTAGAACTCTTCCTCCCTTTCCTCTTTTAGAATTCTAATCAAAAGCACTTGAGAGTATTTTCTCATACTGCGCACTTTTTAATTTACCTGTATTTTACCCAGTGGTGAAGTCTAAAAGATTCAGGTCACCTTGCTCTGTGTCATGTTATTCTGTGTTTAAAAAAATCCATGTCACCAGACACTGAATTCTGAATTTGTTTAAGTTGAAGGCCAGAGACAAATTGATGCAGTGTGGACATGCTATTCCAGAATCGTTGCGCTTGGCACGTTTGACAGCCCCTCCTGAACCCAGAGAATGCGGCTGTAGAAGAGGCAAGGTGCTGGAGTCATGGCCAGTGTCCAGAGGACTCCATCCCAGGCAACTGCTAAGGAGGCCTGGGTGTAGAGTAGGGAAGGGGCACCTCACGCTGCTCACTGGCTGTTCACTCTGTAAGGACACTGGAGATCCACCAGCCCTGCTCTCTAAAGGAAAGGGAGTTACACTGACAATAAATGATGTGTGCAGTATATCCAGGCAGTAACTCACAATGGCCAGAACTCTACCCCACAACTCCACCAGCCTTCTTGTGCCCTTAAAAATTGCAAGTCCACACAGGCTTTCATCTGAGTTGACATTTTAGAAAAACTATGCGAGGGCATATTGACACTGCTTGTTATCTTGGCTGCAGAAATCACGTTCCCTTCCAAATTCGAATGCATGTAGTTGAGTTTTATGATTAAATATTATTCTGTATTTATTCATCATGGTCGGGACTAGGTTTCAGGCCTTATACGTTCTGAACAAGTTTTGGGCCACCAAGCCACATTCATGGCTAGCATTTTAATTTCATATTATAAATCCAGATGCCCAGGTCATCTTTTATGGCAGCATTTGCCTATTCTCACAATGCCAGCTGTTCTTTGAGGAGTACATAAGGTCTGTAGACCTGTCACTTACCTCAAGGCATGTTGCCAACATGAGATCAACATGTTTGGACCTAAATAATCTTGCTCTCAGTATTTTATATAGCCTATGCCTAGTTTTGTGCCATTGTAAAACTTTTTATTTTGAAAATAGATTTTAATTACATAACATATCCTGACTATGGTTTTTGCCCTCTGCCCCTCTCAGCTCCTCTGCATCACCACTCTCACACAGATATAGTTCCGTTCTGTCTCACTAGAAAACAAACAAGCTTCAACCTGCGGGTCACACAGCAGTCACATATCAGGTAGTCTGCATATCAGATACTTACATTACTATTCATAACAGTAGCAAAGTGCCAGTTATCCTGTAACAGTGCGAGTAGTTTTATGGTTGGGGTCCTCACAGCATGAGAGGCTGTAGCAAAGAGTTGCAGCGTTAGGAAGGTTGAGAGCGCAGCTCTAAGGGATAATGACATACTATAATCTTATATACTGTGACATAATATGACATGATAAGACAAAAACTATTACACTGGAATTGGACAAAACAGAAGGAAAAGACCTCAAGAGATGTGACAAGAATCAGAGACACACTCGTTCCCATGGCAGGAGTCCCCTAGAGATGTACAAGTAGAAGCCACAGTGTATACACGGAGGCCCTGGTACCGGGCCATGCAGGACCTGTGTTTTCCGTCTTTAGCTCTGGGAGGTCATGTGAGCTTCAGCCATGTTGGCTAGAGAACCTTGTTTCCTTGGTGTCCTTGATCCTCTGTGACTCTTAGACTCTTCCTGCCTTCCCTCCACAGGGTTCCCTGATGCCCTAGGTGAGGGATCTGATGGAGATACATGTACATGTACATGGATACATGTGCGGCTTGGTGTTCGAAGGTCTTTCACTTTCTGTGTGTCTGGCTGAGGGTCTCCTCTGTTTGTTCCCATCTGCTTCAGGAAGAAGCTTCTCTGATGGTGGCTGGGCAGGGTGCTGATGTGTGAATATAGCAGGAACTCTTCCACAGTTATT
The DNA here is from genome assembly GCF_011064425.1 of Rattus rattus. Lineage (NCBI taxonomy): Eukaryota > Metazoa > Chordata > Mammalia > Rodentia > Muridae > Rattus > Rattus rattus. The sequence goes on along the minus strand of NC_046155.1, from coordinate 58,274,070 downwards.
TATTGATATGTTTTTAACAGTATTTGCCTTTACCCTAGGTCCCTAGGCTACCCAGCCTCAGGTTCTTGGTACCCAAGCAGCATCAGGTCTAAATGTCATGGGACATATTGGAGCAAACAAGACCATCTGAGGGAATCCTGGAGCTGGGCCCCTCTAATGCTCAGCCCTCCCTGTCAGTGTCACAAATGTAGCGTTGCTGTAGAAACTTCAAAACTCTCCTCTGAACCAAAAGTTCCCAACAGCAGGTCTGTCTGAGCGAGTATTATTTTGGCTGTGGTATCGGATTGACAAGTTCAGCATTTCCGCTTTCCCTTTTTCACATTTAGCGTGAAGGGAAGTGGTGTTTAGTCAGTCTAAGACACCCAATTAGTTAGACTTTTAAACTCTCGGCAGCCAAGTTTCTCAACTGGCTTCTCAAAATAACACCGTTGGCATTTTGGGGCCAGATGACACATTTTACCAGGGTGAGGGGAACCCCCTCCTACAAGATGAGAGACTAAGGAGTAACCCATCCTCTGTGAACTAGACTTCACAGCATCAAGCTGTGAAAATCTGAAGTAACCTGACATTTTCATAAGGGTCAGAGCCACAGTTCCACACCCCACTGAGAAGCACTTAGCTCGGGTAGATGTTACCCAGTCGAAGGACTGGGAGTTTCATTTGGTAACAAGAGATGGCCAGCTGGAACTCTATCACCCCCTTTATTTGGCAACTTTTGGGGGGAATGGATATTGAGTTTAATTAATATGTCCCAGGGCATTTGGCAGTCTCCTCCCACTTAGGAACAGCCTTCAGGGCCGTAGCCGACCGTCCCTAACTGAGCATTCTATTTCTGTACTCAGTCGATACCACTGTGTTAAATCTTTACTCCCTTTTAGAATTACTTGCTTTGTTTTTGTGCCTTAAGTAAGGGACGTATTTTACTCTTGCTTTCCCGTGTCTCCTATTTCCAGTACCCCATGCCCTTGGCTGACCTGCCGTCTCCTGGTTCCACATTCGCTCATTAATTTCTACACACATCAGTACTGGAGTTTAAGGAAATGTCACAGTCTACCAGAAACGGGAGTATGAAACAAAAATGCGGGATTTCAATGATATAACATAAATATTTGTTCAATTGTATAGTACAAGTATTCACCTGAGTTTGAGGGCAATGGCTTACTTCAAGTAAACCATTTGTTTGAGGTTTTTATTTCCATTAATTAAAAAAAAACAAAGTAATTTAGTATGTCATCAGGAACTTGTAAATAAAGCAACTGCTTACAAATTAATGTGCACTTAAACTCAAGGGGCAAGGCATTCTTTTTAAAATGGGAACATTGCTCTCTGAGTCTACTCCTTCAGAACCTAAAAAGGCAGCAAAATTAAGCCAGGCAATCAGTCTGTCTTGTGGGAAACGCTGAACTGAGACTTGAAAATGCTGGAACACTCCAGCACTGATGTGTCCTGCAAGCTCGCAACAGCTCTGATGACGTGGCAGCGTGGCGTCAGTGTGGGGACCTGGCATTTCTACACTGAGGGGCACTCCACTCTTACAGTGACTCAGACTCAGCAGATATCGATGGTCACTGCTTGCACGACTTAAAGTCATGACTTCGCAATGTGCATCAGGGTCTGCAGCTGATGCTCTACGTTCAGGGTCTTTGTGCCCCTGACAGGGTCTCATCCGCTCCTTTCATGAGAGGACCTCTTCCTCTCGATCTGTGGTGACTTCTTTATTGATATAAAGTAAGTACAGAAACCTGTCAACGGAGCTCTGCTGTGTAACAGTAGGCCAGGCTGTCACTCCAGCAATTCGTCCTCCGTACATTCACTGGAGGACAAAAATATTTCTGCGATAAACCAGGTGACGTTAACGCACAGGCATGGAGATTTTGCTTAAATGTGCATTTTCTTCCACATCTCTGACAAAATTCCGTGTTTAGCTCTCATGTGTGACATGTTTCTGAATTCCGTTCACATTGTTACATTCTTTTCCTGAGTGAGTAGCTGAATGTAAGAACTCAGGACAAGCAGAGGTGTTATTACTAGAGCGGTTTTAACAGCTCTCCAGTTTCCTGGCTTGTCATTTCCCTCTTCTTTAACTTAGAAATGTTTTATAATCCTAGAGTTTCCTGCGTTTGGTATATTTAAAAATAGAATGATTTGAAAAGAAGTATATTCTCATAGCGGTTGACTTGTACCTGGATAAGTACCTCAGCAGTTTAGAACAGTTTCCACTCTGTCAGAGGGCTGGGGTTCGGTTCCCAGCACACACATCAGCATTGTTCATAATTTCAGGTCCAGGTGACCACATGCCCTTGTCTGGTCTCCATCAGCAGGGCACACATGAGGTGTATATACACACAAGCAGGCAAACACCCATACACAGGAAAGTAAAGGTAAATCTTAGAACAAAAATCAATCAGATTCAAGCCACTCTGGAATGTTAATCTGAACTGAGTCAGATCCGTGTCCTTAAGTTCACACGTGTTCACTCTCCCAGTACGCCAGCGCGTCCATCCGTGGGGCGGGAATAGCTTTATATATCTTTATGTATGTATAGCTTGATTACATTGTTGTGAAGCTTCAAAACCTGGAGAGCTATGAATGTGAAACGGTGACTGCAGCATCGTAAACTGGCCTCGCGATCGTCACCACTGAAAGGACGAGAGCTCACTTGTCTCCCGTGTCATTCCAGTTGCTCGTGTTAGGGATATAACCCTGTTATATGCTGTGTTATCCGTATTGTTTCGAGACACGCTCTGGCCTTGAACTCACCGGGTGGCTGAAGGTGAACTTGAGGTGCTGTTCTTCCTTCTGATACCGGGATGTGCCGAGGTTAGAGCTGGGCACCACCACGACGCCCTGCTTAAGCCGGCTTCTCCCATGCCCTGTGCTGTGTGTGTTCTTAGAGTGAGGCCGCAGTGCACAGGGCTGTGGGATAAAGTCCCAGTGGGATCTTGCACATAAATGTCTGATACGCAAATTTGCAACAAATTACCAGAAATGACAGAAATAACAGATTCCTGTGCAATATTTTTCCAGTCTAAGTCTCCACAGCAGAGATGCTGTTTGTCCTAGGATATAGCCTCCAGCTGAGGAGAAAGAATGGCGAAATAATGCACATATTAGATACTCCTGATGTGAAGAGTTGCAAACTCACTGAGTACTGTATGCATAAAGGCAAAAAAACCCAGTAACTTTAAGTGATCTATAATGTGTTGCACATTTTGATAGCAAAATGTCCAGATATGCCTTGTTCTTGGGTTCCTGTTGGTGTAGTTGGGCACAGTCTAGTGTCATCTGAGGAATTGTTCAGATCAGATCGGCCTGTGCCCACATCTGTGATATGGTGGCTGAATGGCGTCCGTCCGGCTGCGTGGGGCACTGTCTCCAGGCGAATAGTCCTGTGCTGTGTCTGAATGTGAACTGAGCATGAGTCAGAGCTCATCAGCCTTTCTCCGTGGTTGCTGTCTGCGACTCTGACTTTATCTCCCTCTCTAATGCATTCCCCAAGGAACGTAAGCCACACAAACCTTTTCCTTCCCAAGTGGCTGCTGCGGAGTGTTTTATCAGAGCAGCAGAAACAGGGCACATTGCAAGAGAAACCGCCCTTGTTTATCTTTCTGGATGTGTTCTGTTTCATTTTCTCTGTCTGTCTGATGAGCGAGCTGAGGCTGGCTCTGGGGGATATAATCTGATAGAGCAAGACCAGGAGCTGATGGGCTGTGTGGAGGCTTTCTGGTGAGGTCCCAGAAAAACTGCAGACTTTCACCTGAAAAAAAGCATCTGCCTCACACAGTTACTAACTGTGATGGAACTTTTTATTTTTAATATTAATTTGTGTGTGGGTGCATGTGTGTACGCGTATGTGTTCGAATTCATGCCAGACTCCTGGGTGAGCTGTTATTTCCACTTCTATGTCAACATAATCTTTCCTCTCTTTCTACCCTGCCTCAGAACCAAGTAAAGTGTTGAAGTCATGCTTTAGAGATGGGACAGAGGCTGTCCTGCTTCCCGTGTGCACAGCCCAGGACGCAGCAGAGCCGAGGGTGAGCCAGGCCTGTGGTATTTCCAGCTTACTCCATTTGTTTGGAAGTAACGTGGTTTTTTCTTAAGGGATTACCCATAGAAGCATGTCCTAACAATCGTACATTTTTTCCTCTCATGACTTGAATCTTAAATTATAGCTCGGAAGCGCACGTGATGTCTGGATTAGTACACGAGAAAGTGATTAAGAAGATAAGAATAACCACATCAATAATGTTAATAACTCAGAGACATTGTTTCTGAGCACTGATAACAATCTGAGCTCCCAGATTTTCATCGCAACAATCCCTCTTCCTGTGGAACGTGCTCATTCCGAATATGATGGTGACTGTTAACTAATTATCTGTTTTTCATCTCTCCGAGCTTCTCAGTAATCTCTATTGACCAACTTAAAGTTTTCTTTTATCGTTTCTCTATTGTTTCTCCTCTTGGGAGCCAGTGTTCCCATCTCACCTGTGTGTCAAGTGAGCAAGATGAAGCAGTCCCGTTGGACGTGCACAGCAGCGCGTGTCCCCTCTGGGGTTTTCTCTTCATTCTTCTCCTCATTCGACTGGTGGAGCTTCAGCAGGCTGACTCCTGGCAGCTGTTCAGGAGGCTCCTGTTCTCTCCTAGGGTTTAGTAAAACTGTAGGGGTTAGAGCTGTCACTGGCCTCCCTCTGGGCTGGCCTGTGGCGAGGGTGTGAGTTTAGTGAGACCCTGACTTCGGCTACTCTCTTTAAGAGCATAGTTTTAAAACTGAATGATACAGTAAGGGAATGTCTCTAGAGGTTACATCAGTAACCACGCGTGAATGAATCCATTGGCTTGCATAGTTGCTGCTGGACAAAGCTGCCTCTACTTTCCACACTTTCTCAGCTATGACTTCCAAGAAGTCTTTCTTAATCCCTAAAGTATATTATAGTTATCAGTTCTTCTTCCCAAAATCTTGTGTATACCACACAACTTCCTCTTATGGAACTCACATGATTGTTTTACATGCTGTCTATCATCCACCCATCCATCTACCCACCCACCCATCAATCCATCCACCCATCCATCCAACCATCCCCCATCCATCCATGGTATGTATGTATGTATGTATGTATGTATGTATGTATGTATGTATGTATGTTTTTGTATGCATGCGTGTGCATGTATGTAAGTGTGCATGGCCCCCGAGTGGAGGTCAGAGCACATCCTGTGGGTATTGACTCTTTCCAGACTGTGGGTGCCTGGGATAGAACTGAGGCTAGGCAGCAATGAAGAACTATCTCCTCAGCCCTCATAATATTCTGCTGTCCCTTCAATTAAATGTTTGCTAAGAACAAAAGCTATGTCCCATTTATCCCTGCTTATCACTGATATTTGAATACAAGATTTTTTACTTAGTTACATATTTCTGATGATAAAATCATGTATTCCCATGAAAAGAATTAGAAAATAGAATGTACAGGAAAGAAAACTAGGTCCTGAGATAGCCACTACTGATATTTTAAGTATATATTTTCATTACTTTATTCTAATATCACATAAATCAATAGCAGACAATTTATAAGAGCAAATGTGTGAATATATATATATAATTTGTATGCACATCATATTTTGTGACTTTATTTTGTTTCCTTCCGTCAGTGGACTTGGCGTTTCTATAATGCACTGCACTTTTAAGCAGTGTGTGTCAGATTCTACAATTTCACGACTTGCTATTTTTGTTTGTATATATTTCAGTCGTCTATAATGATCACTAAATTTTAAATTCTCTATGTAATTTGACCATCATATCCTTCTAAGAACTTGGCATGTGTGTTATGTAGTTCAGTGTTTTACAGGTTACTCTCCCTGGGTAGATAACATAAGGAGCTCCATCTCTAAGGTCCTGAGCCTTTACTTGAAATGCATGCGTTTGTCTGTGGATGGACATTAGTTTCTCACGCAGCCAATCCCATTTGGACCTCTGATTTCATGCTCGCCATCGAGGAATGCCCAGAGAGAGGGAATTAAAGGGATGATGGTGAACTAGGGGGCTTGAGTCTTTCAGAGAGAAAGCAAATGAGCTAACAGTTATAGCCCCATCTTGTTAACAGTTATAGTATTGTTAACCATCTTGCTAAAGTGAGATCTAATTTATTGATAAAAATTTATAATGCTGAGGTTTCTCATTTCCTGCCCAACTTGTATGAGTGTAATTAAATTAAAACCTCACAAAGTCCTGGAAACCTGAACAGTTACGAATGAGGGTGGAGAAAAACGCACACCTCCCGCCCCCTTCCCTCCTTGTGGCTCAGTCCTCATGGCTCAGCCCTCAGCCCTCACTTGGTCCCTGGATAGAGATGCTTCTCCTGCGCGAGTGCCATGGCTTGCACAGTAAACTACTTTGAATTAAGCTACATGATAATGCGTTCTTGGATTTTTAAAATTTCTGTTTTTATTTATTTGCATCCCAAACGCTGCCCCTCTCCTGGTTCCTCCATCACAGAATCCCTCCTCCCAATCCCCCTCCCCTTCTCCTCTGAGAGGGTGGCGCCCCCTGGGTTTTTCCCCACCCTGGCACAGAACCTGACCCATATATTACTGAATTTTTTTCAATTCTTTTCTTATTGTTTCTTTTTTTAATTGAATTTTTAAAAAATTTTTATTAGCTATATTTCTTTACTTATATTTCAAAGGTTATTCCCCTTCCCAGTTTCCTGTCCATAAACCCCCATTCTTTCCCCTCCCCCTTCCCCCATATGGGTATTCCCCCTATATATCCTCCTTATTGACCCCCCCCATATTCCCCTGCACTGGGAATCCAACCTTGGCAGGACCAAGGGCTTTCCCTTCCACTGGTGCCCCAACAAGGTTATTCTCTGCTACATATGCAGTTGGAGCCCTGGGTCAATCCATGTATAGACTTTGGGTAGTGGTTTAGTCCCTGGAAGTTCTGGTTGGTTGGCATTGTTGTTTTTATGGGGTTGCAAGCCCCTTCAACTCTTTCAATACTTCCTCTAATTCCCCCCTAAGGGGTTCCTATTTTCAGTTTGCTGCTAGCATTGACCTCTGTATTGGACATACTCTGGATGTGTCTCTCAGTAGAGATCTATATCCAGTCCCTTTCAGCATGCACTTTTTAGCTTCTTCAATCTTATCTAGTTTTGGTGGCTGTATATATGTGGGGCACATGTGGGGCAGGCTCTGAATGGCCATTACTTGAGTGGCTGCTCTGAACTTTACTTCAATATCCCCTCCTATGAATATTTTCCCCATTTTTAATAGGGTTATTTGGCTCTCTGGAGTCTGACTTCTTGAGTTCTTTGTATATTTTGGATATTAGCCCTCTATCAGATGTGGGCTTGGTAAAGATCTTTTCCCTATCTGTTGGTTGCCGTTTTGTCCTAACAACAGTGTCCTTTGTCTTACAGAAGCTTTGCAGTTTTATGAGGCCTAACTTGTCGATTCTTGATCTTAGAGCATAAGCCATTGGTGTTTTGTTCAGGAAACTTTGCCCAGTGCTCATGCGTTCAAGACTTTTCCCCACTTTTTCTTCTATTAGAGTATATCTGGTTTGATGTGGAGGTCCTTGATCCACTTGGAATTAAGGTTTGTACATGGTAATAAGAATGGATCGATTTGCATTCTTCTACATGCTGACCTCCAGTTGAACCAGCACCATTTGTTGGAAATGCTATCTTTCTTCCATTGGATGGTTTTGGCTCCTTTGTCAAAGATCAAGTGTCTATAGGTATGTGGGTTCATTTCTGGGTCTTCAATTCTGTTCCACTGATCTACCAGCCTGTCTCTGTAATACCATTCAGTTTTTATGACTGTTGCCCTGTAATACTGCTTGAAGTCAGGGATGGTGTCCCACAGAAGTTCTTTTATTGTTGAGTATAGTTTTCGCTATCCTGGGTTTTTTGTTATTCCAAATGAATTTGCAAACTGCTCTTTATATCTCTGTAAAGAATTGAGTAGGAATTTTGATGGGGATTGCATTGAATCTGTAGATTGCTTTTGGCAAAATGGCCATCTTTACTATATTAATCCTGCCAATCCATGAGCATGGAAGATCTTTCCATCTTCTGAGATCTTCCTCCATTTCTTTCTTCAGAGACTTGAAGTTCCTGTCATACGGATCTTTCACTTGCTTGGTTAAAGTCACACCAAGATATTTTATATTATTTGGGACTATTGTGAAGGGTGTCATTTCCTTAATTTCTTTCTCAGCCTGTTTATCCTTTGAGTAGAGGAAGGCTACTGATTTGTTGAGTTGATTTTATACCCGGACATTTTGCTAAAGTTGTTTATCAGGTTAAGTAGTTCTCTGATGGAACTTTTGGGGTTGCTTAAAACATTATCATATCATCTGCAAATAGTGATATTTTGATTTTTTTTCCTTTCCAATCTGTATCCCTTTGACCTCCTTTCGCTGTCTGATTGCTCTGGCTAGAACTTTAAGAACTCTATTGAATAAGTAGGGAGAGAGTGGGCAGCCTTGTCTAGTCCCTGATTTTAGTGGGATTGCTTCAAGTTTCTCTCCATTTAGTTTGATGTTAGCTATGTCAAATGCTTTCTCAGCATCTAATGAAATGACTATGTGGTTCTTATCTTTGAGTTTGTTTATATAGTGAATTACATTGATGGTTTTCCATATATTAAACCATCCCTGCAACCCTGGGATGAAGCCTACTTGCTCATGATGGATGATTGTTTCAATTCGTTCTTGGATTTGGTTTGCAAGAATTTTATTGAGTATTTTTGCATCGATATTCATAAGGGAAATTGGTCTGAAGTTCTCTTTCTTTGTTGGGTCTTTGTGTGGTTTAGGTATAAGAGTAATTGTGGCTTCATAGAAGGAATTCGGTTTCAATTTTGTGGAATAGTTTGGACAGTATTGGTATGAGGTCTTCTATGATGGTCTGATAGAATTCTGCACTGAACCCATCTGGTCCTGGGCTCTTTTTGGTTGGGAGACTTTTAATAACTGCTTCTATTTCCTTAGGAGTTATGGGGTTGTTTAGATGGTTTATTAGTTCCTGATTTAACTTTGGTACCTGGTATCTGTCTAGAAAATTGTCCATTTCCTCCAGATTTTCCAGTTTTGTTGAATATAGTAGGATATGCTCATTTTTTAAATTTCTTCAGATTCTGTTGTTATGTTTTCCTTTTCACTTCTAATTTTGTTAATTTGGATACACTCTCTGTGACCTCTGGTTAGTCTGACTAAGGGTTTATCTATCTTGTAGATTTTCTCAAACAACCAGCTCCTGGTTTTGTTTTGTTGATTCTTTGTATAGTTCTTTTAGTTTCTACTTGGTTGATTTCAGCCCTGAGTTTGATTATTTCCTGCCTTCTACTCCTCTTGGGTTTATTTACTTCTTTTTGTTCTAGAGCTTTTAGGTGTGCTGTCAAGCTGCTGACATATGCTCTTTCCTGTTTCTTTTTGCAGGCACTCGGAGCTATGAGTTTTCCTCTTAGCACAGCTTCCATTGTGTCCTATAAGTTTGGGAATGTTGTATCTTCATTTTCCTTAAATTCTAAGAATTCTTTAATTTCTTTCTTTATTTCTTCCTTGACCAAGTTGTCAGTGAGTAGAACACTGTTCAACTTTATTGATATGTGGGCTTTCTGTCATTATTGTTCTTATTGAAGACCAGTCTTAGTGCGTGGTGATTTGATAGGATGCATGGCGTTATTTCTATTTTCCCGTATCTGTTGAGGCCTGTTTTGTGACCGATTATATGGTCAGTTTTGGAGAAAGTACCATGAGGTGCTGAGGAGAAGGTATATCTTTTTGTTTAGATATTTATGTTCTATAAATATCTGTTAAATCCATTTGGTTCATAGCTTCTGTTAGTTTCTCTATGTCTCTGTTTAATTTCTGTTTCCATGATCTCCAGTGATGAGAGTGGGGTGTTGAAATCTCCTACTATTCTCATGTGAGGTGCAATGTGTGCTTTGAGCTTTAGTAGGGTTTCTTCTACGAATGTAGGTGGCCTTGCATTTGGAGCATAGATATTTAGGATTGAGAGTTCATCTTGGTGGATTTTTTTTTTTTTGATGATTATGAAATGTCCTTTTGGTTGAAAGTCAATTTTGTTTGACATTAGAATGGCAACTCCAGCTTGTTTCTTCGGGCCGTTTGCTTGGAAAATTGTTTTCCAGCCATTTACTCTGAGGTGGTGTCTGTCTTTGTCTCTGAGGTGTGTTTCCTGCATGCAGCAAAATGCTGGGTCCTCTTTACATATCCAGTCTGTTAGTCTGTGTCTTTTTATTGGGGAATTGAGTCTTTTTATTAAGGCATAGTGATTGTTGCTTCCTGTTATTTTTGTTGTTAGACATGGAATTATGTTTGTTTGTCTCTCTTTTGGTTTCATTGCAAGGAAATTATATTCTTGCTTTCTGTACAGTGTAGTTTCTCTCCTTATGTTAGAGTTTTCCATCTATTATCCTTTGTAGGGCTGGATTTGTGGAAAGATATTGCATAAATTTGGTTTTGTCATGGAATATCTTGGTTTCTCCATCTATGTTAATTGAATGTTTTGCTGGATACAGTAACTTGGGCTGGCATTTGTGTTCTCTTAGGGTCTGTATGCATCTGTCCAGGATCTTCTGGCTTTCATAGTCTCTGAATTGAAGTCTGGTGTAATTCTTATAGGTCTGCCTTTATATGTCACTTGACCTTTTTCCCTTACTTCTTTTAATATTCTTTCTTTGTTTTGTGCATTTGGTGTTTTAACTCTCGTGTGATGGGAGGAAATTCTCTTCTGGTCCAATCTATTTGGAGTACTGTAGGCTTCTTGTATGTTTATGGGCATCTCTTTCTTTATGTTAGGGAAGTTTTCTTCTGTGATCTTGTTTAATATATTTACTGGCCCCTTACGTTGGGAGTCTTCACTTTCTTCTATACCTATTATCCTTAGGTATGATCTTCTCATTGTGTCCTGGGTTTCCTGTATGTTTTGGGCTAGGAGTTTTTTGAATTTTACATTATCTTTGACAGTTGTGTCGATGTTTTCTAAGGTATCTTCTGCCCCTGAGTTTCTCTCTTCTATCTCGTGCATTCTGTTGGTGATGCTTGTATCTACTGCTCCTTGTCTCTTCCTTTGGTTTTCTGTATCCAGAGTTGTCTCCCTTTGTGCTTTCTTTATTGTTTCTATTTCCATTTTCAATTCCTTCACCTGTTTGGTTGTGTTTTCCTGTAATTCTTTCAGGAATTTTTGTGTTTCCTCTTTAAGGGCTTCTACTTGTATACTTGTGCTTTCCTGCATTTCTCTAAGGGAGTTCTTTATGTCTTTCTTAAAGTCCTCCATCATTATCAAAAAATGTGATTTCAAATCTAAACTTGCTTTTCTAGTGTGTTTGGATATCCAGTATTTTCTTTGGTGGAAGAACTGGGCTCTGATGATGCCAAGTAGTCTTGGTTTTTGTTGCTTAGGTTCCTGCGCTTGCCTCTAGCCATTTGCTTGTCTCTGATGTTTGCTTGTCTTGCTGTTTCTGGGAGTGACTTGGCCCTGCTGTAGGCCTCTGTGTCAGCACTCCTGTAGAACTGTTTTCCTGTTTTCTTTCAGCCTTTCCTGAGAACAGGTGCTCGCTCTCAGCTCTGGCCGCACTCCTGGAGACTGTCTTCCAGCTCTAGGCATGGGCAGGAACCAAAGCGTCCTCCCCCTGATTGCTCGTGTAGGTCCTTGCACCCAGCAGGCACAGTTGGCACTATGCGATTCCCTCTTGGGTCTGGACTGTGGGCAGAGGGTAGTCTCCTCTGCCTTCTCAGGAGTATCCACACTTCTGAGGGTCCAGCTCTCTCCTTCATGGGATTTGGGTGCAGGGAGCTGTTTGGCCAGATCAGTTCGGTCCTGGGCGCAGACCAGAACCATGGGTACTGCCGGCTGTCTGTTCCTATAACTCTGTGTCCAGAGGCACTGTGCAGTTTCCCCTTGGACCAGGGATGTGGGCCGAGGTGTGCAGAAGTGGCTGTCTGTCCTGCAGCCTCGGGATGTCTGCACTCCTTGGTGGTCTGCTCTCTTCCCCATGGGATATTACTGGATTTTTAAAGAGTGGGTCTCTTCTTCCATCTGATCTGATCCAAACTGTTCCTGTATCTCCCTGATTTACATTCCCACGTCCAATCTTTCCTTTATGGGGATACAGGAATTTATTTTTCTCCCCCATCGTGTACATTTATTATAAGATCATATCTGAAGTATTTTATAATTTTAGTTAATAACAATAAGTATTATTTAAGGTACAGTATTGTAAAAACTTATAATTTCTTCAAACTTTTTACACACGGTATAAATACATTATTTCATATAGTGAGTTTATTGATAAAATAATTCAATATAACATAAGTATTTTGAAGCCTATAATGTAATGGGTTTCAACTAGTTTTTTGGAATACAGGAATAAGTAACAAATTTTCTTAAACAATTTATATTAACTTTAAAATATACTGTTATTGCTTCTAGACTCTTAACAATCCCTGGAAAATAAACTTCAGAATTCAAGTTGGAATGCATATCAACTTTACTTCTTTACTCTAATATAAGCAGTCAGAGCTGGGACATTGTTGGTCCCATGAGCAGTCCTGTACACATACCTCAGAGCAGCAATGGCTGACATGCGAACATGCTAAACTGCAGCTATATCTAGAAATTGATGGTAAAGCCAGTGCTAAAGTGACTGTGGACATGGGCGGGGCTATTCAAATCGGGCTGGACTATTCAAGAGATAGGTGGTGGTACTCAAATGATGGGAGGGCTATTGAAGTGCACTGGTGCTTCCCAAGTCCTGTTGGCATATTGAGACTTATATGCCAAGACTACTCACAGGGAAAGTAAGACAGTAATGTAATCCGTGTCAGCATCTGTGGCAGGTTCTCCTTCCCAGCAGTGACTGCAGTGTCAGCCATCCTACCTGTTCTTTTTCTGTATGACCTCTCACCTTTCTCACCAACACTGATCTTTTTCTCTTCCCCTTGAATCTAGAGGGTCCTGACCACCTCAGTTATAGTCTTAGAATGTGTGGAGGTGTCTTCCACGTTGAGTACAGGGGACCTTTGGCTTCTTACCTGTTTTTAACCTATTTTTTTTTGGTGTCTTAGAATCTTCCTTTTGGGAGCTCCTATGATGCCAGGCACAGGTCATATAGTCATTGTGTGTGTGTGTGTGTGTGTGTGTGTGTGTGTGTGTGTGTGTGTGTGTGATATATATATATGTATATATATATATGATATATATACATACAAACACTCCAGTTGATACATCCCACTTCCTCTACTCTAAAGTGCTCTCTTGCTATACTCGTTAGTGAAGCTTTTGTGTAAGGAAAAAGCAAAGAGCCCTTTGCTGACTGTAAATGTCACCTATATTTCCTCATATAAAGTGGTGGGATGAGAGCTATACCCAAGCTGTGTTAATACGTGAGACTTGGGGCTGAGCCCAGAGCTCTTCTGTCTCTGTCTAACTATGCCTAGGCCTGGAAGCTTCTAAGCCCCGTCCACTTTAGTCTTCCAACCTGACTGATTCAGAGCGACTGTTCTTGGCCCCTGACTGAATGCTCTGGCCAGCCCCGTACTAACCTTAGTAATAAGTTCTAATCTTCTGGCTCCTTCTCCTTCTCTTGCTTGTTCTCTCTTCACCTGTGTCTAGCTTGTTCTCTCTCTGCAACCTATCTCTGTAAAACTGTCCCAGTACACACACACACACACACACACACACACACACACACACACACACACACACACACACACACACACACACACACACACACACACACACACACACACACACACACACACGCACGCACGCACACGCACACACACACGCACACGCACACGCACACACACACACACACACGCACACACACACACACACGCACGCACACAGACTTCACCCCACTCCACCCTACCCCACACTACCTTTCTCTTTCTGCTCCTAAGTAGCCTCTTTTCCTCTGCTGTTCTCCTGTGGACTGGGCATATTCTATCTTTGACTCATTCCATCAAATCTTTCTCTGATTTGTCACTTTGCCTGCCTCTCAAGTAGAAATTACTTTAAAACATATGGCTTCCTTCTATAAACTAATCTCCCCTTCAGTGTTAAAGGTTAAGGGTGTATACTACAAGAGGGCCTGCATTTCAGCCAGATAAAACTGTGGTCCAGGGTGTGTGTGCAGTCTGCTTGGATCATATCTTTGGATGGGATCCCTTGCCAGAGCACATGCACAAGATTAAAAATTTCTCCACAGCTGACCCTAGTGAGGCACTGTGGAGTGAGCTCTGTGGAGTGAGGCACTGTGGAGCAAGCTCTGTGGAGCGAGCTCTGTGGGGCGAGCACTGTGGGGCGAGCACTGTGGAGTGAGCACTGTGGGGTGAGCACTGTGGGGTGAGCTCTGTGGAGCGAGCACTGTGGGGCGAGCACTGTGGAGTGAGCACTGTGGGGTGAGCACTGTGGGGTGAGCACTGTGGGATGAGCTCTGTGGAGCGAGCACTGTGGAGCGAGGCACTGTGGGGCGAGCACTGTGGGGCGAGCACTGTGGAGTGAGCACTGTGGAGTGAGGCACTGTGGAGTGAGCACTGTGGAGCGAGCACTGTGGAGCGAGCACTGTGGAGCGAGGCACTGTGGGGCGAGCACTGTGGAGCGAACTCTGTGGAGCGAACTCTGTGGAGTGAGGCACTGTGGAGCGAGGCACTGTGGAGCGAGGCACTGTGGAGCGATGCACTGTGGAGTGAGGCACTGTGGAGTGAGGCACTGTGGAGTGAGCACTGTGGAGCGAGGCGCTGTGGAGCGAGGCACTGTGGGGCGAGCACTGTGGAGCGAACTCTGTGGAGCGAGCACTGTGGAGTGAGGCACTGTGGAGGGAGCACTGGGGGGAGGGCACACTGTGGAGTGAGCACTGTGGAGTGAGCACTGTGGAGTGAGGCACTGTGGAGTGAGCACTGTGGAGCGAGCACTGTGGAGCGAGCACTGTGGAGCGAGCACTGTGGAGCGAGCACTGTGGAGCGAGGCACTGTGGAGCGAGGCACTGTGGGGCGAGCACTGTGGAGCGAACTCTGTGGAGTGAGCACTGTGGAGTGAGGCACTGTGGAGTGAGCACTGTGGAGCGAACTCTGGAGTGAGCACTGTGGAGTGAGGTACTGTGGAGCGAGGCACTGTGGAGTGAGCACTGTGGAGCGAACTCTGGAGTGAGCACTGTGGAGTGAGGCAGTGGAGTGAGCACTGTGGAGTGAGGCACTGTGGAGCGAGGCACTGTGGAGTGAGCACTGTGGAGTGAGCACTGTGGAGTGAGGCACTGTGGAGTGAGCACTGTGGGCGCGAGGCACTGTGGAGTGAGTACTGTGGGAGCGAGGCACTGTGGAGTGAGCACTGTGGAGCGAGGCACTGTGGAGTGAGCACTGTGGAGCGAGGCACTGTGGAGTGAGGCACTGTGGAGCGAGCACTGCGGAGCGAACTCTGGACTGAGCACTGTGGAGTGAGGCACTGTGGAGTGAGCACTGCGGAGCGAACTCTGGAGTGAGCACTGTGGAGTGAGGCACTGTGGAGCGAGCACTGTGGAGCGAGCACTGTGGAGTGAGCACTGTGGAGCGAGCACTGCGGAGCGAGCTCTGTGGTAGAGATGGTGAGGCTTACCCGTTGCTCTGCTCCCTTCCCTACATTTCTCAGGGTGCTCGCAGTTTGCAGGGACCAAGTACTGCATCCTGAAGGTTATATCATGACATGTGTGGTCAGTATCAAGACTTTCCTCCAGCGGCGAAGATGAGCTATGGTGAAGCAGTGATTTCAGATATTATAACTTGAAATAAACCAGATTCTCAGCTTTTCAAAAAAAAAATACTACATGCATCTAAACTGTTCTAATATTTGCATTTACTAGCATCTTTGCCAATATAACCTAAATTATTTCTGATCAAATTTCAACTCATCCTCCACTGTTTCATTCAGTTTGAACATTATCTCTTCATGCAATATTTCCTGACAGCTCTATACAGGTCCTTTCTCTTGTAGAACTTCAGTGGCAGTTTGGGTCCCTTTATCTGCACTCTTCCACTATGTACCAAGTTTCCAAAGAGCTGGGCCTGCTGATCTATGTTCTCCACACCATCTAGAACATAGTCTGCCATACAGTGGACACTCAGCAGATATCTATTGAACCGCACACAGTGGAACATGCCTCTTTGAACAGAATACATTTTATCTATCCATGATTGTATCATGGGTTTAAACAGTCTAGGACACAACTTGATACAACACGAATATCTAAGAATGGCTTCCCTCTACCCTCATTTGACTTTGCTGTTGTGAAGAGAAGGCTGTGTTAAAACGCTTACCCACATATGGAGTTAAAACAGATTTAAATATGGAATGCTTTAATAACACGTGATGCTTTGCTATTTAACCTTTATGAGTCTAAGTTGCCTTTATAATGGCAATCAATTATTTATTGATTTCAAATTAATAATGGTTGAAAATCAACAAGTTTAACCTCCAGGTACATAGATTATTATAGGGCAAGGAGAAAGATGAACTTAGCTATGTAAATTATTCATTCTTATTTTAAAAACCAATAAATCTTGAAAATTAAAAAAATGTTAATGTACTTAGTATAAACCCATATAATACAAGACTTAAAAGTTTCTAGTGCACAGTCATGAAGCATTTTATTCCATTTATTTCTGTGTATTTGTGTACCTAGGCATGCAAAGTCAGAACGTAACTTGGGTAGTCACATCTCCTTCTGTGTGACAGATGGCAGACACCTCTGGCTTCTGCTCTCTCCTCCTCCTCTGTGTAGGGTCTGGGAATCAAACTCAGGTCATCAGGCTTCTGCACCAAGTGTGTGATTGGCCACAGAACCATCTCCCTAACCCGTACATTCCATAAGTTACTTATGTTCTTGGTCTTCTGTGTTGCCTAAGACTAGCCTCTACCTCTGAGGCTCTAGTGATCTAGTATCAGCTTTCTAAACAACTAAGGCTACAGGCATGTGCCCCACGCCCAGCCCACCGTTTGTTTGTTCATTTATCACATTATATAACAATGAGGAAATGAAGAAGGCCATAGGATTCCTACTTCTGTTTCCAGTCTGACTGCCTACCTGGATGGAAGTCATTAATAGTATCATATCAGCTGTCAACAATGATCATGGACTCTGCCTTTTTGCATGGTTTTCAGATAATAGTCTCATGTCAGCAACCTTAAGAGATTGTTAGTGTTCTTGTTCCATACATGAAGAACATTTGACATAATTATGAAGGATAAGTATTTTGGCCAAGTTGGAAAGTTAGCAACAGTGAGCAAGAGGCCCAAGGTTCTAGCTGTGTCCAGAGCAGCACCGTGACAGTGCCTAAGGACCTCCCATGTCCACATAGCTGTTCCTACGTAACCTGGGGCAAAACTTGGCAGATCATTCCCTCCAGGAAAAACTCCAAGTCTCCTCCATGACTCTTCCTCAATAATGAACAGCTAAAGGTCCATTTAATTGTTTTCCAAGTCAATGTGCAGTCGAGCATGGTGACATGATGATAAGGGAAAGACGTGATGCACAAAACCTTCAGTCGGGGACGCCGGGAAGAGCCCACATTGGTGCTTTTTCCTGCGGTCAGGATGAACATCTGAGAAGAAACTTAAGGGAGGAGTGGACTTTGCCTTAGAGTTCCAGGGCATACAGCCCATCCTGTCAGGTGGCTCAGGACGGGAGAGATGAGGATGAGGTTTGCTCTGCAGGCAGCCAGCAGTTCCTGCCGAGGGTGCTTCACAGTTTAGTCAGTTCCAAACCCCAACCCATATGATGGTGCTGTTCACAGTTAACCTAACCAAGGTGCTTCCTCATAGGGATGCCCAGAGCTAACGAATCTTGATCCTTCCTCCTGAAAATGCTCCAAGGTTTGTCTGTTAAGAGAGTCTGGGCCTTGTTTGCAGATTTCAAAGCCTGGGACCATGGGGGAAGTGTTTCATACAAACTCTGCACTTTTTAAGGACAGAACAGAGTTTTACCTATTTAAGAAGTTTCTCAAAATATTCTGTATGTTTAAATATTTATTGGGCTAATCTTGATAGTACCTGTTGTTTGCAGAGTTCAATGGAAATATTTATTCAATCATCCAAATTATCCTAATACCTAAGTCATTTTACTTTGTAGATGTAAAAGAATAGTAGAGCAATTGTATGTAATGTAGACAGGCGAGTGATAGATACATAAGTACACAATTTGTATGTGTGTCTCCATCAGAGCACCTGTATGTGATGTAGAATGTGTGGGTGGTAGATACACCTGTATATAATTTGTATCTGTGTCTCCATGGGAGCACCTGTATGTGATGTAGAATGTGTGGGTGGTAGATACACCTGCATATAATTTGTATCTGTGTCTCCATGGGAGCACCTGCATGTGATATAGAATGTGTGGGTGGTGGATACACCTGCATATAATTTGTATCTGTGTCTCCACGGGAGCACCTGCATGTGATGTAGAATGTGTGGGTGGTAGATACACCTGTATATAATTTGTATCTGTGTCTCCATGGGAGCACCTGTATGTGATGTAGAATGTGTGGGTGGTAGATACACCTGTATATAATTTGTATCTGTGTCTCCATCTGTGCCATCTTTGCTCATGTTTCAGTGATCATGAATTTAATAAAACAACTTCTAAACAGTTGAACCCAGTGGATAGAGAAACTCAAAGCCAGCAGCCATACCATTATCTAACATGTATAAATATTTCTTTGATTTCTGCATCCCTATTTTCCTCACTCTACTCATGACCTTTGCCTAATGTTAGAAGGAGTAGAAAATGAGTTGGTTGGTCTACAAATGATAGCAACACACCATGCTTTTCTGGCGCTGTAATTGCTTGGATGTGGGCGGAGTCTACTATATACGATAGTTTTCTATTTTACATGTAAAATTAAACTCATAAATTATTCCCAGGAAAACTAATAACACAAAATTATAAAAATAACATAAAAATATTGCCAATATTATTTTCCTGTGTACTTTGAGTCCCTTTATTAAGTAAAATAAAGGCTGCTTAAACAGAAATTCTGCAATACTTTGATTCAGTCTGTTAGCTGAAATGAATGCTAAGTGGCCAGCAGGTGGCTAGAGTAGACACTGTGGACACACTGCTGACATCAAAGACTCCCATCTTATATGGGAATGGAGCAGGAAGGCACAGGAATTCATGCTGCTACCTAGAATGGCATGCAGCTTAAAGCTTATGAGTTGTTAATTTTTCCAGTTAGTGTCTTTAGATGATTAACTGTAGGTAACTGAGATCACAGGTAACTGGTACTTCAGAAAACGAAAGCACAAGGAAACATGAGCTGCAGACTCTTAGATGGTTAAACATAATCACGCTATCTTCCCTTCCTAGTATGTTACACACAAGGCCTTTGGTTATAATAGCTACTTAGTAAGGCGAATGCGTGGATTCCGGTTAAAATGTTGCATGCCAGTAATCCCTGCACTCCAGGGGCATAGGCAAGTAGATCCATAAGTCAGAGGCCAGCCTACACTACGTAAAGAATTACAAGTTATTCTAGGCCACAGAGTGTAGGCCTGTCTCAACAACAGGACTGACATGCAGACCAGCTCAGAGGCCGTTGTAGCATACTCAAGACCTGCACAGGTTCAAGGCACATGGACTGCCAGAACTGAGATGGGGGGAGTGTGCCGTACCATGGCTGCCTACTGCTAACCAAGAAGCTGTTTGTCACTGATACCTGCTGCCAAAGGGGAAACCAGTTTTCTCCAATGATGCGTCACTGGGTATGACAACCGTACTCCAGGAGAGGCCCCATGGTCAGGAGAACTGGCCTGCATAGAACAAAACCAATAGTATTCTTAGGAACTTTCTGTTTTGTTTTGCTTGGTTTTGTTTTTTGTTTGTTCTTGTTGTCTAACTAGCCTATTTTTGTCTTTCTGTTTCTGAGGGGATTTTGCTTGTTTGCTTGTTTTGTCTCTTACTGTTGTTTAGTTCTGAAAGAGAGGATAAAGATAGAGAAACATCTTTCATGGGTGGCCTTGTGGGGAGGATCTGGGAGGATTTTTAGGAGGGGAAAAGCATAATCAAAATGTATTGTTTGAAAAAATAATTAAGCAGTAAGTTAATCTGAAGGTGATGGCAGAACATCTTAGTGGAGGATTCTGGGGATTATCTCAGTGGTAGAGCATGTGTGTAGCATGTGTAAATTTCTAATTCAATCCCAAGACTGAAAAATAATGTGTGTATGAATGAATGAATGAATGAATGAATGAATGAAAGTTTATAATGTGTTAGTGATGAGCATATGTAGTCTGATGGTTGAGAGGCTAATAATAGGCTCTGGGAATTTGAGGCCTGGACAAGGAAAGTTATGACCACAAGATGGCAGGAGTGCGCATAAGCTTTATGGAGGTGATAGTTTGAAAGGTTGGGTGTAGAAGTCCTTTATATATTGATGGGGATTGCATTGAATCTGTAGATTGCTTTTGGTAAAATGGCCATTTTTACAATATTAATCCTGCCAATCCATGAGCATGGGAGATCTTTCCATCTTCTGAGATCTTCTTCAATTTCTTTCTTCAGAGGCTTGAAGTTCTTATCATACAGATCTTTTACTTGCTTGGTTAAAGTCACACTGAGGTACTTTATATTATTTAGGACTATTATGAAGGGTGTCATTTCCCTAATTTCTTTCTCAGCTTGTTTCTCTTTTGTGTAGAGGAAGGCTACTGATTTATTTGAGTTAATTTTATACCCAGCCACTTTGCTGAAGGTGTTTATCAGGTTTAGTAGTTCTCTGGTGGAACTTTTGGGATCACTTAAATATGCTATCATATCATCTACGAATAGTGATATTTTGACTTCTTCTTTTCCAATCTGTATCCCTTTGATCTCCTTTTGTTGTCTGATTGCTCTGGCTAGAACTTCAAGAACTATATTGAATAAGTAGGGAGAGAGTGGGCAGCCTTGTCTAGTCCCTGATTTAGTGGGATTGCTTCAAGTTTCTCTCTGTTTAGTTTAAGGTTAGCTACTGGTTTGCTGTATATGACTTTTACTATGTTTAGATATGGGCCTTGAATTCCTATTCTTTCCAGAATTTTTATCATGAAGGGATGTTCTTCAGAGAGTTAGACAGAACAATTTGCAAATTCATCTGGAATAACAAAAAACCCAGGATAGCTAAAACTATACTCAACAATAAAAGGACTTCCGGGGGGATCACTATGAACTCAAGCAGTATTACAGAGCAATAGTGATTAAAAACTGCATGGTATTGGTACAGAGACAGACAGATAGACCAGTGGAATAGAATTGAAAACCCAGAAATGAACCCACATACCTATGGTCACTTGATTTTTGACAAAGGAGCCAAAACCATCCAATGGAAAAAAGATAGTGTTTTCAGCAAATGGTTCTGGTTCAACTGGAGGTCAACATGTAGAAGAATACAGATCGATCCATACTTATCACCCTGTACAAAGCTTAAGTCCAAGTGGATCAAGGACCTCCACATCAAACCAGATACACTCAAACTAACAGAAGAAAAAATGGGGAAGCATCTCGAACACATGGGCACTGGAGAAAATTTCTCAAACAAAACACCAATGGCTTATGCTCTAAGATCAAGAATCGACAAATGGGATCTCATAAAACTGCAAACTTCTGTAAGGCAAAGGACACTGTTGTTAGGACAAAACAGCAACCAACAGTTTGGGAAAAGATCTTTACCAATCCTACAACTGAAAGAGGCCTTATATCCAAAATATACAAAGAACTCAAGAAGTTAGACTGCAGGGAGACAAATAACCCTATTAAAAATGGGGTTCAGAGCTAAACAAAGAATTCACAGCTGAGGAATGCTGAATGGCTGAGAAACACCTAAAGAAATGTTCAACATCTTTAGTCATCAGGGAAATGCAAATCAAAACAACCCTGAGATTTCACCTCACACCAGTGAGAATGGCTAAGATCAAAAACTCAGGTGACAGCAAAGGCTGGCAATGATGTGGAGAAAGAGGAATACTCCTCCATTGTTGGTGGGATTGCAGACTGGTACAACCATTCTGGAAATCAGTCTGGAGGTTCCTAAGAAAATTGGACATTGAACTACCTGAGGACCCAACTATACCTCTCTTGGGCATATACCCAAAAAATGCCCCAACATATAACAAAGACACGTGCTCCACTATGTTCATAGCAGCCTTATTTATAATAGCCAGAAGCTGGAAAGAACCCAGATGCCCTTCAACAGAGGAATGGATACAGAAAATGTGGTACATCTACACAATGGAATACTACTCAGCTATCAAAAACAATGACTTTATGAAATTCATAGGCAAATGGAGGGAACTGGAAAATATCATCCTGTGTGAGGTAACCCAATCACAGAAAAACACACATGGTATGCTCTCATTGATAAGTGGCTATTAGCCCAAATGCTCGAATTAACCTAGATGCACAGAACACATGAAACTCAAGGATGACCAAAATGTGAATGCTTCACTCCTTCTTTAAAAGGGGAACAAGAATACCCTTGGGAGGGGATAGGGAGGCAAAGTTTAGAACATAGGCAGAAGGAACACCCATTCAGCCCTGCCCCACATGTGGCCCATACATGTACAGCCATCCAATTAGACAAGATGGATGAAGTAAAGAAGTGCAGGCTGACAGGAGCCGGATGTAGATCTCTCCTGAGAGACACAGCCAGAATACAGCAAATACATAGGCGAATGCCATCATTAAACCACTGAACTTCGAATGGGACTCCTTTTGAAGGAATCAGAGAAAGGACTGAAAGAGCTTGATGGGGCTTGAGACCCCATATGAACAACAATGCCAACCAACCAGAGCTTCCAGGGACTAAGCCACTACCCAAAGACTGTACATGGACTGACCCTGGGCTCCAACCTCATAGGTAGCAAGGAATAGCCTAGTAAGAGCACCAGTGGAAGGGGAAGCTCTTGGTCCTGCCAAGGCTGGACCCCCAGTGAACGTGATTGTTGGGGGGAGGGTGGTAATGGGGGGAGGGTGGGGAGGGGAACACCCATATAGAAGGGGAGGGGGAGGGGCTAGGGGGATGTTGGCCTGGAAACCGGGAAAGGGAATAACAATCGAAATGTAAATAAGAAATACTCAAGTTAATAAAGATGAAAAAAAAAAAAAAAAAGAAGAAGTCCTTTATAACATGCAATGGTCCAAAAGCTACTATCTCCATGGGAACCACCATTCAGAGAAGGAGGCTGTTGAGTATGCTCCCAGAAGAATGTCTCTAAGCTATCAGTGGCTTGAGGTAATAGTAGCCTGGGTTTATCTGTAGCATGGGCCTAGTAGGTGTCCAGAGATCCCTGCATATGCTGAGCAGGTCATCCATGAGCAGCTAAAATAGGTTTCTTTGGGGCTAAGTTCAAACAGTTGGATTGTGGAAATGTATGCTCAGCCCTGACGGACTTTGTGCTGTTCTCCCCTGTGTTCTGTGAAACAGCAACCTAGGTACCAGCATAGGGACGGCAGCCAGCTCACTCATAAATGATCATTTTCAAAAGAGTGCCAGAGCAGGTCCATGCGTTTTCGCTGAGTAATATTTCCTATCAGTTTCTTGGGGTGTACGTCTAGAACATTGTATCATATGCTGCTACACGTTTACACCACTGCAGTTACATAAATTAAGGATAATTTCTGTGATTTGAGTTTCAATAAATGCACAACTGAACTATAAATATCAATCTCTATAGATTAAGAAATAAACCAGGGGTCTATAAAATCGATTATGAAATAACCTATCTCATTTTTGTTAGTATAGCGTAAAGAATATTATATGGCAAGCTAAAAATGGACTGAACTCCGAAGAAAAATAAATCATTTTTATACTTTACTAAATGACTACTTTTCTCATTAGACAGAATCAGTCTGGCTTTTGTTAATAAACATATACTTTTTAGTTATGCTGACTAGTGTTTATACAGAGGTAACGACGCTTCTGATATGTGATGACTGTCAGCACGTGGACATGAGTTTACACCTGTATTATCTCGTCTCCTCCCCAAGGATGTTACGTCTTACGCTTTCAGCCTATCTGTCTGATACCTGCATGCGAGGGCCACCCCAAAGTCTTGTTCCTTCTCAGTGCCCATCTTTCTTGGGTGAAGATGTTTGGGGACAGGAAGTGGCCTCTACAATAGGGTTTTAATTGCTTGCTCATCCTGGAGCTTCTGGGCTGCATAGAGGATGTCTGTGCTCCCTCAGGCCGTGACAGACAGACAGACATAAAAGCACAGGATGAGCAGAGTTAGACATCCTCACAAATGGAGGCAGAGCATTGATCTCAGGAGTGAGGAGTCCTGGTTGTGTGGAAGCTTCTCTTGCGCTGCCTCTGGGCCTTTTGTGCACTCTGGAGAAGGCGGTCCTTTTCATCGTCTCTCATGGCTGCATGCTGAGCAGCTGACTGGAATATGCCTTGTGGGTGCTATGCAGTGTGCTTTTCTTTTTCCTTTTTTTTTTTTTTTTTTTTTTTTTTTCGGAGCTGGGGACCAACCAGGGCCTCAGCGCTTCCCTAGGCAAGCGCTCTACCACTGAGCTAAATCCCAACCCCTGCAGTGTGCTTTTCTTATTTTACTCTGCTACAAAACGTTGGCAGCCCAAGCACTGGACAGGGTGGTAGTCCCTCAGAAGCTCATTGGTTTCCTATCTGTTCAGTGACAGTGGGTCCCATGTGCTCACACTTCTCCTGGGGTGGAATCTTCAGATTCTCACCTCGGACCTCACACGAGACTCCACGGGTTCTCCACTGAGAGAATATGATATCTGTGGTGGACAGGAACATTTCCTGTCTGACCTTTGCTCTTAACTATTAAGTTTATAAATACTTTAGGGAGCTGGAGAGATGGCTCAGCGGTTAAGAGCACTGACTGCTCTTTCAGAGGTTCTGAGTTCAATTCCGAGCAACCACATGATGGCTCACAACCATCTGTAATGGGATCCGATGCCCTCTTCTGGTGTGTCTGAAGACAGCTACAGTGTACTCATGTACATAAAATAAATGAATCTTTAAAATAAATAAATAAATAAATAAATAAATAAATAAATAAATATTTTAGGGTACCAGATTCTTAATTTGACATTTCTTTAAGACCTCATATTGTACTGTGTGTGTGTGTGTGTGTGTGTGTGTGTGTGTGTGTTTAATCTGTGTTAGCAATGTATCTTCAACGTTCTCTTTGAAATGGATTAGATTTTAGTGTGACTTTTCCCTTTGATTTTCTTTCTTTTCTTTTTTTTTTTTTTTTTTTTTTTTTTTGGAGCTGGGGATGATTTTATTTCTTAATTGTTTAGGGTCTATAGCAATGTTTTAATATTACAGAGCTTCACTTTTTTGTTGTTTGGTTGGTTGGTTGGTTTTGGTTTTGGTTTTGGTTTTGGTTTTGTTTTGTAGTTTACCCAATCTGTTTCATATCTCATTGCAGGCTATTTTGTGAAGTCTTTCCTACTACTTTGTCAAGCTTAGTAATCATACTTCACCACTGTTTCTTCCTCTAGGGTCCGAACTTGTGAAGTCCCTTACCTGTACAAGATCCATCTCCCGCATAACCCTTATACAGTGTTTATCTAGCGTGTGTTAGAGATTGCTTCTGTCCTGTTTCCAGTGGCCACCTTCACAGAAGCCAGTGCCAGGCGGTTTGTGTTCTGGTTGTACCTTGTTCCTGGCCAGCTTCTGAATGGTCACGATAGGCTAAACAGGTCCTGATAGGTAGGTTAAACGCTACGAGTTAACCTTTTAATTGCAATGGCGTTGTCTATCAGAGGTGAGTTTCTTACACTATGGCATGTCTAACGCTGGTCAGCCAATGCCTTGTCCACATTCCAAGATGGAAGCTGGCAGATCCTCACCTAAACTCTCATTCCTCAGCAAGGCAATGTGCTACTGTGACCCAAAGTAATAGAGGCCACCGCCGCTCTCAGCCTAGTAAACAGACTTCAAAATGTGGTCTTTCCTAATTGTACACTGCTGAATAATATAAGAGACTGTTTGACATAGCGGGTAAACATCACAGTTGCTCCCATAAAGAAAACCAAATGCAGAAGCCAGATGTAGTAGCTCCCACAACCAGGAGACTGAGGCAGGATGGCAAGTTCAGTGGCGGACCAGACTACAAAACTCGGCTGTCTCCATCCTTGGGGGAAAATGAAACAAAGTATCTAAAGTTAAGAGACTTGTAGATACTTAGTAGAACCTATGATATAATTCCTAAATTATTAAATGAAGAATTATAACAATCTGCCTTTCTCACATTCACATATGATTTTGAGCATTAATTGGTAAGATACATTGATGGTTCATTTGATCTGTTATGTTTTCATTATAGGCGTAGACCATGTAAATTAATAGATTAAAAATTAGGACAAAATAAATATTGGACAGGAGGATAATTTTAATGAAGTGCTCATCAAATGTACTTTACATGTAACATTTTATTTACTTCGCAGTTTGATTCTATGAGGCAGCAAAATTATCCCCACTCTGAAGGTGACATTCTGGGGACATTCAGCTAATGTGAACTTTTGTAACAGAGCAGAATTGTAAGGCTTTTCAAAGACCTGCAGTCTAGGAGACCACCCTCCTCGTCCCTACCTCGCGCTGGTCTCCTTCTGCCAAACTGAACATCAGCAAACAACAAGCTCTTATTTCCACTGCACTTGTTTCTAACTTTGTGAGGTTTTGAGTTATTTATTATTATTATTATTATTATTATTATTCATTCATTCATGGCCTAAATTTATAGAACATCCGTCCTTTAATGTACTACAGTGTTTGAAAGTGAGGGGTGCATGGTGCAGCGAGGCATGAGGACTCTTGTGTGGTAACAGTGTTTAGGTTGTGGGGTTTGTGTCTCCGAGTCTCCGTAGTCTGGCCGTGCTCCATCTTCTCGCTGTGGGCTTAAATGGCTCCTTCAGTTCCTTTTGTTGTTCATGTGGATACAGCAAGCATTGGGCTCACAGCGCTCTGTGAACATAGGCAAGTCACTTCACAATTCTGTATTATTATTGTATAATTTGTTAAGTAAGAAAAGATCTTATATGTCTTCAGTTTGGGAACCTCAGTGTTTTTAACCTGCTTGGGAATGCTCTTCGTAGGGTGAATAGTCATATATCAAAGCAGACATGATGGTGAAGACGGCTCTTGTGTGCAAGTCTAGTTCATCCCTTGGCTTTGTGTGTTCATGCTTGCATGATAGCATCTCCTGTTATAGCACTGAACCTGGCTTGAGAACTCCTGCCACAGTTCCTTAAATCACTACTTAGGCAGTTACTTCCCCCTTTCACCAAGGCAGATAAGCAGTCATAGAAAGGAGATGAAAGGCTTAGCCTCTGCACTGACTGACCTTGGTTTCAAGCCCAGCTCCATCTCTCCATAGTTCCAGCACTTCCTTATCATCTCAGAAGCCTCTCCTCTGTGCAGCAGACAGGAGAACAACCATACTTTCTCACAGATAGTGATTATTAGGTGCTCGTCAGCATTAATAAACCATTGATTATATTGGCAACAAAAGTTTAGGCTTAGTCTACCCACACATAATTTCTTTCAAGGAGAAAATACCTTTGTTATTCTTTCATGACCTTCTGCACCAGCACACATATGGATGTCAGATGGCACGGTTGATTCTAAGCCTCCTGAAGAGAAGCGGAGAGAGTCTCTGATGCTTTTAAATCTGTGTGGTGATAAAGCTTTTCATTTCATTTCCCATGGGGAAATTATTTATCTGTATTCTGTACCTATGGATCTCTCTGTCTCTCTCTCTGTCTCTCTCTCTCTGTCTCCCCTCTCCCCCTGCTCTGTGTGTGTGTGTGTGTGTGTGTGTGTGTGTGTGTGTTTGTACATCCCTTTAGCAATGAAAAGAGCTTCTGAGCTGAGTCATAAAAGGTGTGAGAAGAGCAGAATCTACTTTACTTCATTAACAAATATATTAACCAGCTTTTGATATGTGTTTTCCATTTCACTGATAAAATAACTTACCAATGAAACATCTTGTCAAGTGTCATATAATAAATACATTATAGCCCCAGGAATTAGACCCAAATTGACATTCAAAACTCCAGAGATGGAAAGTTCAAAGGTACCTTGCATGATTGTAAAACAATGAAAAGTCCCACATTAGAGTTTAGTAAACAAAGTGCTTTTACAGCACCTGCTATCGTCTTCATTATCATTAGGTAGGTGTAAAAAACAGATCTGTCTCGTAGCGGTAGTTTTGGCCTAGGTATTTTTTCATAGATCATTGTGTCTTAGTCCATTTAGATTTTGATATAATAATCTAGACTCCTTTTCTCAATTTAATTGGCATATTGTTATGTATATTGGTGAACACTATGAGACATTCCTAAGACAATTATCGTAGCCCTGCTGAGATCAGTGCCCTAAAGGGTGATAGCGTGTAAAGCCCACTGGGGCCCGTTTGTGGCCCTGCACATTAGAGGTTCGTGTGTGCACAGTGTCCTTGCCAGTGCCTTCAACCTCAGCAGTGTTGGTGCTGATCTCTCAGTTTAATATCTCTTAGATCATGAAAACCTTTTGAGCTGTTATATTTATAACAAAGATAATATTACTGGACCTCTTCCTAGAGTCAGGTAGAACTGAAAACAGCATTTCAGTAAAGCCTTCCACAGACGTTCCCACTGTGAGCTATAGGAGTGGACTCGTGATGCCCGTGCAGCTTCCCTGGCCCTCGGTGTCCATTATAAAATCCTCATGTTGATTGTGTGTTCCATTCCCAGGGTGTGAGAGATCTTAGCCAGTCTTCATCTCCGTCCTTACTTTCCAGCAGGGCTATTTTTATCTCTCATCACCAAACACAGCATATTATAAGACAGGATTTCTCTTTTCATAATTGGCAGTGGTTGTATGTGAGTCTCTGGCCATATTTTTGCTTTACATAGAAATGGCTATCATAGCTGTGGGAGAGCGGCGTACGGTAATCCCAGCACCGAGGAAGGACTGTGAGTTTATGATCAGCGTGCTGTGCATTGAGCCCTAGGCCACAGAGCTTCACCAGTCCCTGCTCAGAACGTTTATTGAGACTGGAAAAAAATAGAAAGTTTTTTTTTTAATGAAACCATATTCTAATTAATTATTTTATTCTTTCTAATTGTATTGTGTATTAGAGACCTTTCATAAAATAATATTAAAATAGTATACTTAAAATATTCCCTCTGTAGCATGAACTTGGAAATCTTTGGTCAGATAGGTGTTGCCTATGAATGCCCTAGCACCGCCACTGCTGTAAGCCCTGACACCACCTCAGTGGAGTTTTTTCTGTCTTAACTTGTAGACTATTTACTATCAGATCTACCTTCTTAGCAAGGCTATAACTGTGTTGTGCAAGTGTTTTCCTACAGGAATTGTGCTGTGGGGAAGTCTCCAGGATTAATTTGTTTTGAATAAAATGTCCCCACTCCCCTCTTTGTGGGGGGAGCACAGTTGCATCCAAATATATGCTGTGGCAGTTGTCAAGATCTTTCCCTCTTAGAAGAGTGGCTCATCTCACACACATTCTTCCTTTTATTAGTCCTTCCATCCGTTGGTGTCTCAGTTCCTTCCATATCTTGGTATTTTAAGTGGTGCATTAGTTAAAGCAGGAATGTAGCTATCTATACCTTTCAGATACCTCTTTCTGTAACTTAAAATCTGCCTAAATTGAAATGGCTGGATCAAATGGATGGTAACTTTTTAAAAAATCAGCAACCTCTACTGCTTTCAAAATTCACTGGTTACATAACTGCTCCCTGCCCTGGACAACACCCACTCCATTTTTGGTGATCCTCAAGGGAGGAGCTCATTTTGCTTCAAATGGTCATTTTCCTGCTGATTAGAACTGTGGAACAGGTCTGGGACCCCTATGGAAGAGTTAGGGGAAGGACTGAAGGAGCTGAAGTCATCCTCATCGGAAGACCAACAGTGTCAACTAACCCAGATCCCAGGGAACTCCCAGAAACTGAGCCACCAACCAAAGAGCATACATGGGTCCTGTGAAACCCACCCCACCCCTCCCCCACACATATGGAGCAGAGGACTGCCTTGTCTGGACTCAGTGGGAGATGAGCCTAATCCCATAGAGGCTTGATGCCCCAGGGAGTGGGGAATTGGGGGCACCAGCTGAGAGGCAAAGGGAAGGGGGGAGGGAGAAGAACTCTGCTCTGCAGGGGGAGAACAGAAGGGGGGACAACCATTGAGATGTAATTAATTAATCAATTAATTAATAATGAACCGTGGGACACTCACCATATACATTTTGAATTTTTTTAAGTCTTCCTCTTGTAAACGTTGTTAATTTCTTTCCCACTTTGTATAAGGTTATTTGTTTCCGTTTGTTGGCTTGCACATAGGATTTCCTATCAGGTCTGTGGTTAGAAAATGTGTTCTGCCCTGAACACTGCCTTTTAATTCTCTTTAATGTTTACTTTGCTGGGCGGGAGCTTTGCAGTCTGAGGTAATTGCAGCTGCCTTGTTTTGCCTTTGCTGACATTTTATATTCCAAAAACATTTATTCCAAAACAAATATCAAATTCTCAGCTTTGTGATTGATACATTGTGGACTCAGTAATGTTCTGAGAGTCCTCCCTGGAGCAGAATAAAATAATTTGAATAAATTTCCCAGTTCCTGAGCAGTTGAGGAAAGCACACCTTCCTCACCCACAGCCAGGCAGTTCGGGCCATGAACAAGCAACTGAACACAGGCTAACTGATCTGCCCTCCAGGAGTAATTACTCCTTTAAGAATCTCATTGTAGGGCTGGAGAGATGGCTCAGAGGTTAAGAGCACTGACTGCTCTTCCAGAGGTCCTGAGTTCAATTCCCGTCAACCACATGGGATCTGATGCCCTCTTCTGGTGTGTCTGAAGACAGCCACAGTGTACTTGTGTATAATAAATAAATCTTTGAAAAAAAAGAATCTCATTGTAAAAACAGCTGTTATTCCATTCCTGGACTTGGGGGGTAATAGTTCTTGGTATTTGTCAGCATGAAGGACAGGGCTTGCAGAAGAAATTGCCATATGGCGGTGGCCGTGTATAGAGATTCAGTCAGGCCCGTGGACCTGGAGCATGCACTACTCAGTGTGTTACAGGTGAAGCCACTCTACCGTATGGCGTACAGAATGCAGTGAGGATGTTAGAGCCTGCGACTTGGCAACAGACCCGAGGTGGTCTGAGCGCTCTCGAGAGAGCTCCAGAAATAATTTCAACAATGTATTGTTGACACTCACTTACTCTGAATATCGATTTCTCCACCTAACAAGCATACAAGGAGTAAAATGTAGGAAATAGCTGACCCGGCAACAAGCAGGTTTACAAGTGGTTAATATGTTAGACCAGTACTTTGAACTTACTGCTCCATGTGTGCTATGACAGTGGCCGTAACTGTAACCTATGAGCCATCACCTTTAGAGTGCAGTGTCTGTCTTTACATGTAGGCTGTGTTGCTTCTGTGTACCCGTTCCCCTTAAAGTACACTCAGCAGACCCTGGAAATTGGATGTGCTTATTACTGATAAGCAATGTCCATGGAAAAGTCTTCAGATTGGGTGAAGTTTTTACTTGTGGTCGAATAAAAAGGGAAAGTTTTATTCAAATAAGGGCATTTTGCCAGCCTTTCCTCTGTGATGTACGGTAATAGTTTTCTGGCTATTTAAATGGCTGAGAGGTAAGTACTTATTTTAAAATGTTTTACATATATTTCTTTTTTAATATCCTATTATGGGTAAAAGTGAGACAGGCCTTAAATCTAAGTTGTTATAATATTCTAATAGCCCTAAATGGATCACTATTTCTCGTAAACAAACGTGGGTTAAGCTATTGTACCAGACACATTTATTTGTCTAATATCTGTTCTACATTTTTTAAGTAGACCATTGGTTCTCAGACACTTACTAACTTCAGTACCTTTTGTTCAGCCGTGGCACTCATAAGCATAAATGCAAAGCAAATGAAAATGCTATAATTAAGATGGGAGGAGCGGCTGTCTCCCTGTCCTGTTTTTTCTTCCCTGTGTTCAGTCCTCACAAGCCCAGCCCCCTGCTCTGCACCCCCCCCATCCACAGCCCTCATCCTGCCCAGCACCCTGCTCTGGTCCCTGCCCCCATCCCCCTGCCCCAGCTCTCCTCCTGCTCTGCCCCCTGCTCACCCCTCTCTCCCAGCCCTCATCCTGGCCTCCCCTCCATACCTCTTTTTGACATTTCTCATTCTTGATATCACTTCCGCTCCTGTCCCCACTCCCCGTCCCCATCCCCTTGTCCCCATCCCCTTGCAGTCTGTGTGGTCTCATACACAGAGACCACATACACATACATTTCTCATTCATGACCATTGTCAATTTCTTAAACAAGCCCTGTGGTGGCAAAGGGAATCAAGTTTTAGATCATAGCACCGTTTTTGTTTCACCGGTTCCTCTCTCAGCAGAGTCCACTCCCAGGGACGTGTCTGTTACCCATTTCTGGACAGCACACACGTAGGAAGTCCACACTGGACTCAGGATTATGTTTTCCAAGCCAAGGAGACCCATCCATTAAACAGACAGCCAGTGTTTAGACGGCACACAGTGCATACTTTAAGTTTTTCTCCCTCACAGCTTTCATCCCAGGACTAATATTTACCTGCATAGTAAAAGAATTCAGATTCTTTGAACTCTATCAATAACGTCCATTAAGTAAATATTTTTACTAATACAATTGGATAACTGTCTTCTAATGACAATATCTTAGATGAAGATACCTTATTAGAATTCCAAAAACGTAGGGACCAAACTACGACCAATATACAATATAATTTTAAATGATGAACAAGGCAGGGTTTTTTAAATTTTTATTTAATTTAGGTGTGGGAGGGGGTTAGACAGGGTTTCTCTGTTTAGCCTTGGCTGTCCTGGAACTTGGTCTGTGGACCAGGATGGCCTCAAACTCCCATCTGCCTCTGTCTTCTGTGTCCAGAAACGATGAGTGCCACCACACCCAACTGAACAAGCAGTTTTTATCCGTGAGTACATACCTGTCACTAAGTAACAGTGTGTTCATTCATTACTCTTTCTCCTACTAACTTGGACTGAGCTGGGAAATTGTGGTAGCTCTTTCGTTCTGCAGATAAATTCATACACAGGTGGTGATAGCTACTTCCTCTCTGCCTTTCATTTAATGGGACCAGTGCCGAGAGGTGACTTGCCTACAGAGTAGCAAAGCCCAACCTTATCTTCTGATGGGGCCTTTGCCATGGCTTCCTCACCAGGGTATAAAACTAGATTTGTCTCATCACTAGTTGCCTTGTTTCTAGTAATACTTTTCTTACAGATGTGCATGGACTAAATTGAGGAAACAAAATGCTTAATACAAAAATATGTGTACTGAATGGATACTGTTAATTATGGTTGCACTTAGAGTGCCTTAGTATTGTTAAACAAATGATTCATTTTTAGGAAATGTCTCTGCAGATTTCTTGGTTACAGTAAAATTCACTAGTGGAAGTATAGCAGAAGGTTTTCCACATTGCAAAAGCTGTGCAGAGCCATGACTTTTGATTTTCCTATACAAAATGCATTTCCAACTAAAGTGATGATATTATATTGATTTTGGATGCACTGAACACCATTCCTGACATTCCTTCAAATTCTTATTATTAAACAAATGATATTTAGAGGAGCACCAGGGTTTTACTTAAGGATTATTTAATTTTGAGCACAACAAACTTGAGTGGCACAAGAAAGTACTGTCTAAAATGGGCTACATCCTGGACACTGATACATGGTCCCTGGACACTGATACATGGTCCCTGGACACTAATACATGTTCCCTGGACACTGATACATGGTCCCTGGACACTGATACATGTCTGTGAGGAAATTCATGTTGTTTTACTTTGAGAGGGAGAGTAACTGTAGAAACAGATGGCCAAAATGACGAGATACATTCCACTCTCCAGCTCCTTACAAAATGAACGCCACCGCACAAAAGACTCTTCCTCTGTCTGAAGTGATGCCTTAGAGACAATAGACATGACTAGCATGGGCTACTATTTCTTAAATATTTGAAGGATATTGATCTTGATGACTAAAAGGTAATGCTTTTAAAGGTATGCGTTCAGGGCTAGAAGGGCGGCTGAGAGGTTAACAGCTCTTAATGTTCTTGCAAAGGACCTGAGTTCATTTCCTTCTCCCTTAGTCAAGGAGATCACAGTTACTGCCTGTAACTCCAGATCCAGGGGACTGGATGCCTCTGGGGGCAACTGCACTCACATGTACATATGACTACACACACACACACACACACACACACACACACACACACACACACACACAAACATGACTTAAATTTTTTAAAAAATTGTCTCATATTGAATTTTTTTAAAGGAAAATAATAATGCCAGCACTACTCTTAGTTTAGAAAAGGATCTAAGATCTCCAGATTCTACCTTACCCTTCAGGAACCTGAAGGATAGAGTTTAATGCTAATCAATCAGGTCTTCAGTCAGGAGACTGTTACCAAAATCAGAGATGTAAATGATTCCTGCAATTCAATGCTGTAATAACACAACTTACATTTTAGAACACACTTATTCTGAAAAGTTTGAAGTATTCATTAATAATAGCCCAAAGTGAGAATGTGAAGGGGTACCATTCATATTTGAATCACTCTGTCCTGTTCAAGGTTTCATTTGAAACATATGGATGCCATTTTGAACCCACAGAGAAGAAGTGTGGTCTGTATTTTCATATGAAGCGTCCTATGGTACACATTCATGCTGCTGATTGTCATGTTCCTGTGACTGACTGTAGATCCACAACGCATATTCTTTCTAGTATATACAAAATGCTAATGATAATAAATTAGATGAAGATGAAGAACAATTGCTACTCAGGTAATAAGATCATAAAGTAGCAAAATCATTCATGAAGACTTCTTCGACACATTGTATCAATAATTCATGAAGTGTTCTTAACCATGTTACATCATGGTAGTAGGTGAAGAATTAATGAAACAATATGTTGGTGGTTTTTCTTCTTCTTCAAAATCACCATGCTTTACAAGTTTATATTTAAAACTTACAGTTCAGGCCACTTTTTTAGGTTCACCCCTTGTATAGAAATCAGTTCTGCTGGGGTTTCTCCTCATGCACTCAGTCATTAGCCAAGCTCAGAATGGGCATTGGAAACAGGTACAGAAGAGCTGCCTCTGCAAAGCAATGCCACGGTTCTGGGACTTAACCCTGGACAGCCTCGGTGGCAGGAACAGCCACAATAATGTGTGCTTGCACATGTGCCTCTTTCATCCAGAGCTTAGCAGTCCTATCGTCCCTCCAAGTCATCTACTCCATTCTGTGGTTCCTTATGGCCAGTGAATAAAGAGATAAAATTGGTGGAAATCTGAGTGTGATTTATGTTAGTTGTGTGGAACTAGTCATGAGATCTGTTGTGGTTTGAGTATGCATGGCCAAGGGAGTGGCACTATTTAGAGGTGTGGCCTTGTTGGAGTAGGTGTATCACTGTAGCTGTGGGTTTTAATACCCTATCCTAACTGCCTGGAAGTCAGTTAGGATAACCACTAGCAAAACCTTCAGATGAAGGTGTAGAACTCTGTTTCTCCTATACCATGCCTGCCTGGATGCTTCTATGTTCCTGCCTTGATAATGGACTGAAATTCTGAACCTGCAAGCCAGACCCAGTTAAATGTTGTCTTTTATAAGACTTGCCTTGGTCATGGTGTCCATTCACAGCAGTAAACCCTAACTAAGACAAGATCACACTTAATGCCTTAGTGCATATATAGTCTAAGTCTTGCTCAGGGATGAGATATATATACCAGTAACATATCTCTCTCCCTCTCTTTCCCTCTCCCTCCCCCCCAATCCTCTACATCCCCCCCCCCCAGTTTTGGAATTCAGGATTGGTAATTCTGTGTGCATCATGATGAGCAAAAACAAGCTAGGGTTCCTGGACAATGTTCATAAAAGGTGTGAGTACTCAGTTTATCAGAGAAAGAACATAGAGCATTGAAAAGGAAAAAAGTGAAGCCAAATATATGGACACAGTGTGGCATTGATGATAAGGATGGCAATTTTATCCCTGGGTTTAGAACAAAAGAAATTATTTAGGTATTTTAGTATTTTATATATGTATTTATGTACACACACACACACACACACACACACACACATACACCTGAGAAAAAGCAATTGTGGAAAACTTAAAGAATTTATCTTGTCAGTAATTTTAATCAAGTGAAAAGGATTTCATATTTATTTGTGTCAATTAGTGAGAATTCTTATTAATAAAGCTTAGAAAGTGAATATTTCACAGTGCATTGCTTTAAGAACATGGTCACAGAGAAGTATTTCATGTGGAACATGGTGAATGCTTTATTGAACATTAGCATGCAAAGGACTATCTCTGCAATGTCTTCCATCCTGTGTCACAGAAGGACCAACTGATGCTTACTACATCAGTTCTTAAGTGTGCTAAGGATTATCCCCTCATGGTACTGTTAGGATTATACTTATCCTTTCTGGAATATTCTTGTTTTCAAGTATCTATTGTAGATCACTAACTCAGACACAATATGGTTTGGTTTGGCTTTTGCCTCTGGGAGATGTCAGAGAACATGGCAGCCGCCAACCTGCCCTTGACATTCTGCCCCTAACAGCTTGACCTCACCTATCCTGGTTACTGTTTACATTGGTCTCCATTCCTGCTAGGGGGACGGGAAAAACTTTAGTCTCCTTGTTCAGGGTCATGAGTGGACTGATATTCCACTTAGTAATGATGTAACACATGCTAACCCACAAACATCTAAAGGATTGAAATGTAGCAAACTGAGCATTTTACTCTAGCAAATACAATGTCATAGTTACAAGCTATACTTAATAATGTAAATATATCACACATTTGTTTAAGTCACAGAAAATGATTTTGCAGGCAAAATTCTCTTATTGTAAGCATTATGAAATATTCAATAGTTTGAAACTTTTTGAGTTATAAGTCTTTATCGTAATGCCATCTTAGAATGACAGAAGCAAAGTGTGTGTGTGTGTGTTTGTGTGTGTGTGTGTGTGTGTGTGTGTGTGTGTGTGTGTAAAACTAAGAAGGCAGAGCTATTTTCCAACTGTGTGATTGCTACTATTTTGTTCTTGGCTGTCCTTTTTGTTGTAAATTAGAATAGATGAAGGCTGTCAGCCAAGTTAATAATGGATGCTAATTTAACGTGATACAATTGATGAACTTTAAATTGTCCCCTCTTCCCCAATGAAACACTGAGTAGAGTGTAAACTACCAGACAGAGTACTTTGACTTAGACTCTTCGTTATTGAAAAATTTGTTGTAATGATGAGAAATTGGAATGGATTATGTATGGAGAATTTTATATGTTTTTAAAACTATTTGGCTATATTACTTGATTAATATAGCCAAAGAAATGGACTGTGCTAATGTATAATACCAATGCACACACATAAAAGAGAAATGAATGTAAGCTGGGGTAGGGGTTGGCAGGCTTAAAGCTTGGTCCTCATACAACCTTTAAATGACACAAAAACAACTACTGTATAAGGAAAAGGAGATTGAAAAGTCCATATGTGCTGTTGGATATTCATCTCCATGGTTCTGATGGGCTTTGGGAATACGGATGATTTTAAACCACACACATGCCCAGATGGACCTGAAAAGAAAGAAAGGATCTTGGAAGTCCTCCGTGTGGCGTCTTCTAGGCAGCTGGAACACCGAGAGTTGTTACAAGTATACTTGTAAGTTGTTACAAGGTACTCACTCCAGTTGTTACAGGTATCAAAACTGCCATTATTGGGAGCATTGTCTCCAGTGCCTTTCCCATTAGTTAATTAGAAAAACATTGTTAACACTGTTTATTCACAGAATTATGATTCATGTTCATACAAACTTTTCAGGATAGCTTTTTAATTTTTTAAAGTTATATTTATTTGTGTGTGTGTGTGTGTGTGTGTGTGTGTGTGTTGCATTGCATTCATGCATATATGTGGACCATGTTGTGTGCCTGTGCCCACAGAGACCAGAAATGACTACCATGTCCCCTGAGACTGGGATTATGGGTGATATTTTAAGCTGGCATGTGGGTCCTGATAATGAACCAAGGTCCATTTCAAGAGCAACAACCGACTTTAACTGTTGGACCATCTCTGCAGCCCCCTTGGGATAGTGTGGGAACAAAGAGAGAAAGACAGATATTAGGACTATGTTCTTTTCAAGCCCCATCGTCACACCTTCTAGTGTTTTGGTGTAGAGGTTGAGGATTAACACAGTGCGCTCTCTTTCTCTCTCTCTCTCTCTCTCTCTCTCTCTCTCTCTCTCTCTCTCTCTCTCTCTCTGTTTCTATGTTGTGTGTTTCTCTCTGTGTCTTTCCTTTTGTCTGTCTATCTGTCTCATCTCCATCTCCCTCTCTCTCCTTCTGTCTTTGTCTGTCTCTCTGTGTGTGTCTTTGTGCCCCTCCCTCTGTCTGTCTCTGTCTGTCTGTCTGTCTCTCTCTCTCTCTCTCCTTTTCCCTCTCTTTCCTTAAGATTAGTGCTACATAAGCCTCTATCCGAGAAACCCCCCGTGCAGTGGATAGCAGTTGATATAGAAATCCAAGACTGACCTACAAGGGGAAGACAGATGAGGGCAAATCTCTAGCCCTATAGCAGCCACTTTCCCCTCCAAGGCTCAGGCAACATCACAGAGCACTGGGGAGAATGAAAGTAAAATCAACCATAGGGAGCTGTGTAGCAAAGGATGACTTCTGGACATGGTATGACCATTGCTTTCTGGCACTCACCGTAGCTGGGGCTCTCTGCGCATGATCTGCACCTGATTGGGCCCATCAGCATCTCAGCACAGATGGAGGATGGACCCATGAGGGCTTCTGTCAGATTGAGAAGCCATTAGCAGCACTTACTGGTTGTTGGAGGAAGTGGATCTTGTCTTCCACAGTACAGTGGTCACTGTTGAATTGTTTTTGCTCAAGTGATACATCTGCACATGCTCAACCAGGAAACCCTAATTTCATTTGGTTGCACAAAAAGAAAGCCATGAGTAGGAAAGGACGTGTAGAAATGCTAGAGAGAGGAAGAGCTGAGAGAAATGGGCTGGGAATGGGTAAAACTCATCACATACGTGTATGGAAGTATGGAAATGTTTACAGTGGCTACACTCATGGTACGTGGCCTCAACTTTGATATTCCATAGATATCATGATTGAGATGCTAGTTTTGTGCTGCAGTCCGGATTCACAGTTGCACTGCTGTTCCCCAAATGGCTCATAGTCGGTGAGTGACAAGTAGCACGATTTTAACATAAGCACCAGACCACTGCTCAGCTGCCCAGTATGAATGCAGAGAGCTGTAAATCCACCTCGGGCCATTTGTTGTTGTTGTTGACATTGGCTTGTTTTTATTCCTTTTTGTTTATAATGCAAAAGTCTATTGGCTCAAAGCACATGGGCAAAAAGCAGTGTCCTGGAGGCCGTGGGCCACTGAACACTGCTGAAATGCTGGGAAGAACACCAATCTTGCCTAGGTCAAGATTCAGAGTTACCAAGAAAAGAGAACTAATGCCGTCTCAGCAAGCATGTGTATGCTATTAGGATTATAAAAAAGGTTCAAGGCCGAAATACTAAGACAAATTATAGAACAATTCTAAGCTATGGAAACATATTTCAAAACACAGAACAAAAGCAATGTTGGACAAAAGTCAATAAAGCAGGTGTATAATAGGAAGGCTTTGCCAGTTACTTCTCTCATCATGTCACCACAATGGTTGACAAGGTTCTTAAGGAATTCGAGATTCACTTTGGTGCCCATTTTGAAGATGAAATCTATCCTAGCGAAGAAGGCAGGGCTGCAGGTGTGGGAGCAGCTCTTGGCCTTAGCATCAGGAGCACAGGTTGCCAGCTAACACTCTGCAGATCAGGATATTCACTCCCTGCCCCACCTTATTCTCTCCACCACACAGCTGTGGGATGGTGCCATGCACATGCAGGAGGACTCGTTCCTCCTCAGTTAACCCTCTGAAATGTTCTCTTGGAGGCGTCTAGAGTTGCACTCCCATCTCCCAAGTGACTCTAGATCCACTCAAGCTGACACAGAAGATCCCCTATCACTCTAGGAAGGGACAACACTGGGAGGACCGGAAGCACTGAGATTGAGTCACACACAGACTAGAAGGAAGGATGTCGGTGGTGCTGGATGCTTAGTGCTGGGCATCCTCCTTTCTCCAGGGTCTGTAACCTCGTGTTGGTGGTTCTCCTATCTTTGTGTTTACTATTGTTGGTTCATTGTCCAATTCCTAAAACAATAGAAGGCGAAGGAAGTAGGAGCCATGTTAATTACAAGGAAACTTTATTAACCAGTAAGATAAGAATGAAATACTTGATCAATGATGGGGAAGCAGTCAGCTGTCCATAGGAAATGTGAAGCAGAATGACTGTTAGCTCACACGGAAACATTCATCCAAGACATCCAGTCAGTTTTCGGGATGGGGGTCTTTTTCATTAGCCCATAGACTGTTTTCCAAAAAGAGTTCCTTAAAATTCTCAAGCAAATAATACAAAAGACCTTGTGGATACCCTGAACTGCATCAGATCTTCCTTTGCACTATCTTGATAGGACACATGGCTATCCAGGTAATCCAGAAAGAGCTCCCTATTTTGTGCCTCTTAACTGTCATAGCTGCAGAATTTCTCTGGCCACAAGAGATTATTAGGGTCCTGGGATAGACCCCTGGATGTCCTAGGCAAGCACTGCTCAGATGGCCCAGATTACATAGTATACTGTTCCGCTGAATTTATCTAATAGTTACATTTGACTTTATAATTTATACACATGGCAGAATTGAAACTGAATTAGCATGTGAAGGTGTCTGCGTGTCTCTCTGACCACCAGATGGCAAACTTCATCACAGTATTCTTAGTCTTAACCCAGGTTAATCTGACAGCCTAAATGGTTTCCTGTGCCCCATCTAAAGTCAGCTTGAAGTTAGCTGAGTTTTCAGAGCCAGATCCCTTTCTCTGAGAAAGAGGAGGAGAATCAGGCTTCTCAAGTTGCTCTGGGCTCCTTAATGGCCTCAGTAAAGATAAGGATCTTGTCTTTCCCTAAGCTCAACAGTCCTGTCTGCTCCATGGAGGAGCCTTCAGTGCTCCATTCTCTGGTCCTTCTGGAAGTTTCTCCTCCTCAAGTCGCACCAAGTGTGGCAGTCAACGCCTGTCAGTTGTAATTGCCTTTCCAGATTTGTCTAAGATTTGTATCATCTTAGCCAGGTACTAATCTTACACATTTGGACTTCGTAGAGTCATGTAAGCTGTAATTTAAACAACGGACACAGATTTTTCACTTTCCTGCAGTCTCAAAAAACAGTAATTTATTATTCTGTTCTTTTTATTTTCCCAAATTATACATTCTGTGATAAACATGTCAATAATTTAGAGCATCAGAGTAGTCGGGAATATCCTTGTTTTCCCCCCTGAGAGAAAAGTTGGAAAAACATAAATACAAATGAATTCAAAGTCATGCTCTGGTAGGAAATCTTTCCTCAGACATAAAAGCACAGGTACAGATATAAATGTGGATGACATGGACAGATGGGCTTGTTCTATTCGACGATGCTTTATCTCTTGAGCCGCATGAACCTACGCCATTGTAGCCCCCGAGAGTAAGATTTGTCTCAGATCTTACTTTAATCTCTATATGAATTTATGCACGTTTATATGTGTATTTGAAAATACTTATTCTCTTCCCTTTGTGCAATTAGCTCTTTGACACTTTGCATTGTCGTTAAAATTTTGTGAAAAGTTCTTTTTTTTTAATGAATGATGCAATTTATTAACGCAGCATCCTTTGTCCTAATGCTTCTCACTGGCAGCTGCCACCTGTTCAGCAATCATGTCCAGATCTCTCTGTCCCTGAGCTGTTAGCTCTCGGCCCCCATCCTGCTCCTTTTCCACCATTTTAAGCCCCTCAAGGGCTTGGGGGACCTGGCGGCCCACGCTCTTAGAGCCTCTGCTGAAGTGGCTGGGCCTGGCCTCGGTAGATCTTGGTCATGGAACCAACCCCCCCCCTCCTACCACCACCACCACGGAGGTACAGGTGCCGTGCTGTGGAAGCAGCTCGCCTGTTTACCAGTTCTCATCACATGGGGCAAGCTCTTTGTGCTTGGCCAGCTCGACTGTCCACCTATGTGGGGACTTTCAGCTTCCCGGACTGTTTGAGGAAGGCTGCCAGAGCTCTGACGAACTCCTGCTGGTTAATGTCTTTTACAGTAAATCCAGGCATCCTGAGGCTTCCGCGCTGCCAGCCTGGGGAAAGGGGAAAGAAGTTCTTAATAATCATTTTACATGCTCGATAGCCAAGTTACCTCAAAATTTTCACTATAATAAATGATACTTTGGCTGAGATTAATAAATCTCTCAGTCGCTATTTAATTAACATAGAATCTGAGCAGTGGAATTACTGGGCTAAATAAAGGTATGTGCACTTGCCAGCTTCCCTATACATTTAAAGAATAACTTCCCCTATATTTGAGACCATATTAGTTTCATTCTCCTCACTTGTGCTTAAGTACTTCATTACTTTAATTTTGTCAGTTGGGTAAAGATATTTCTCGATGTGCTCATGTTTACTAATTCGTGTTATAACTCTTTCTTTCTAACATTATTAAGTTACATGTGTGATAATTTTTTTATTAAATTATTCAAACAGGTCACAATATTGGGAGAGGAAATGTTCACGAAGAAAATGCAATTTTTGAAGGAGGCAGGGTTTATGAGATGCAACTCTAGTGTTTTCTAGATTCTTGTATGTGTAGATCACACGGAAACGACAGAGCTGCTTCAGCCCCTCAGCCCTTCCCTGGTCAGTGTTGGTTCCCTGAGTCCCTGAGAAGATTGGATCCTGCCGCAGGCTTCTTGGGGAGATTTAGTCCCTTCAAAAATATGGTCTTCCCAAAGAGAATTCTCTCTTTATCAGAAAGCTATAAGATTGATAAGCCACCATACATCTGAAAATCCACAAAACCCGGGCTTCCCATGTAAGTGCCGTCTCTTTGAAGGCATTAGGATTTGTCTATACATGAAGAAAGCCTTGTTTTCCACAGCAACAAAGTGATGCACCTCCCCCTGTTCCCACTAGAGAAAGCCTTGCCAAGTCTGGTGTTTATTGTTCTCTGAAGGTGTCTTTGCATCACTTCCAATTAGATGTTTCAAGTCAGCAGGATACAGTAAATTATCACAACTGTTATTGTAAGTTCAAACATAAGTGTTAGCAGGAGAATTGCTACAGGGTAGCATTTAGACCCTTAACTGTCCCATGTCTTTTCTTTAATGCCTCTGCTATATGCTGCTTAGACTGATAAGCTCAAAGAAACTTCTGACTCCAGTAAATATGTGAATTTGGTTTACTTTTGAGGTCAAGACAATATTTATGTTAAATTAAGTTTGCTTGGTTAATCATCTTACCTTCTTGGAGCAACTAAGCCATGAATGTGTAGAGTGGGTTGTTAAGGCGGCTCAGGGACTGCGCCTGCGTGCTTTGTGATGACTGTGGCATTCAGTCAATGGGCTGACCGTTCATGCCATGTCTGCTACTCGTATCACCAATGCAAAGCAACAGTGGACCAAAGGAGCCAAAGAACACTTAAAATTTCAGAAACATTTCTTTTTGTTGTTGTTGTTGTTAATAAGTGATTCTTTTTTTTCCATCTTTATTAACTTGAGTATTTCTTATTTACATTTCGATTGTTATTTCCCTTCCTGGTTTCCAGGCCAACATCCCCCTAACCCCTCCCCCTCCCCTTCTCTATGGGTGTTCCCCTCCTCATTCTCCCCCCACCCATTACCGCCCTCCCCCCAACAATCACGTTCACTGGGGTTTCAGTCTTGGCCAGAAACATTTCAATAGTATTTCTAAAAATCATTCATCTCCCAATAACTCATATATTTATTTGACCTTGTTGGCTTTCAAATTAGCAAAAATACATTAACTAGGAAAATCCTACATTCTCACCACTACCTTATTAAGGTTGCAACACCACACATTCTAGGATCTTGCCTATCCAACGTTTATATCTGGCAGTGTGTTGTGAGCAAGGCTCATGCCAAATGACTCATCAGTGGACATGTAGTGGTGTTTCAAGTGCTGACACCATAAACTTTTTCTCATATGCAGGAACTGAAACTTCCCCCCGTGTTTAGGGTATCAAAGGGGACAGGAGAGGTTTAGAGGACTCAGAGAGAAGCAGAGATATTTGAAGCAAAGCAAAGCAAGGCCCAGAGAGATGAATGAACAGAAATGATATTAAGTATGTGTCGTGGGAAGAAGCATGTCGTCAGTCCCACAGACTTAAGGAACTGTGTAATATGTTATTCTTAACAAAATTACCATTTAGTTATCAGACCACAGTTACTCAAGTC
Organism: Rattus rattus; assembly: GCF_011064425.1. NCBI lineage: Eukaryota > Metazoa > Chordata > Mammalia > Rodentia > Muridae > Rattus > Rattus rattus. Next base: position 58,229,667 of record NC_046155.1, on the reverse strand, counting down.
TACACATCTTGGGCTCCAGTCCAATTATCACTGCCACCTGCTTGAGAAGTCATTAAACTCTTCTTCTATAAATTAATATTTGGGCTTTAAATCTCACTTTTATAAGTAGGATATAAATCTGAAAGACAAGCGTTCTGTTCTATTTCTTGCTAGTATTTACAACCGTAGCTACCCATCCTGTACTATGTCAGCTTTTGACTAGCTAATGATTGACGGAGTTAATTATTCATACTATAATAAAAGAAGAAGTAAACTTGTGCCGAAAACATATAGAGATATACTTCAAAATTGGAAGGCATGCAATAGCTATTCCATCAAGTTATTTAATTTCACCATGTGACGCTCCTGACGCAGAGGATCTGCACTGGCTAGTTCTAGGTCAGCTTGACACAGAGTGGCGTCATCAGAGATGAGGGAACCTCAATAAGGAAAAATGCCTGCCTAAGGTCCAGCCATAAGGCATTTTCTTAATTAGTGCTCAATGGGAGAGGGGCCAGATGTTGTGGGTGGTGCTGTCCCTGGGCTGGAAGTCCTGGGTTCTATAAGAAAGCAGGCTGCGCAGGCTATAAAAATCAAGCCGGTAGGCAGCACCCCTCCACGCCTTCTGCATCGGCTCCTGCCTCTGGGTTCCTGCCCTGCTTGAGTTCCTGCCCTCACTGCTTTTAATAGTGAATTATTTTATGGAACTGTGAGTGAAATAAACCCTTTTCCCTCAAATTGCTTTGGCCATGGTGTTTTATCATAGCAATAGTAACCCTAAATACAACAATATCTGTGCTTCTGAGCCAAGCTAATGTTTCTCTGACTATAAGAAATGAAGGTAAACAGTTTTATATTTCATATAATTTACACGTTGAATTATCTTATACTTAAGAGGTGGCAGTTCCGATGAGTATAACACTTGAATTAATTTCAAAATCCCCTGACCTGAGAAATGTGTGTAGCCATGGTTACCTCTGTTGTGATAAATCATCTCTGACAAACGCATTACAATCTGGTCCTAAGAGAGAATAATTGTACAGAAACAGAAACTGGACATTCCTCTTAAAGCTGAAGATGTGCTCCATGTATACTTTCAACTTTGATAATACAGATAATACTTAGAGAAACAGTGAGCCAGACCAAGGGTGTGCAAGTCCTGTGAGACGGCTACATCAATGTGTCATTTACAGTACCTAACTTTAAGAGAAAGGAATATATATATATATATATATATATATATTTTTTTTTTTTTCACCCCACAAGTAAGAGGGGCCGAGGGCAGATCTTCAACATCCACATAAAAGCCAGGAATACATGTACATTTGTAACCTCAGTGTAAAACATCTCGGAAACTGGTGCTAAATATGAGCTCACCATGTTTTAGCTCTTTCTGAACTCTGGCTGGCTAGTTCAAGTCAGCTGTTCTGGCTCTAACTTCTGGCCAAGCTGACTGATCGATTGTGACTTCCCCCAGCTCTTCTCTGAATTTCTCTGCTTGGCCTCAAACTAACTCTGGCAATCTGTTCTAATCTTCTGGCTCCTTCTTATTCTCTGGCTTCACCTGCCTCTTCTGACCTGTGCTGAACTGCATGAGCTCAGAAACAAGCTCACCTGCACTACCCTGCACTGATTCCTGACTGACCGAGCAGACTGAACGGCCACCATGCTCCCTGCTCTTAAATGGCCCTTCTCTTGAGAGTTGGGCGTGTCCTATCTCCGACTCATTCTGGCACATCTTTCTCCAATTTGTCACATTGACTGCCCCTCAACTAGACGTCATTGTTTCTGCCTCCCCTCTTGCGTGAGTTCCTGCCCTGATGGGCCTCAATGATGAACTGTTATTGGATGATTTCAGACTACACAACGCTACATAGAGAGACCTTGCCTTACAATAAATACACATGGAAGGTTGCCACTCTAGCTTGACCTAATTGTGCTCCCTGTCCCTGGTGTAAGGTCACCTGGGTATGGACTTAGTTATATGCCTGAGAGTAGAACCTGGAAAGTGGAGCTAGTGTTTATTAAAGCAGGGGCCGGGGAGCAGTTTTGATGAGCATTTGGACATTCTCGTTGGCCTCCTGGTTGGCAATTTGGACTTTATACACAGAAGTTTCTAAAATATATCACATGTTATATGGCAAATAAATGCCTTTGTTATGTAACTTTAATTAAAAATGTAGAAAAACACCTCAATTAAAAAAAAAAGTCCCACTAACAGAGATGTCTTGTTATAATAGCAATGTCTATAGCAATAATGTCTCCTTGCTTGACCACATTCTGGTTTAAAGCTCCCATCTGCTCACACAGCGTAGTCATACATGCAAAAATGCAATAACTTTACTTTTGCAAGCTGAGAACTCTTTAGATAAAATCCCTGTCATCCTTCATTGTTTTTAATTGACTTTAGTCTTTCTTTAAAAATTTTTTATTGGGTATTTTGTTTATTTATATTTCGGATGTCATCCCCCTTCCTGTTTTTTTCTCCAACTCCCCCTCCATCCCACTCCCTTTCCCCCTGCCTCCATGAGGGTGCCTCCCCACCCACCCACTCACCCACTTCCTCCCCACTGACCTGACATTCCCCTACACTGGGGCATTGAGCCTTCACAGGACCAAGGGCTTCTCCTCCCTTTGATGCCAGACAAGGCCATCCTCTGCTACATATGCAGCCGGAGCCATGGATCCCTCCATGTGTACTCTTTGGTTGGTGGTTTAGTCTCTGGGAGCTCTAGAGAGTCTGGTTGGTTGATATTGTTGTTCTTCCTATGGGGTTTCAGTCCTTTCTCTGACTCCTCCATTGGGGACCCCGTTCTCAGTACATTTGTCAGGCTCTGGCAGAGCCTCGCAGGAGACAGCTATATCAGGCTCCTGTACGCAAGTACTTCTTGACTTAAACAAAATATTTTCTAGTCAGTAGATTGGATAAAACTTTTAAGGCTCAACTCTGTTAAAGTACTTCAATTGCAAATCTTCTGAGATAGTTTAGTGGTTTTGTTTGTTTTTAATTCTTCTTTCATACATTACATCCTGACTGTAGTTTCCTTCCCTTCACTCTTCCTAGCTCTGTTCCCCTCTCCCAGATCCACTCTGACATCATGCATGTCTGTCTTTATGTGTTTGTTAGCACTGTGTGTCCTCGATCACTGTATTGCCCAGGAGACATTGTCTCACGTTGTTAGAGTTTCATAGACAACGTTAGTCGACACGATAGAGTCATAGTCAGTCCGGGTTCAAGCTACATATTTCTGAGGTTTGTCTTGGTCCTAGTGAATTTTTAACTCAATGATTATCCATTGCAAGTATGCCATGTGCCAGATACTTTTAGATGCTTACATTTTACTATAAATATTTACTATATATATAGATTTTCTTCATCTCTGCTGATATTAGAAAGACAGATTCTAAACAGATAAGAAGCAAAATGGGTTGCATGTCCTCCAGTAGGCAATACAGCAGAGAAGAGCAAGAGGGCAGAGAGATGATGACACCCAGGTTTGTGTGTGCTTGGTCTATGTTTGTGAACATGACTTAAAGTTTTAATGGAGTCTGCAAGGAAGAATGAAACTTTAGGTAAAGGAACGACCATGGCTGCCTAGCCCTAAAGCAAACACTTGGGGACTTTCTCGGTCTGTCCTCAAGAAAGTAAAGTAACTCAATTAATCCGTAAATGTAGACACAGTGTATGGTGTCATTAATAAAGATATTGGCCCTATAATTTACTTCCTCCTTTTCAATTTGTTCAGGAATCTAGGGAGGGTCCTCAATACTTCTGCAGCTCATTATTGGTTTTTAGTAGGTGGCCAGTTCCAGAGAGAGGGCTCTAATAGGGTAATAAAGAATTCATTTCTTTTCCTTGATCCATTTAAAATTTTTATCAACTAAGAAGTAAATGTCTTGGTTATAAAAATTTCGAGTTGGGGGAGGCAAATTGGTAAAAACAGAAATATATTGTATTAGAGAGAAAGGGTATGTTAATTGTTATATGATCGTTAAATACTTGATGATTGAAAAAATGCCATAAGACATTTAATTCAGGAAAATCACCAGGTAACAGGTAAAGCAGTGAGGACTCAGAGAGGGGAGCTACAGAACTACGTAGAGCAACCTTGAACAGTGAGGCTGGGTCAAGAAAGCCACCGACCAAGATGCGGTAGAGCCACCTCGTAGATGCCTCTAGAGCCTGACTCCTCAGCACCGTGAATGCAGAATGGGTGAAGGGTGGTTTCACTGGTATTAAAACAAAGGGAAGTGTGCTGAACTTTCTTCTTAGGCGGGACATCCTTGTTCCCTGGACTGCTCTTGACTCGCAAGTGGACTTTTGCTCCGTGTTCTTCAATCCATACAGCTTTCCTCTCTGTCTCCATCAGCATAGGGAAGGTTACCTGGCACATGAAGGAGCCTGTGTCAACCAGTGAGTGGCGTTTAGGATTCACTTTGGATCAGCAGTAGATTGGCAGTGTCGATGGTTCTCTGCCTGTCTGATTCAGGGAATCAGATAGGAGGTCAATAAAGGGCCATATTGAGAGAGATTTAACAACACACCAGAAGGCCAGCAGTTCAAAAATAATTCTACACTCAAAGATAAATTAGGATAGCAATTTTCAAAGTTAAAATTTTTAAGTGCCAATATGAAGATCTGATTTTATTTTTAAGAAATTTCACACCTCACACCAGTGCTAACTGGGGAATACTGGTTTTAATCATTTGTATCAGTGAAACCTGGGGCTGCAAGTTAGAGCTAGCAACAGAAAAATAAATTTAAAAGCAAAATAAAATCCACTGTGTCACCTTGTCTTGGAAAAGTATCCAAATTAGTGTGGATTGTGAGAAGTGTTCCATCACGTTCTAAGTAAGTCTGACCACACTTCTGTGGTGTGTGTGCTCTTTGTATGTCCAGACAGACCCTCAAAACCAACGCCGAGGACTTCCACTAGAAACAGAGTAAGCCCCTTGAGGGCAACACCACATGCCTGGCTCTCTTTCCAGAGCAGAGAGGATTTCACAGATTTCTGTTGCATAAATAATGAATGAAAAGTGTTACAATGGTCCATCTGTTTGAGTTGAAGGTGTGAGAAATTGTTCAAATGCTTACTGTGTACTTGAAGAATTTTTTGCAAATTAAGTTTGAAGTATCTTTATTAATTTTAATGTCCCAAAAAGATCACAAGGGAAAAATAGGTATTTATTGTTAACTGTCATGTCAGAAACCAACAGTATGTGTGAGGAGACTTGCTAAGAAGTAGTAATTCTGGACCCTTATCAATGGCTGATTTGATGCCCAATGACCATCTGCCATAGAAGGCAGAGTGGTTTCCGCATGCTGTAAGATTGGACAAGTTAACTTCTAGAATTCCTTTAACTTTAAAAATGAACTATTGCCACGAGTCTGGTGTGACCACTGCCTCTATATATCTGATTCGTGCTTGAAATGTGTTCCAAATACTTTAAAGAAGGCAGTTTACAGCAGGTGAAATAATCTGTTCCCTATCAAACTATCCTTCATGTTTAAAATTAAGACAACAAAACTTAGTTGCTTTTAAAAAGTAAGTCATGGTTCCTTTCACAAAACTGTGTTCATGTATCACTACAGTAAGTCAGTGAACATCCTTGGTATTTCCCAGTAGAGACATTTTAAATGATAATTTGCAGATGACTTGATAAAGAAACATTTTAACATTTTTAAAGTTTTCTAATATTGAATTTAAAACTACTCCATTCATTAATAACAAAATAATACAGTTCCTTTAAAAGAACAAATATTTAGCATATTGATTATGAGGAAATTGTCATTATTTGGATCATTTATCTGTCTTTGATGATCTAAGCAGCTCTCACAGAACTATGATACTATAATCACAGACAGCCATGGTGCGGGTCTGAGTACCAGATGCTAGCCATGGAGATCTGTGAGGCAGTCAAAGAGTTGTGCTCTCCAAAGAGGAGGGAGAATTGTGTCAAGGTAGGCTGCCAGGTCTCTCCCGCAGCCACTCCTTAGAGGGCAGCTTGGAGCCAAGGTCAGGGCCACTGAGTGGGAAGTGACTGCAGACTGCAGTAGGCTTGAACAGTTTCCAGCAAGAAAGAGAATTCTCTTCCCAAGAGGTCACAGCTCTATAAGACAGACACTCCTAGAGCCCTTTGATGAAACAAATCTTGTGCTTTATTTCTTGTGGATAAGGTCTTATATACATTTTGGGGTGGGTTGGTGCTTTCTTTTGGTTTGGTCAGAGATGTTAGGGATGCCTCATCTGTATTTGGAAGGACTTCAAGTGCTGTCTGTAAGTGACTGACTGTCACAGTCCTCTCCACGGGGTGTTGCGGCCACGTGTTCCAGGACAGGAACCAGGTCTGGAGTACATGAAGCTCTCAGATAGGAGAATTCACTGGGGTTTCTGAATCAGCTCAACCCTCCCAGTTTCTGTCCAGCGGCGACACAGTTCCACTTGCTCCCCAAGGCACCATAGTAATCCAATGGGCAGACAGACTGCCTGTGCACTTCAGGATAAAGCTGGCTGCATTGTGCTGTGTTAGGATTTCTTAACTGAGAGAGTGAATAATCTTCAGCACTGAGAGTTAACTCCCACAGTGGAGAGTCCCAGAAAGGAGGGACCTTGTCTTGCAGATTATGTCTTGTGGGGAGAGGGTGACTGGAGGCCTGGTGGAAGCCTTCTTCTCCTCAGAAGGGTCCAGGCCTCAGTTACTGGGACAGAGGCACGAGTCCCTGTATGGCTTGTACTATGGGCAACACTTGTCTCCTCCGCTCTGCAAGGTTGACTGTGTCGTGTGGCACACCTCCTGGGTTTCTCCCACTTTGTACATGCTTACGCAGGGAAGTGCTGTGTCTGCCCCTTTTTCCCTTTCGAGTTCAGGTTTCAAAAGTCACATTTTTCCAGGCTCTCATTTGTGCCTTTGCCGAGTCATACGCATTACACATCCATTCTGAGGACGCAGCTTTTAAATGACCTTTTCCCCGATCGTCCCTCTGCTCATTTTGATTTGCTCAGATAAATTACAACCACCTGGCCTTTTGTATTAAAGAAAGCTGCATACAAAACTGACCTTTTGCTACTTACCAGGAGAGGGAAATTCATTGTCTTTGAGATTAACGGCTGTTACTGTTTCCTTCTGATACATTTTGTTACTTTATTTTGAGGATCGTACACATATTTCTTGCCCCTTTTGGTTTCACCTGCTTCTTATTCTGTAGGATTGGACTTTCTGAGTAATAGAAAGAAAATCTTTGTCTTAAAAGACAATGAATTTGTTGTGTTTAGCTCCTGCTTCTGAGGATTTAAAGACATTATCTTGTTTCCTCTTCACCTTGATAAACGTTTGGTTACGGTCCAAGCAGGACACTCTTTGCCTTCCAGGTTCTGAAGACTTCCCATTTCTTGCATCCAAAGCTCAAACTTGCCTGGCCAGCTCCACGCTTGCTGCTAATAATGAAATGTCCTTTTCTGGTTTCCTTTGTTGTATTAGCCCAGTATTCCATTTGCTCCTCTGTGTTTCATGGCTTCAGTGTCAATGTATCACACTGCGTGGCTATTTCTGGACCACAGTGGGCGTGGCTGTTGCGCTGTTCAGGCCTCCTACCACCATGGCAGGGGCGGGGCTTGCGGGAGATAGTGCTGTGAATGACACTGGAGTTTTACTGCATAGGGACTTAGAACTTCACGTTTGTGTGATTGTAACACACTTTTAATCACTAAACTTGCGTGCTTGCGTGCTGTGGTGAGGACATGTGTGCATGTTAGGTCTTTCGTATTACGCTCCTGTTTTCTTTCTATCTGGAACTATCTCACCACTTTCTATTTGTCTGTTTTCGATCACAATAATCGATCACATATTTTGGTTTTATAAGATAAGTTAAATAGGCACAACTTGTATAGGACATCAAATATGATTTTTAAGTATCAACAATTTTTAAAGTTGGCAGTAGGCATTTTGTTTTTTCTTTACAAAAAAAAAAATTCCATCTCTCAATACTTTTTCTTGTACTTCCCACTGTTCCCAGAATGCTTTTCTGAGGCAATGCCGACTTATTATCTCTTCTCAAAGCGTCATCCTTCTGTGCAAACTCTTTTTTCCTAGAATGAGATCATCCTTGGCAATTTTGCCAGTGATACCAGCTATGTCAGCAGAGATAGGACTTTAAATCCACATTTTAAGTTTGAACTTGCATAAAGTAACCATCACAAGATGTTTATAGGCTTCTTAGAATGCCTGAGGACCTGGATTCAACCTTCAGCCCCGAGAGCTAGAAATGACATGAAGGGTTAGGGGTGAGATGTTAGGAAAGAGGTAGAGAGTATGTGGGGGGAGGGGGTGTCTGAGAGAGAAGTGAGGGTGTGAGGGAAGAGGTGGGGGATGTGAGGGAAGAGGTGAGGATGTGAGGGAAGAGGTAGGGGATGTGAGGGAGGAGGGGGGGGTGGGGAAGAGGGGGGATGTGAGGGAAGAGGGTGGGGTGGAGGGAGGGTGGGGATGGGAGGGAAGAGGTGGGGATGGAGGGAAGGGAGGGGTGTGAGGGAAGAGGTGGGGGGTGGGAGGGAAGAGGTGGGGGGGAGGGAAGAGGGGGATGGAGGGAAGAGGTGAGGGTGGAGGGAAGAGGTGGGGGATGTGGAGGGAAGAGGTGAGGGGTGGAGGGAAGAGGTGGGGGATGGGGGAAGAGGTGAGGGGTGAGGGAAGAGGTGGGGGATGTGGAGGAAGGAGGAGGGGGATGTGAGGGAAGAGGGGGGATGGGAGGGAAGAGGGGGGATGTGAGGGAAGAGGGGGGGATGTGGAGGAAGAGGTGGGGGATGTGAGGGAAGAGGTGGGGGATGTGAGGGAAGAGGGGGGGATGTGGGGAAGAGGGTGAGGGTGTGAGGAAGGAGGATGGGATGGAGGAGGTGGGGATGTGGAGGGAAGACTTGGGGGATGGGAGGGAGGAGGTGAGGGATGTGAGGGAAGACTTGGGGGATGTGAGGGAGGAGGTGGGGGTGTGAGGAAGGAGGAGGGGGATGTGAGGGAGGAGGTGGGGGATGTGAGGGAAGAGGTGGGGGTGGAGGGGAAGAGGGGGGGGATGGAGGGGAAGATGTGGGGTGTGAGGGGAGGGTGGGGATGTGGGAAGAGGGTGAGGGGTGTGAGGGAGGAGGTGAGGGGATGGAGGAAGAGGGGGGGGAGGAAGGAGGGGGGATGAGGGAGGAGGTGGGGATGTGAGGGAAGAGGTGAGGGGTGTGGAGGGAAGAGGTGGGGATGTGAGGGAAGAGGTGGGGGATGGAGGGAAGATGGGGGGGGGGAGGAGGTGGGGGATGGAGGGAAGAGGTGAGGGTGGAGGGAGGAGGTGGAGGGGATGTGGAGGGAAGAGGGGGGTGTGAGGAAGGAGGAGGGGGATGTGAGGGAGGAGGGGGGGATGGGAGGGGAAGAGGGTGAGGGGGTGAGGGAAGAGGTGGGGATGTGAGGGGAAGAGGGGGGATGTGGAGGGAAGAGGGTGGGGATGGAGGGAAGAGGGGTGGGGGATGTGAGGGAAGAGGTGAGGGTGTGAGGGAAGAGGTGAGGGATGTGAGGGAAGAGGTGGGGGGGGGAGGGAGGGGGGGGGGGGTGTGAGGGAGGAGGTGGGGGATGTGAGGGAAGAGGTGGGGGTGTGGAGGGAAGTGAGGGAGGAGGTGGGGGATGTGAGGGAAGAGGTGAGGGTGTGAGGGAAGAGGTGGGGGATGTGAGGAAGGAGGAGGGGGATGTGAGGGAAGATGTGGGGGATGTGAGGAAGGAGGAGGGGGATGTGAGGGAAGAGTTGGGGGATGTGAGGAAGGAGGAGGGGGATGTGAGGGAAGACTTGGGGGATGTGAGGGAGGAGGTGGGGGTGTGAGGAAGGAGGAGGGGGCAGTGGGTAGAAGGGAGAGGTGACTGCAAGGCTGCTGTGTGTTGCATGCAGGTGTTCTTTCATTTATTGAGATCCATAGGAAGGCTTTGTGACTAGCTTTGGAGCACTTAAGTAATTCCTACACAGGAAGCAGAGGGCCATCTGCTGCTGCCCTGCCTCCACCTTCCACAGGTGCCCAGGAAAAAACTCTACCATTCTTTGCTAGTGTAGGGAAAGTTGATGAATAATGAAGAATCACCTCCTACATCAACTCTGGGAACAGCAACTGGTACTTAATAGATCGTGCATGATACATTTAATTAATGAATCGCTAAAGGAAAAAGTTTTGTCAAGTAAGCCTAAATGTAGATGCATTCGTCATCTAAGGAGAGAAGAGGGAGGAACAAAATTGTGCTCTAATCTTTTCAGTATTGTCCTTTACAATGCCAAGTGAGGGAGAGTGTTGTCTGCCCCCACTCCCTAGTGAGATCTCCTGAGAAGGAAGCAGGAGTTGAGACTTGCCATCTTGTTACTCAGAGGTGATGTGCAGCTTTCTTTTGTCTTTGATGGACAAAGTAAACAAGCCCAGAATAAAAGCATACACAGGACGCCATCCGCACAGGTCGCCATCTGCAGTCAGAGCGTTACACAGGAGATTAGCCTCAGTCTTGAGGAAAGGACCGATTACTTACGTTGACGGATGCTTCTCACTCCGGCTTTCTTTGTCAATGAAATCTGTACACACGCAGTAAAGGAAAAGTGGAAACTGGCTGTGCTAGAACCTGTCAGATGACAAAACTCCTGGCTCTTTCGAAGCCTATTCTTTTCTCGTCTACTTTGAAGAATAGTAAGAGATATCTGCAAATCGCTTGTATAGTGCCAGCGGTGACCTCTGGAGATGCTGGTTAACTTCATCTGCCAGTATGAGAGCGTCTGGAGTCTCAGCAAGGCACCATAGCCATGACTGTGAAGGACCCCAGAACGAATGAAAAGGAGAAGGGGCTCGCTGAGCCCAGGCATCCTCTGCTTCTTGAGTAGGGATGCAGCATGACCCACTTTCCAGAGCTCATGCTGCTCTTACAACCCCACCACCCTGTCATGACAGCAACAGGAAAGAAACTTAAATAGCATTTTTGTTAATTCCAACTAAACGGTCAGTGCTGTCCAAACTGTAACAAAAACTTGCACTGACCTTTTTTACCTTTATTTGGCATCTTAAGGTTTTTTTTTTTTCATTTTTTTTCCTTTAACTGAGAGTAGATTATTTTCTCACACAATTCCTTCTAATTATAGTTTGCCTCTCTCTACTCCTCCATACCCTCCCAGTTCCTCTCCTTCTCTATTGCTTATTAGAAAAGAGCAGGGTCTAAGAGATGACAGCCAAACAAGACAAGATATAAGGTAAAACAAAACCGTCTCATGGGAGCTGGACATGGCTGCTTAACAGAAGGAAAAGAGCCTCAGGAGGAGGCACAAGAGTCAGAGACCCACACTCGGATCCTCTGAAATTCTAAACTGAAAGCTGTGACATACACGGAGGTCCTGGTGCAGACCGCTGTAGGCCCTGTGCTTGCTGTGTCCGTCTCTGTGGGGTCCTAGGAGCCTTGATAAGTTGGTTCAGAGGACCTGTTCTCCTGCTGCTCTCCATCCCCTGACTCTTTCAATCTTTCTTCCTTTTCTTCTGTGTGGTTTCCTGAGCTCTAAGGGGAGGGATTTGATGGATATATCCCATTTAGAACTGTGTGTTTCAGGGTCAGTCTCTCTCTCTCTCTCTCTCTCTAATATCTGGCAGTGACTCTCTGCATCTGTTCCTATCTGCTGCCCAGGTGAAGCTTCTATGATGATAACTGATCTATAAGTGGGCAGAGTATCATTAGGAACCTGCTTTATTGTTTTTGTTTTTAAGATCAGTGGTGTTTGGTTTTACCCTAGGTCTCTGGGTCATCTGGTCTCTAGTTCTTGATTACCTAAGCAGTGATTGTTGTGGATTCCCTCTCGTAGCCTGGGCCTTAAGTCAAATCAAACACTGACTGGCTGCTCCCACAGGTTCTGTGCCACCTTTGCCCTAGCATTTTATGCAGACAGGACAGGTTTTATGTCTGGGTTGGTGTCCATATATCTCTTTCAGTAACTTGCACAGTACTTTCCTGTATCTAAGAGATTAGAAAAAAAGGATGAGGACTCCATGTAGGCACCATCTTGGCTTCCCCCTGTTCAATGAGTTGTGTGGGTGTTGTCTTCAACAATGAGACCTCACTGTCACTTTGTAGAGAGCACCCTTTTGTCTTAGCAACAGCCTAGGTTGGTTGGGGATTTCCATGGGACCCCATTGACCAACAACTCAATTGACTGCAACCTAGTTCCCCCACACACACTAGAAGCCTTGTTTGGTGATAAGAGATGGCCATGTGTGATGCCATTCCCCCCATTATTAGAAGACCTCATTACGATCACCTCCATATAGTTTACTAGGTTTACATTCCATTCCTTGAAGTCCCGTATTCTGTCCCTTATCCCCATCCCTCCTCCCCATCTGATCATCCTGTTTCAGTTTTCATCCACCCCCAGTCCACTGGTAAAATCTATTCTGTTTCCCCGTCTCAGGGAGATCCATGAGTCCTCTTAAGTTTGAAGCTTGAGTTATAGTGCATTTACTTTGTGCTGTGACCTCCTTTCACACTTCTGAGGTGCTCCCATAACATGTCTCTGTGTGTGCATGTCTACGCTAGCTGACATAGTTACTATCATTTTAGTTTGTTGTGTTTGGGTAGCAGACTTAGAAGCAAACATTCCTTATTCTTTCTCGTCTTTTCTTAGTCTCATAGCAAGCTCCTGGTAGTAAAGGAGGCACACCCTATTATCTTAGTTAGAGTTTACTGCTGTGAGCAGACACCATGACCAAGGCAAGTCTTAGAAAAGACAACATTTAATTGGGAATGGCTTACAGGTTCAGAGGTTCAGCCCATTATCTTCAAGGTGGGAGCATGGCAGCATCCAGGCAGGAATGGTGCAGGAGGAGCCAAGAGTTCTACATCTTCATCTGAAGGCTGCTAGCAGAATACTGGCTTCCAGGGAGCTAGGAAGAGGGTCTTAAAGCCCACACCGACTCTGACACACCTACCACAACAGAGCCACACCTTCTAATAGTGCCACTTCCTAGGCAGAACATATACAAACATCACACCTGTGCTACTGTGTCTGAGAATTCTGCTTGGAAAATCTATACTCCACTTATTGCCAGGAGAGGACAGGACTTTTTTTAATCAAATAATAAAGATTGAGTTAATTTTTATACTGTAGGGAGAGTTTTATATATAGTTTTATTAAAGTTAATGGAGTTGGGCAACTGCTAGACATTTTTCTTTTCAAAAAATATATCAATAGTAAGCACATTGCGTAGTTTGAAGACTGTTGAAGCACAGAACAGAGTAATTCAGACAGGCTGGCTGACGGTCGTCTGTCAGGACAGCCCTGTGAGCATGAGCGTCAGAGTGTAGACAACCAACTTCAGACTGGAAACGCACAAGCAGAGAGATGCTTGGGCCAGCATGGAGTCTGAGCCTTGGGCCCTGCACACCAAGTGCTAGAGCGTGGTGGATCACCCTTGTCCCCAGTTCAGTGGGACCGAATGACAGTGTCACTGTCTGTCTGTCAGGGTAACACCTAGGGGACAGAATCACTGCCTTACTTGTGCTGTATCCACGGTGAATATGTGCACACCAATATCCAGCACCATCTCACAGACTGTGTTTAGTGAATTAGACTGAATACAGATGCTTTGTTCATCAGAACTGGCAAAGGCTAGACCAATATAAAATCTTTTTTGATTACTTCCTTATTTTCTCAAAAATCTTAGCGATATTAATACATCATGATGACTTGTTCCTGCCCTTATCTCTGTGCTGTTGCAGGTAAGTAGATGAGGGGCAATGTGAAACTTTATGAGGATTTGAAATTCAGCCTTCAGGACTTCTCATTCAAAGCAAACAATTCATATATGCACCATACTGTCAAATGATTCATCATAACTAAATAATTAATCATAATTACAATCATTTTATTATAACTTATCCTTACCCACATTTGTAGGAAGCAAATTTAGACGTTTTACATTATTTTAAAATTCATTGTCAATTTAAAAATGAAATCAAATACTAACTAAGTGTTTTGGGAAATGGGAATTAGCTAAAAGTAGATTTTTGCCTTGGATATGACTCTAGTGCGGTGAGACAATTAGTGCCACACAGAGATAATGAGTAGTCAGGTGACTGTGCTCCAGGCATGACTGACCCCATCTGCGACCCCAGTACACTTGGAGGTTGTGGCGGTCGATGGCTGAGCTTTGGCTACAGGTAAATCTCTGGCCAGCCTGGCTTCAGAGTATAAATTCTTTCTCAAAACAAACACGTAATCGAGGGAAGGAGCGGCAGATGGGAAGTCATCATTTATTTCTGAATCGCAGTAGACTGGAAGGACTTTCGGAGGTGTCTTGGGAGCCTGAACTCGACAGAGAGAGGAAGGAGCTGTGAGGAGAGTTGGGGGCAAAGTCAGCTATAGCTCTGTTTCTTACGTTGCGTCTTCTTAAATATAATATTCTACATTTTACTATGGCCACGTGTCCTGGAATGCTTGGAAGTCTTACGTTGTGTCTTCTTAAATATAATATTCTACATTTTACTATGGCCATGCGCCCTGCAATGCTTGAAAGGCAGCTAATAGGAACTTGGGGAATGGCCCAGCGTTTGAACTCGTAGTGTTAAGTAGAATTACCTACCCACATATACATCTGATAGAGTCAGTGTAAAAGGTTGTCACGTTTAGGTCTGGATTTTCATATTAATTTTTAATTCATGGTGTACTTTGTAGCAAATATTCAATGCTAAAAGAGTTACTTTGGACAAAGCAGTGAGCCAAAGACACCTATTTAATTTTTAAATGTTCTTATCAGCAACATTTGTAGCGCCATGGTTATCATCACTATGATGTGATGGGTTTGTTCTGTGGTTTTATTGTTCTGCACTGAATAATTGGCAGTAGCAGATCACGGATAGAGCAGACACATCTGCCGTGAGTATTCCTATAGATGTGCAAATGCTAAGCTGCCACACAAACCCAGATTCACAGAAAATAAGTTATGAAATGTCTTAAGAAAGTATTTTATATTTTCTCTTGGTTTTCTGGTTGGGCTTTATCATTCTTAGTTCCAAATGGCAGAGAGCCGTTCCAAGTCTAGTTCAATAACGACATTTCCAACTGTCTCATCATGCAACATTTGGTAAAAGGGAGACTAGAAGAGCCAAATGTGTCACCCGTGCTGGGGAACATGGGCTGCAGTAATTAGTGTGTCGTCTTCAAATAGGAAATTAGTGCTTCAGAGCAATGACTGCACCCTCCAACTGTCTCCAAGCTCGCGGGTGGGGCCAGCCAGACTGTGGGCTGAGCTGTTCATGGCCATCCTCTTCTGTTCCCAGCTCACAACCTGAAGATGACAGTCATTCTCATTGTATGCAGAGAAAGTGGTTTGAAAGACTAAGTGATTTTGTCCTTGTCCAGTAGTATGAACCGGGAGGCTGCTCTGAGGGAGCTTTAGCACCCATCACCCAGGCTCCACAGATGAGGAACATCAAGAATTAATGAGGCATGACTCCTCCTACTGTTGGGGTCAAACAGCTAAGACTGGAGAGAGCTGCTGGGTAGAGCCTCTCAGAGGGCTGCTATGCCAGGCTCCTGGATGCAAACACAGGATAACATCATTAGTAGTGTGAGGGATTAGTGCCTGCCCATGGGATGGGTCTCAAAATGGGCAGGTCACTGGTTGGCCATTCCTTCAGACTCTGCTCCATTTTTGACCCTGCATTTCTTTTAGACAGGAGGCATTTGGGTCAAAAGTTTTGTAGGTGGGTTGGTGTCCCCATCCCTCCCCTGGGGGTTCTGACTACTGGAGGTGGTCTCTTCAGGTTGGGCATTTCAGCTAAGGTCACCTGCATTGACTCCAGGGAGCCTCCCAAATCCTGGGTCTCTGGGACTTCTTAGAGAATCCTTCCACTCCCTGTCCCCAGCAGCTGCATATTGCCATTCCTCCTGGCCCTCTGGAACTCTCTCCTGTCTCTTCCCATGCTTGATCCTGCCCCTCTATTCTCCTAACCCTGCCCTCAGCCACCCAGGTCCCTCCCTCTCTGTGCCTCCCATGACTATTTTGTTCCCTATCTAAGTGGGGTTCAAGCATCCTCACTGGGGCCTCCCTTCTTGTTTAACTTCTTCGGGTTTGTGGAGTATATCATGGGTATTCTAAACTTTTTGGCTAAAGTAACTGACTGAGACAGATGCAGATACACACAGACAAACACTGGATGGAGGTCAGGGACACGTCTGGAAGTTAAGGGAGGAATTGAAGGCTCTCAAGGAGATGGCAACCCCTCAGGAGGACCAACAGTGTCTACCTACCTGGACCCCTGGGAGCTGCCAGAGACTGAGCCACCAACCAAACACCATACATGGGCTGATCTGAGGCCCCAGGCTTGTATGTGGCAGAGGGCTGCCATGTCTGACCTCAGTGCAAGAGGATGGGCCTAGTCCTTCAGAGACTTGATGCCCAAGGAGGGTGGATATAAGAGGGTCACCCTCTCAGAAGTGAAGGGGAGGGCTGAGGGGAGGAACTGTACGAGGAGGGTACTGGGAAGAGGGCAACATTCAGGATGTAAATTAGTTAATTAATGTAGGATCTGAGGAGAAACAGGCAGCAGAGCAGCATGAAAATGCAATGCCTGATGTCAGAGGCTGGGCTGCCATGTCAGTGCTTAGATGACCTTTTCCAAAACTTAAGTTGTTGGCACGGTTTGTGCATGCCCTTCTTCCAGACAAAATTGAGAACTAAGGCATCCTGCTACTAAAAGGCAAGGCCGATGGTGAGAACCACCGATCAGTGGGGGAAGATTGTTGTGGTCATCTTCACGGTTCCTTTACAGCATCAGGTCAGAGCGGTGTGTGTCCTGAGAATGCAGGTTTCTGTCCCTGGTGTCACAGCCAGAACCTCTCGCTCTGTTAGTCTCTTAACAAGACCTTCAGCCCCACTCCGTAGCCCAAGATAAATCCATTCGGTTCTTTAAAATCAATTAAACTGAAAGCCCACAGAACAAATCTGAGTCTTAAGAAAGGCTTTTACAAATAAAATATGCAAAACTGAACACGTGTCAGTGACAGATTTTCTTCCCGTGTTTGAGTATTGGTGTCACAGAGATGCATTACACTTTGGGACACTCAGTCTCAACCAAAGATGTGCACTTGGAGTGCTTGTCTAAGCAATAACAATTTATGGGCATGAATATTTATTAATTATATTTTATAGACCCTCAAGGTCCAGCAATGGGTGGCTGTGAAAACAGCTTTCATTGTTAAAAATCTGTCACTGGAGGTGACATTTATAAGCCAAGGAGAGACAGACAAACGGAAGACACTATAACTCCTAGATGATTGTGTTTGAACAAAACCTTGAGTTGACATTTTCCTCAAGGCCTTGTATTGCTGTTGGAAGAGTAGCTTGCCCAGCAGTGTTTTTGGTGTATGGGCAAGTTGTCTTCTGTAACGTTCCCAAGAGCATACGAACACACACTGCCTTCCGCCCTTCGTAGGGCTTGCTTGGAAATGACACTGCGTTCACATGGCACACAGATGTTCCCAGCCCCTCTAAGGGGAGAGCTACAAGCCAAGCTCTATCTGTTGGCAGCCACACTTAATAACACAATGGTGGAACTTTATTAGAGTGAGTGGTCTCTAGCTTCCAAACCTTTATTTATTGTGAATTCATTGCTTAAGCAAAAGTGTAAGTTAATATTAAATTATCACTCCTTAGCAGTTTCTTCAGTCCGTATAATATCTTCAGGCAGATGCTTTCTCAATAATAAGAAAGCAAAGCCTTAGATTCCATTTACGTCCTATGCTAGACAATGGATCGCCTCTCTTTATTGTGTCCTTTCTCATCTGCAAAGGGGTTTTATGAATGATGATGTATCACAGTCCTTCAGCCATTTACATTCAGAGCCTGGAAGTTAATGTTTTCAACTAGGGCCGAGAATCTCAAAGATCTCCATAAATAATGAAGCCATTCACTGTGCTCCAGGATGCTGCCTTCCGCACTGATGGAATTTTCCTCTTGTTTGAAAGAGTGTTTAATTGCGGTGTCCGTCCTCTTTAATATTTAATAATAATTTTATTAGCTGTATAGGATGAGAGGGACAAAATCTGTGGTATCTGGTGCTGGACATCAATTTTTTTTCTTATCATGACTTAATGAATATTATAATTACAGGGAAAGGCAGGAATATGAATTAGCTTGGCAGCTGTTTGGGACTTGCTAGCTTAGTGGGCAAACCCAGAAAAGGCACAAATACCCTTTGTTGGCAGCGTGGAGACCTTCACACAGATTACCCTGCGTTTCAGCAGTCATTCCTTACTTACAGCGATGGGCACAGGCTTTGGGGAACGTTTTCAAGATGCTCGGTCAGAACTCCTGCTGGTTGCACAGCAGCAGACGGGACACTCACAACTTACAAAGCTCAGTCTTAGCAGGTGTAAACTCCCTGGTCCCTTTGGGTGTATTTTGAAAACTTTCATTTCCATTCCTTAAACATTTTTGATAATATTTTCCTTTCTGTTAAGACAAACAAATACCTGGGTTATTTTGAGTGGGAGCCTGGCCGTAACTCCTGTCACTACAGCACGTTTTATTTAAGTAGCACCTCGCACCTGAGGTTTTCCAAGTGCTTTTGAGTACATTTTGTTAGGTAGGTCCGTGGATGGAGGTCAGGGGAGAAAGGTTATTTGTAACACTAAACATTTCCTGTGTCTGAGAAGTTGAACCAGGGCCTGGGGAGAAAGTAATTTTTGTCTTTAGGTCCTAGATGTATGTGTCTATGGAATAATTGCCAAATTTTCGATGCCATTTATTTGTTCAGAACTGAAACCAGATATTGTTGCATTTAATGTGCTTTTAAGCCTATTTTAAAACAGATCATTTTTAACCCCCTCCAGCAACTGCTTCGAGAACGACAGCAGATGGCCAGCCGTCCCTTTGCTTCTGTTGATGTAGCCCTGGAAGTAGGAGCTGAACAGACAGACTTTCTGCGAGGGCCATTAGAGGTAGGAACAGTGGTGCTGAGGGGACCAGCGTGATTTGCATATTTATATTGCCTCTCTAATCTGCATCTGCTTTCGAAGCCACACAGAGTCTGATTATCTGGGGCTGACAAGAGTCAGCCACACATGCTAAGGTACTTTCAAGGCACATAGATTTAATGGTAAAGCACGAGCTACAAAGGCCACTGGAGAATCTATTAGCCCAGGCAAGAGTGACAGACTGCTCACCTGGCAGCCTCTGCCTGACAGATAGGAGCCGAAGGAATTCAAGGTATAGTTCTGATGGGAGGAATCTGAACGCCATTCTCAGTCCCCAGAGGCTCTTGTGGCCGCTCACTTAACATTTCAGGTCCATGTTCGTTCCTTAAGTTTTACTGCAAAAGGCATGTGGGGATGAGCTGCGGCTTAATCACATAGTTCAGCTTTTAGACTTGCCTGTCAACTATACTGGGCATTTTGCGGTGAAAGTCGAAGAACTTGCTACTTTGTTGCATGTACAGAAGTAGAGCAACAGGGTGGAAAGTGTGGCTGCATTTGAGTGTAATGCTGGAATCTCAGGTAAAGTGTCAAATCAGCCTCCCAAAGGAAAACTTCAGCCTATGAGGGATGACTTTCCAAAGCTGTCCAAGGCCTTCAGATTTAACTGTATGGTTATCAGTTTACTCATGGTGTATGCAATATTAGACAGCATAGGACACTCTAGAACTGACATTTTCAATCCTCTTTTTTTTTTTAAAGAAATGCCACTATTTAACTAATAATGTGTTATCACTAGATTCTCCACTCCCAAGGAAAGTAAAGAATGCAAAAATAGAATAGTCCTAAAATCTAGGTACAAATATATTTGGTTTTGTCTGTAGAGGTTTTGTCATTGTTAGAAATGAAACCTGAAGTATACCTCACAAATAAAATGAAAAATACTAGTTTTTGAATGGACTGAAACATGGTATGTGTGTATAAGTGTGCATATGTGTGAGTATGTGTATGTGATATGTTTGTGTGTGTGTGTGTATGATGGGTGAGTGTGTGTATGATGTGTGTTTGTGTGAGTGTGTGTGATGTGTGTGTATGATGGGTGAGAGTGTGTGTGTGTGTGCATGTGGGAGGAGGGGGAGAGAGGTCGTCAGCATGACGCTTCTGTATACTCGACTTCTTCCCTGCTCTGGGTCACAAGTTGCCGTGGAAGGGTAGAGCTGTAGGAAGGGTAAGTGGGTCTTCCATTGCCAGGAGAGCACTTGAAAGGCAGAAGGCGCGAATGAAATGTACAGCAACGGCTCAGATTTCATCTTATCCCTCTCTTTCAAATAATGTTATTCTAAAGACTGCAGAAGTAAGCAGAAAACCTAGACTGCGACTAAACCTCTGTTCTCTGCAGTGCTCTGTCGTGGGAGAAATCAGTGTAAGGCATGTGTACACAGTCGTGCAGAAGCACGGAAGAGAGACCGCAGGGACAAGCGAGCGCCGCCTGGGCAGCTCTCACAGGCTTGTCTCGGTGGCTCCTGGACTGCAGGCTTTCACTGCTGGTGCACAGGTGCTGAACGTGTGGCCCTCCTCTGTGGGGTTTTCCTCCCCCGTGTGGAAGTCTTTCATGTACGTTTTTATTTTTCTTCACTTAAATTACATTTTGTAGAATTTAAAACATGCGCACCTTTATTTCACTGATTTGTACTCCTGGTTTGTTTTCATCGTTGAGATTTTCCTGGTAGGTCCTCCATCACCCCTGGACCGCGGTTCCTCCGTACTCTTGTTCCACTCCCAGTAAAACAGGTCGTTGGTGTCTGTTCTTCCACCCACTCCAAGACTGTGTTTTCAGACACACATACACACACACACACACACACACACACACACACACACACACACACACACGAGCGGGGCGGAGACAGAGAGAGACAGACAGACAGATTTCCTCCTAACGACTCACTTCCTTGCCTCTGTCTACTGTGTGTTTTTCTGTCTCTCTCCATATCCAGCACTTACTGGCCAATGACCTCCCATGATTCTAACCCTTGTTAGGACATAAAAGGCTCACCTCCTGCAAAGTTAATATAGTCATTTATAAGATACTCGCTTTCTGCTTCCAAATATTAAACTAACCAGAAGTTTTGATACATGTATCACAAATGATTTCCTTATTGTAACATGTTTAAGTAACAGCAAACACAGATTACTCTTTGCTTGCGTTTCTGGTTGTTCCCAAGTCACAGAAGAGATGCAAATGAGTCATTGTCCTTGCCTGCAGAGTCAGTAGTTGTGGTGAGCAGAAGTGAATGCTTTGGTTGGTGCATGCATGGCTGTGAGAGAGCCCTGTCTATCTATGCTCAGCTCTAGGGTCGTCTTGGCACTCTGCAGGCCGGGGACCAGACCTCTGCTGCCGCTCTGCTGCTCCACTGATGCCGGTGGAGCGTGGGTGACCTCAGACCAAGGCACTTAAGTCCGCTCCTACATAGGCTTCATTTCTTCCTCCTAGTGGCACTCTCTTGCCTGCTTCCTCCATGTTCTTGAAGACATTGGAGGAGGTACTGAAAGTGTCTCTGACACTCACCAGTTTTCCTCCCTAGTCCATGTAGTCTCTAAAGTTAAGGTCGGGGAAGATGAGACTGCTCTGCTACCTTGTGCTCCTCAGGACACTGGTAAAGTGTGTTCTGCCTCCTCTGTTAGGCTAACACTGGGACTCCTGCTTTTCTTTCCTGCATTGTTGCTACATTCTCTGAATAAGCGGGACCTCTTTATACTTTTTACGCCATTTCTCGTCAGAAAATTTAACTTTAAGATAGAGAGGGGAAAAATAATTACATACTAACTCCCATTCAGCCAAGTCCATTTTATCTGGGGCTGAATTCTTTTTTTGTTTGTTTGTTTGTTTGTTTTGTTGTGTTTTTTTACACCTGCCACTTCATTTGTTTTTACTTGCAAGTAAACTTTACAAAAATTTAAGGGTGATTTTTTTTCTCACCCCTAAACATGAATCATTCAATAAAACCAATTTAACTATTGAAATTAGCAAAGTAAAGGGAAATATGCACAAGAACCCAAGAGCGAAGGCTGGGGGAGGAGGGTGTGTGGTGTCCAACAGATGCATGGATGCCGTGGTTGACCTGCTGGGGACCGCGATGCCAACCCGGAAGGCAAGCACAAGACCCTTTAATAATGAGGATGCCCCCAACATCTGAAAGGAGAAAAAAAGGAAAAAATCCAGAAACACACAACCCCACAGACCACCCAGCCATAACCACCATCCTTAATCAATCATCTCTTCATTTTATAAAAAGATTAAAATATTGAAAAATTGTTTTCTCATATTTGTAAAGGTAATAGAATTCAGAAGTTTCTTAGAAAACCCCATCCAGAAACTGCTCTCCAGTCTCCACTCCTTTTGCTGAAGACCAGCAGGACTACAGAGTTTGGGGCCCTGGAGCTGCTGGTGAGAATGGGAAGCCCAGCCCAGGAGAAGTCTGAGGAGAGCAGGGTGCACAGGGGAGGTTGGGAGCAACTCCTTGTGATTCCTGGCTGTGTGGAAAGGGGAACACGAGGTGGTCAGAGAGGCCTTAACCTCCTTAATACACAAAACCAGTTTGTACAAAGATCCAAGCAGTTTGGTCCCAAACTGAGGCAAACACTTCAATTTTTACTCACATGCTTTTGTTTTCTCTTAAGAATCAAAGTTGCCCAAATTAAAATCTTTATTTAATATTACTATATATCACCCCCCCTCCAAAAAGAGAAGAAAAATAGAACTTTTTAAAACTCAGGACAGGAAGAGTCTGAAAACCAAATTCTGATTTACTTCCAAATGAAATGAAATGAAGAAAATTTGGTTTCTAATTGGAGGTGGAGTGGGGATGGGACAACAAAACCCAAGCACAGACCAAGAGCCAGCATCATTCTCCCTACCCTGACCCACCCCACACAAACAACAGCCGAGCCCGGTGTGAGTGCTCCGCTGGGAACATGGGCCTGACGTGGGCCCGGTGGCAGTGTGCTCTGTCCAGCTAGACCGCACCAGGGATGTGCTCTGCTGTAGTGGGGTTCTGTGTGGGGTGGGGCTTTCAGGATCTTCTTGAGGCTCCTTATTTAGCTCCACCAGCCTCTCCCAGAGCCTTTCTCCCTGGGCAAGGGCTCCATCAAGCGTGGCCCCTACTCAGCTGAGGTTGGTAAACTGTCCTTCTCTTCTCTGTTCTGTGTCCCACTCTCAACGTCTTCTACCATCTCCCTCCTCCTCACTGAACTTGTCATGGGCCCACTTGGGGCTGGGACTGGATTTCCTGAACGTGAACCGGCCCCGCCCCTGGGGGAAGACTCCTCAGCCATGGCTCATCCAATTGTGGCTGCTTCCACTCTTCATGCAATACTTCTTGCTCTTGGGTGTGTACTCTGGATCCCATTCTTCTTCCTGGCTTCCCTTTTGAAAGTCATTGTTGCTGTTGTTGTTATTGTTACTAGAATAGTTTGCCCCAAGCTATCCCTCTTGCTTGAAATTGAAAGGTTCCCCCCAGCTCTGCTGCCTTCTAATTATAGAGTTATAGAATCTTTAAAGCCTATGGAACTATAGTTCATAAAATATGCAGTACTTGAAGTATATACTCTGCTGTTTTTAGCATCAATATTGAAGTACATAAACTTCTCCCAGATTAATTTAGAGTGTTCCAATCTTCACTCACCCACACTTTCCTCCAGACTTGGCAACTGCTAATCTATTTCTATTTGAACAATTTGTGTAAACAGAATCATAAAGGTTTCCTTACAATTTGGGAAGCCATGTATATACTGTCAGCTGTTAGAACCAGGTTCTGTTTTGTTAGTGTTATGTTTTGTTGGGCACTGGTACTGTACTTTTGACTGTTTAAGACAGATTTGCTGTGCAGTTTAAGCTGCAACATTCAATCCTCCTGCCTGAGCTTCCCGCTGCCAAGAGTACAGGTGTGCACCGCCACGCCCAGCTACAGAGTACTACATTTGTTAATGAAGTTCCTCAACTGGTAGACTTTTGGACTGTTTCTACTTCACAGTGGTCTTAATGGCACTGTCGTAAGTAGTAAAATCGAGTTTATATTTCCCAAGCTCAAGATTGGAATCACTGGACTTTGGAGTTTTTATAAGCTGTTAAAAAGACTCTGTGTGTGTAGTTTTCTTTGGAAAATTATTGACCATAAATGGAGAGTTTCTTGCTGGCCCCTATTTCTAGGGCAGTGCCACACTGTCTCGAGTACTGTAGTTCTGTAGTATGTTTGGAAGCAGAAAAGGCAAGTCCTCCAATTCTGCCCTTTATGAAAATTACCTTGACTCTTCTTCTCCTTGAAATTCCACGTGATTTTCAGGATCAGGTTTTATTTTCTGCTGAGAAACGTGGTCATTCAGTAGACATTTTTAGACCTTAAATTGTTTGTTTGCTCTTCTTGTTAAACGTAAACTCCAAGTTCCAGCTCAGCAGCTCGGCACTAATTTTTTCCTTTGGAAAACAAGAGGTAGACATAGAGTTTTTAAATTACATTTTACTTCCTGTTGCTCTGCAGCTAATTTGCCTGCTACTAATTTGAAGCTTCCTAGCTATGGTTTATTTATCATTACTGCACAATACTGAAAAGTGTTTCAAATCCCCCCACCCACTTTTAAAGAATATATAGAACAGCATGATGTAGCTTATTAATTTACTTCCACCAGCTAATTTTGACAACTGGGGCCATTCTGGAATTACATTAAATGTTTTATATAAATCTGAAAATCAAAGCTTTAAAGGTCCTATGATAGGTTTTTCCTTAAAGTTCAGTATTAAAATCTAACACAATGCCACAGATCAGCAAGCTACTAGTGTTATACAAAAATTATTGACTAATCATAATGTGGTTAGTTAAACAATGGATTTGTCTTAAATTAAATGTGACTCCTGTGTGCATTGTTGAGATCCACACCTGCATGGTCAGGAAAATGTATGGCAGAGGATGTTAGGTAAAGTAGGAGATGGTTATCTCATATACACTGGCTATCTGTGGATAACTGTGCACCTCTGTTTACACCTGTGGGTAGTGTGCACTGCCGTTCATGCCTGTTGGTAAGTGTGCACTGCTGTTCACAGCTGTGTAGAGTGTGTTGCTATTCACAGCTATGGATAGTGCACACTACTGCTCACATCCATGGGCAAGTGTGCACTGCTGCTTACACTTGTAGGATGCTGTACCCTTGTTTCCCAGCTTCCAGCTCTATGACATGAATGAGCTCACACATTTCATTACTTGAATACTGAATCTTTTATGGGCTTTAGTTGTTCAAAAGCCTTTTGAGCAAAAGACAAAGTATATTCTATATATTGATATATATAACAAGAACCACTCCAAATTAATGATTAGTAAATTTGAATCATAGGCTTATATTATCTGGAAAATGAATACCTACCATTCAAACCTAGTAAATGCTTCTAGACTCTGAATTTACTTAGCAACACAATCTGTGGGCTGATTTCACAGATAATGGATTATTTTGTGTAGCTGTTTGATATGTGAAATATATTTGTTATTTTTCTTCCACATATTGGCAAGTTATTGTGACTCCTGATATTTAAAATGTTCTTATGATTGTGTATGTCCAATGATGTCAGTTAAATAGAACCTTAGATTTTTAAAAATAAATTCAATTTGGAAAGTTGCTCTTCAGTACATATCTTAGAGCTTAAGTTGGCTGTTTGCTTTTCCCTGTTAAAGTAAATGTCTGAGTTGAGTCTCAGCAGCTCTGGGCTGGTTTCTTTCTTTGACGTCCTTTAGAAAGCAAGAAATGTTAGAGTGATTATACAGTGGATTTTATGGAATGCTTCGTCTGTGCCAGGAACTGTCTGAGCATCTGAGGCACACTGGGAATTGAATGAAGAACCTGTCCTTATGGGGCCGTATTATAGGAGGAGAATGTAAGTCTTTTAATAAGGCAATGGGTGGCGTGCACAATGCAAAAGGGAAAACAGGTTGGAGCAGGATGGAACAGCATGTGGACTTGGCGTCTCTGTGGGGCAGAGGATGCACTGTGTTAGACAGTTAAGATGGGAACCAGCTAATGGAGGAAGAGAAAGATGAGCTGGGCTTTGAGGAGGCAACAGGGTACTGGTGTGATGTGATCTAGTAAGGACTGTTGAGGCAACAGTGTAACTGGTGTGATCTGGTGAGGACTGTTGAGGTAACAGTGTAACTGGTGTGATGTGATCTAGTAAGGACTGTTGAGGCAACAGTGTACTGGTGTGATGTGATCTGGTGAGGACTGTTGAGGCAACAGTGTACTGGTGTGATGTGATCTGGTAAGGACTGTTGAGGCAACAGTGTAACTGGTGTGATCTGGTGAGGACTGTTGAGGCAACAGTGTACTGGTGTGATGTGGTGAGGACTGTTGAGGTAACAGTGTAACTGGTGTGATGTGTTGAGGACTGTTGAAGCAACAGTGTACTGGTGTGACGTGGTGAGGACTGTTGAGGTAACAGTGTAACTGGTGTCTTGTGTCGAGGACTGTTACAGCCCAAGAGTAGAGCCCTCAGGCAGCCTGCCCAGCAAGCCTAAGCAGCCCTGAGGAATCCAGAGGAGGCAGAGGACCGTGTGTCCTGTACACCATTTAAAGATGCCAATGTTGCAAGGAACGAGCAGAGCCAGTGTGAGCAAGGTGGAGAATGAGCTGTGCTGGGCATTTTAGGTGATCTCTGTGTCACGCACTGAGGAGTCTGAAGAGGGCTGACTGTGCGAGGCACCTGGTTAGCAAACACCAAGACTGCTTGCTCCTCTCAGACTCAAGAATCAGCTGGGAAGGAAAGGAGGAAGATGATGGAGAGAGGCCAGTAATCAAGCCGTGGGCAGCCAGAGTCAACACGGCAGGGAAACGTGCCAGGAAAACCAGGTGTCTCACTCAATGCTTAGGTGAGAGTTGATGTCTCACCAACTGAAGGGCGCTCCTTTGCAGCCGGCAGAAGCCTTGGGTGAGGAAATAGTTTTGGGCCATTAGAGGCCTGAGGTGCAAAGCAGCACAGTCCTGCATGTTGGGGTGAGGGCAGGGGCAGCTGAGTTCTTAGGAGACTTCTGTAGCACCTCAGGCACCATCAGGCGATGGCAAGGCCAGGGTGGTGGCCTAGCATGCTGTGCAATGTGGTCAAATCCCGGGCCAAAGTAGTTATCATGAGTGTGATGGCTCACCTGAAAAGCTCCAGTGAATCTGTGTTGTGTCTGGCTGACCTTCGACAGCTGTGCACCCGGTGTGGCTCTCCTTACCCACGTGTCACCGTACAGGAAACACGCTGCCCCGTGCTGCTCATGAGTAACTCAGTACATGATTCTCTTCAGTAAATGTCAGAAACCACGGGAAAGCACCTAGGTCTTTAATAGCTTGGTTTTTCTTCTTTCTCTTTTTTCTTGCTCAGCTTCCTCTCTTTTTTTAGAGTTGGTGTCAAAGTAGAAATGCAATACTTTGTCATAAACAAGTAATTCACAGCTAATAAATTGAAATGATGATTATGTCAAAAATATAATTTCCCCATTGACTTATTTTTTAATTAACTTATTGTATATCTATGGGTGTTCTGCCTGCTCGAATGGCTGCACTATGTGCTTGCTTGGCGACGAGGGCACCCGGAAAAGGTATCAGATCCCCTGGAACTAGAGTTGCAGAGGACTGTGAGCCACCGTGTAATGCTGGGAATTGAACCCGAGTTCTCTGGAAGAGTGCCTGAGCCATCTCTCCAGCCCTCACCATTCACCTTTGAGTGGTCTGCAGTGGGTGGTAGTTGACAGTCCGGTCACATATATGGATCCTTATGTGTCATTGACAATTTCTCTAATGACATCCTTTCTTTTCATGTTTAATTTTAATTGCTTTGGCCAAACATTCTTACTCTTATTATAACACTGGCAAACTAGAATTCACTTTAATGACACTAACGACCAACCTTAAAGGATATGTTGGCAAATTTATAAGGTGGTATATTTGAATTATTCTTTATATGTGGTCATGTAAGCCTTTTCATGATCACATACATGCTACTTTAACAAGGGAGATAATCAAAGTACAAGGAAATGAAAGTATACAGTCTGGGCTCTTCTTCTCTAACTAAGTTGACTTCACATACGTTCAGTGCTCAAAGTCTTGCAGCTCATTACAGTGTACCCAAAGTTAGTGTTTCCAACCACACTTTCTAGGAGGCAGAGTCTGGTGACTCCCGGTATTCTCTGAGAGCCCTGTGCCCTTTTACCCAATGACTGACTGACCTCTTGAGGGCCTTCAGTGAGTGTTTGCTGTCAGAGATTAGTACTTAAGTGTACACTACTAACCCTGCCTAGAGGGCACTCTGGGTAATATAAATTGGCATGCATATGTGTGTAGGCATGTATGTGTGTGTACATACATAGGCATGAAACCTGCCTTTGATCTTCTCGATCTCAGGTCATAGAAAAAGTGTGAAATATTTATTTGAGTTAAAATGGCATTTTTTAAAGCTTTACTCATACACTGTCCCAATATCATTTAAAAGTCTTCGGCCAGTCTTATTATTAGAAAGAACACCCCCCAGAAGACAATTAGAACTGAAACCTAAGTTCATTAAAGTTACTGAATATAAATTAAGTATACAAAGTTAAGCAACACTTCTGTATACCAATAATGAATTGTTAAAAACCAAGTAAGGACAAAATGACATTCCGACTAACAACAAGCGACTTCCAGGGATACATTTAACTAAGGAAATGAAAGAACTGTACGGTGAAAGTCAGAAACACTAGTGAAAACAAAGAGACACAAACATGGAAAAATCCACTCTGTCCATAGAAAAATCACCATATCTAAATATGTCCACATTAAACAAAGCAATTTACACATTCAATGAAGTCCCACCAACGTCCTAACGGTAGGGTTTTTGAGGAGTAAAACAAACATCTGAAGGTGTATGGGGAAGTACTGCAGCTAGTCACACAGCTGAATGGATGTTGAACAAACGCCAAAGCTGTAGGCATCACAGTGCCTGACCATTATGGTCCAACCTTAGTGTAGGGTCATAGTAACGAAGACAGCATGACGGCGGCGTCCAGTCCTCCATAATGCAGCACCATAACCGAGAGCAGACAGACAGTCCACACTGAGAGCAGACAGACAGACAGTCCACACACCTAGACTCTGCTGTTCTTTTGATTTTATAACAACCACATGTTGAAAGGAATTAAATTTCGCCCGCATCACTAACCCTCTCAAGAATCAGCTACAGATGATCAAAGATGATCAGTGCCTCTCATGCTTGGTCTTTGAGCCTGGGTGAGCAGCCTTGTTCCCTGTGGGCTCTTCACCCTGCACCCATGCAGCCATGGTCTGCACTCTATCTGAAAGCAAGAGGCAAGTATGTTCCTCATGTAGGCAGTTTATCAGGGTTGCTTTATTACAGTGAAGGAGAGGAGACTAACACACACTCATGCCACTTACCCAGCTAACACAGCCCCGGTCTCTGCGCTTGACTCTGTGACTTCTGTGATTGACAAGGACTTTGCCTTGTGCTAGAACTCTCACTCTTCCGGTCAGAAACCAGTGACTGAATAATCCAGGAGGAGAACGACTGAGGAACACTAATTTAGGGTGGCAAAGGGGTTTCTGTACAATACTGAACTCACAAGGAAGTCTAGTGAACGGAGCCTGCTGTTGTCTCGTAATCATTTTCAAACTAATGTAAGAACTGGGAAAAGCAGACTGGGTTACACAGCATTGGGTATTGACTGGCTGAAAAAAAATCAAGCTAATGAAAGATTTTAGAACAATAATGTTAGATCCTGTTAGCAGCAGCTGGTAGGTAGAGTATAGACAACTGTCTGTTGCTAATCTGCATGCTCATGGAGAGAGGATTTAAAGTTAGAGAATTCCTTATTCACTCACTAACCCATTATTTATTGTGTCCTTCCTCATTCCAGGGACTAGGGATACAGAAACCAGAATAGATTCTTAGTCCTTGCTGTTCTCAATGACAGTTCATTTAGCAGTATAGGAAGAAAAACAGTAGATTTGAGACACAGATGTTAGAATTGCCTGCTCTGACCTGTGTTCCAGTCTGCTTTCTATTGCTGTGATGATGCACACCATGACCAAAAGCAGTGGGAAGGAAGGAAAGCCTTGATGCGCCTTGTGCTTCCGCATTATGGTCCATCACTCAGGGAAACCAAGGTAGGAACCTGGAAGCAGAAACTGAAGGAAAGACCATGGAGGAGTTCTGCTTACTGGTCAACATATACCTACCTGCCTGGAGCAGCTGCCCAGTGTTGCCACCACCCAGACTAGCCCTGTCACCTCAGTCATTAAGAAACTCAAGAGAATACTCACAGACATGTCCACAGATATGCACACAGACATACCCACAGACATGCCCACAGATATGCACACAGATATACCCACAGACATGTCCACAGATATACCCACAGACATGTCCACAGATATGCACACAGACATACCCACAGACATGTCTACAGATATGCCCACAGACATGTCCACAGATATGCCCACAGACATACCCACAGACATGTCCACAGATATGCACACAGACATGCCCACAGACATGTCCACAGATATGCACACAAACATGTCCACAGATATGCACACAGACATGTCCACAGATATGCACACAGACAAATATGCACACAAACATGTCCACAGATATGCACACAGATATGCCCACAGATATGCACACAGACATGTCCACAGATATGTCCACAGATATGCCCACAGATATGCACACAGACATGTCCACAGATATGCACACAGATATGCCCACAGATATGCACACAGACATGTCCACAGATATGCCCACAGATATGCCCACAGATATGCACAGACATGTCCACAGATATGCCCACAGACATGTCCACAGATATGCCCACAGATATGCACACAGACATGTCCACAGGTATGCACACAGACATGTCCACAGATATGCACACAGATATGCCCACAGATATGCCACAGGCAATCAGATGGAGGCAGCTCCAGTTCCCTTGTCTCAGATAATGCTATTTAGTTTGTGTTAAGTTGAGAAAGAACTAACCATCATGCCTTATCAGGTAGACTGGTGTTCTGAGAGGCTCAGTTGTTATGTCTTCTTTAACACACTGAATATAGACACATTCGTATGCAGAAGATATGCTTTATATACCTTCGTGTGCACTCTGAATAGATGTGGGTAGAGCTGAGAATGACTGAACTTAAGGCTTCTTTGTTATAAACTTCCAGAGGAGTTGCACATGTGGCTTCTCAGGTCTCTTTGAAATAAGACTGTAACATCTATGCATTTTGAAAAATCGGGAATTTTCAGAAAGTATCATTGCAAAATAGACTAATTTTGCTTATACACTAAATTCCTAGCAGTTTCAGATAACATTTCATTTAAAGCATCCTAAATTCTGATGCCTCGACTTATCAATGGTGATGATTTAAAAATCTGCGTGCTGTACTATCATGGCACCCCAAACATTGCAGAGCGGACTCTGACACAGCTGGTGTCCTGAAGAGTCTTGGCATGTCCTCTGTGTGTGATACGAGCTGCCTCCCTCCCTCCCAGGCCACCACTCATTTATATCCCTCACACTAGCTGTTGCCACTTCCTGTACACCTTAATGAATGATGCACGTGATTGCAAACCGGAAGTACATAAGACCCAAGAGTGTTTGTTTCAGTAAATAATGTTTAATTTGGCATGATTATGAGAAAATGAAATTCTGAAATACGAGCCCTTGCTACCTCATTTAATTGGCGGAATACCTAGTCTTCTGGTGTATTGAATGAGGTCTCCGTCTGTGCACACATAAATACCTTTGATAGATACACAGTCACACACATACACAGCTGTCAACTATGAGGAGAAATAGAATTTGTACACTAATTATTTTCCTGTGTACCCTTGATTTATCAAGACAACATAGTTGTCATTACATCACTTATTAATCATTAAATAAGCTATTTAGTCCCCTGACTAGGAAACTAAGATAATTGTAAACATGCCTACGTTTTATCAGTTCTACAAATGTGCACAGCCTCCTCATGACCAGTTCAATCCAGAGAAAAATGTCCTTGCCGCAGACATTGCTTGCCTTCCTCCTGCTCCAGCCCGTGGCACTGGCTTCATCTCTGGAGTTTATTCGGTATGAACAAGCGTGTGTTGAAGTGTGTACCATGCATTTCGTTTATAGCAGCTTTCACTTGCTGTGGTGCTACAGTGCGCTCTGATTGTGGAATTACCTTTTTGCCTCAGTAGCTTCTTCCCTTGCTGCTATTCTGTCACCAAACATCCAATTACCGGGTTATAAAATCGGTATTTCTTTTTTGATCTGTAACTATTATAAATAAAGCTGCCATTCATGTTTGCATAGTCATCTTTCCAGAGTAAGAAGTTTTTACCTCTCCTGACTAAAAACCTGTCAGTGTCTCTGGGTCACATGTTGTAAGTGTTTAAGGGTTTTCCAAGGTGCATTTGTATCCCTTGCAGCGGCTTATGACCCTGCATTCTCCCCAGCACAGGTGTTGTGGGTAATCCTACTCTTCTGATGCAAAGAGGGGAGTTTGCCATTGCTCTTGAGTTTGAGGAGACCATTCCCACTTTCCAAAAGAGGCAGTCGTCAGCCATGTAGCAATGCAAACCCACACGGTTTAAATTCTCCCTAGACACAATGTACATGAATATTAGCCGACATATATGATAAAACACAGGTAGTACCACATGTTCACCTCATAAAAGCGAACACCAAAGCATATAACTACGAAGATGGGATGTCGATTTAGCTCACAGTTTTGGAGAGTCGGAGTCTGTGGACTGGGCGGATGTCACTGGATTAGGTCTTTGGTGACAGCAGTGGACAGCAGCACATCTTTCTGTTAACAAGTGACCCTGTCACAACAGAAACAGACAGAGAATGCATGGGCCCTGAATCTGTAGAAAACTCACCTGTAAGAGGTTCCTGGTGGGCAAGCTTCACTTACAGAGTTTGCCCCTCTGTGACCTAAGGTCCCCTCTTTTCCCAACAGTATCATTTTCAGCACCAAGCGTGGACCTCTAAGGACACTCACAATGTAAGCTGTAGCAGTACAGTGAGAGACATCTTACATGTGCCTATTTGTGTAAAACCCAGCAATGTACAAAAAAAACTCCATAAAATAAATAAATGAGTCTTTCTTCCAATGGGGCTCTCTTCAAAGAAATAACTCCATTTATTAAGAAATAAAATATTAATATCATGGATTACTTTTTTTAGATTAAAAATTAGCTTGCGTAGAAATGGAGAAATGAATTGCTTTGCTCCGTTTCCACAGTTCCAGGCTCTTGGCCAGTCTTGTTTTATCATCAAAAGAATAAATTTTATTTGAATCTTGGAGTTCTTGATTCCTTATATTAAAGTATTGAAAATAATTATTTTTAAATAGTTAGAGTTAAACATGTAATTTCTAGTTTTGTTCTCTAAGATTTCAGTGGCCTTTCTGTCTGCAAGTGAAATATTTCTTATACTTATTGTTCCCAGCATCCTCTGGGAGTACACCGGGAAGCCCCAACACCTGAACGTGAGTCAGAGCGCAGTAAGGAAGATGGCTGTACTTATCAGCAAACTGCGCATGCGGCCTCATTAACAGCACGGCGCAGACACTGAATTATGGGCACGTCAGGTTTTGCTGAATGAAAGTTGCCACTTAACACTAGAAGACATTTGATTTTTTTTTTAAATTTACTATATTTTTTTAATAGCACATTCAGGAGTACTTTCTTAATTCTTATTACAACAGTGATCTAATTTTTTTCTCACCAGGAAGCTCAACTCAAGTACAGAACCAGTTTTAATTAAGAATAAAAAAGAAAAAAGAAAAAAAGAAAAGGAAGGGTAAGAAGGAACTTCATTAGGAATTCTGACTTTTTGCTACCACAACCAGGAAGTCCATAAGCAGTGAGTGATCAGTGAGACATGAGAGATGTTGGCCACGTCAGGGGTTGCTTCTAACTGGGAAAGTAACCTCGATACATCCCAGTCCGACTCCGAGTATCTGGTTTCTTATATTCCAGACAGCATCCATTACCCAGGATGTAGGGCTAAATTAACTTTAATGTTGCGCTCTTCACAAGACATTCCATAGCTAGCAATAACATTAACATAATGCTGTTAAAATAAGAATTTCAATTATGAGGCAGATGAGACTGGGAAGAGCTCGACAGCCTTAATGAGCAGCAGGAGTGGGTCCTCACTGTGATAAGGCGCACAGCTATAGTCAGAGAGGAAACAAAACACAGCCGCAGGCCCTTCCTGTTTGTCTTGTCAGCCTCTGCTGATAACAGCTTTGGGTTCACATTCATTTCTGTGCACTCTCCCAGGCTGCTGCTAGGACGAGGGTCCCGTGTTCTTTCCTTTGCTGCAGGAACACCTTTGATCCCTGTGTGTGCTGCCCATACTTTCCTACTTCGCTCATCACCCCTTTGTTAAGAAAGGGAATCACCAGGTTCACCCATCTTGAAGGGAAAACTGGGTCAGGAGCTTTGCTCTTTTTATGGGAATAGATAGAAATTGGCTGAAGGACCAATAAGTGCATATCCTGAGAGCTGATTTTAATAAGGCAAAAGTGTAGTAAATATGACCCAGCCATCCACCCTTATTTGTGCTTGCAACATGTCTGCTCTTGTTTTTATCTACAGATCATATACATATACATGTCCATGTACCTGTACCTGTACATACACATACACATACATCCGAAATCCTAGGACCAAGAGTCCACAGGAGCAAAAGACTGCTCCAGAGAGCTGTCTTAGTTTGTCGAGGTGGCTGTAACAGAGACCCCTTAGGTAGGTTGATTTGTAAACACAAAAATTATTTCTTGCCCGTTGTGGAACCTAGCAAAGATAGGAACAAGGCAATTTGGTGTCGAGTTAGGGCCCCTTTGCTTGATTCATAAACGATGTCTTCGCCTGTGTCCTCCTCTCATGTGACCAGAAGAGCAACCCTATGCCTCTTTTTTTGAAGTCGCCAGTCATCTTCTTGACGTCTTAATACTAATAAACTAGGCTGTTGACAATGGTGAGGTTTTGAAATAGGAAATTTCATGAAATGAAAACCTTCACAGCACAACCTAAACGTTCTGTTAGCTGTTGATAGGGAGTCGCTCCTTCGAGAACCCTGCTCAGTACTCCTCTCTCGAAGCCTGTAAGTTCTGTACGAGGTGGTGTTGGCAACTGTTTCCTGACATGAATTCATACACACATACATACTTAGAGCACACAAAACAGACACACAAGCACACATACAGCACACACAGCAACACACATGCACACACACATGCACACACATACTCATACCACACACATACACACATGCACACATACATACATACTCAGACCACACAAACACAGACACACACATACAACACACACAGCAACACACATACAGGCACACACACATACTCACACCACACACACACATGCACACATGCACACATACTCAGATCACACATGCACATATACATAGGTTCAACACACAAGACACATACATCACACACTCACACATATGTACACGCCCACACACCCAGGCAGAATCACTGTGAACCCTTCCTTTCGAATCCTGATGCTTTCAGATTGTTTTAAGGAGGTAAGAATGCCAAGAAACCGCCCTGTTCTTCTCATCTGTTACTCATTTGACTCATGTTCATGACCGGCCACACTCTATTTTTCACTGTTTTGTAAACTGTTAGGGACTTTAGCTTCCTCTTGTTTGCTTATGGTTTTTCTATTTCTCATTAAATAGGCATTTTTCTCATTCTCCTTTTGTAAAGGACTGGGACAGGTCTCTGCTCCTGGAAAACCTAAGGACTTCTTCAGTTTCATTCCACCCTATATATCACTATTTATTCAGCGTCTGTATAATTAATATGTAAACTGTCCCTTAATTTCTTTATAAATACATTTCTCATAAAACATGCTATCCATTTTGCTTGCTCTGGTGCATGACCAATTTCATAGTCTTTACTGCAACGTGTAATATAATACCCATAATGTTGGTGTTGTCTGCTCTTATATTTACTTAATCTGTCATGGGCGGGAGCGCGGCTGGGGCCCGAGTGCGCCGATCGATTATGCAGCTTTATGTTGAGCTTCCATGGGCAGCAATTTCCTCTCCTCCCTTAGGAGCCTTAATTCTGGGAATGAGCGTTCCATCCAGACTCGGAGTGCTCATTTATAAAGTGCAAACGCTTTCAGCTCATATAGAAGTATATATGAATAGCAGATCCATAGGATAGCCATGAAGCATAGAAGGCATTTTACTAGTCTATGGCGGTTTTAATTATACCCACAATGAGATTGATTTTTAAATTACAAAAATCAAAGGAAAAGTTTCAGTGTGAGCTATAAAGCTCAGATATGAATGACGTTCCGTGTTTGTTGTGTTTTCTGATACGCCAAAATATAACATGTTGTCAGAGAAACTTCATATAGCAGACCTCCACCCTTTTATCTATTTCTGTTTATCTTTTTGTGTCTTGTGTATGTTTCTCTCCCTCTTTCTCACACTCCCTATGTCTCTGTGTATGTGTCAGTATGTGTGTGCACACAGGCACCCACGCACACGCATGAGTGCACACATATGTAAGTGCAGGCATGTGCTGTGTTACATGTGGTGTTCCGATGGCAGGCCCAGGTTTCAGTCTCCACCTTCCATATTGTTTGTGCCAAGATGTTTAATTCTCACCACCATGTGTGCCAGGCCTGGAGATTTCTGAGGATTTGCCTGTCTCTGTCTCCCATCCTGGAGAAAGATACTAGAATTCAGGACACGTGCTATGACACCTGGTTCTATGTACATTCTGGGGACCCAAACTCAGGTTTTCAACACATTTCTGCTACAAGTACTTTGTCCAGAGAACCATCTCCCCAACCCAGTTCTTCATATTTTTAAAGGTAAACAGTGGATTTGAACCATTGAGTAGCCATCTCCCAGACTTCTTCAGGTAGAACTGTCTGTTTCATTAGTCATCCTCATAGTCCGTTATTGAGATGACTGAACAAAAACTAAACCATCAGATACGCATGGGGGCTGAGAGCACTTGCTGCTCTTCCAGACGACCCAAGCCAGCTTTCTAACATCCAGGGTGCTCTTAAGCAGCAGCCGTAAGCAGAGCAGTGTCCCTCTGTGGACACATGCTCACATGTGACATTCACAGCCGACACACACCAATGCACCAAAAAAAGCATACCTTGAAAAAATGGCACCACTGTATTGTGCTACGTTTTGTTAACCTCAGCCAGGTAATCAATATGACCTTCAGAGTTGTGTTTACATCTGTTCCTTCCGAGTTCTTTTAGTTCTCATGACTTCTCTTGGTGGTGAAGAATCAACTTACTGCTGGCTGTCGCATTTAGATCTTACTACTGTATACATCCCTCAGATAAACATATTTTGGAAGTCAAAGCATAAAGAAAAGTGAAATCAAGGCCAAAACTGTGACTACATTATCTGTAGTGCATAGAGCATTGAACTCGAGTCTGAGGCCCTGGCTCCAGGGCCAGTCAGAGGCTGGGGCTCCAGTTCCGGTGCTGGTTCCACTTCTGGTTCTGGTACTAAAGTACCTTAATTTCAGGTATTGATTTTAATTAACAGATTATTAATTAAATTTTTGTCATATCTAAGCAGTTATGTAATACATGGTGTCATGATAAATATCTTAAATTTAAGCACAGTTAAAAATCTAGATATAGATCAAATTTTATATAGAAACATAGTAAATAAAACTACAGGCATATCAATCTGTAAGGAAAAGATGAACTTGTTCTTTCCTGAAATTGTGTTGGCTAAAGAGCTGTGTGGAAACGAAGAGAACTGGATCTGTTCCAAGTCTTACGTAACGAAATTATAAATACTTGCAGACCTTATAATTAAAGAGCTTTAAAAAAAAACATTTAAAACAACTAAAATGTTGTTAATAAAAATAGAAAGTTCACATAAGTACAAAAAAAGCCTTTAAACACAAAAATAACTCAAATTCCCTCATAAAAACGAGTTAGGTTGAAATTGTTTGTCATTAAATTGTTTGAAGTCTAGATCTCACATAAGTCCCATGACATCGCATGGCCAAAGAGACTTGGCAGTTGTCATAGTTAGGGTTTTACTGCTGTGAACGGACACCATGACCAAGGCAACGCTTATAAGGACAACGTTGGGGCTGGTTTACAGGTTCAGAAGTTCAGCCCATTATCATTAAGGCAAGGCACATGACAGCATCCAGGCTGGCGTGGTGCAGGGGTAGCTCAGAGTTCTGCATCTTCATCTAAAGGGTGCTGGCAGAAGACTGGCTTCCAGGCCGCTAGGGTAGGCTCTTAAAACCCACACCCACTCTGACACACTTCCTCAGACAAGGCACACCCCCAAATACTGCCACTCCCCGAGCCAAGCATATTCAAATCACCACAGCAGTTACGATTAAAGTCAAGTGTATAGGATTAAGAAATCCACTGGTTGAGCCCAGTGGAGCCACAAATATTAACAATGAAAGAAGAGTCAGAGGAGAGGATAAAGTCATGGGAGACAGAAGATGGGATACAGAGGGTGGAGTCATGGGAGCAGAGGGCAAAGCCATAGTAGCATAGGGCGTGGCCATGGGAGTAGAGGGTGGAGCCATGGGAGCAGAGGGCGGAGTCATGGGAGCAGAGAGAGGGGCCATGGGAGCAGAGGGTGGAGTCATGGGAACAGAGGGCAGATCATGGGAGCAGAAGGTGGAGTCATGGGAGCAGAGGGTGGAGTCATAGGAGACAGATGGCAGAGTCACAAGACCAGAAGGCAGGGTGATGAGATAGATTACTTGCTGCTAAGAGGGGAGGACCATGAGGCTAGAAAGGATGAGGAAACCGACCTTCACCCAGGCCTCCGGGAGAAACACAGCCCCCTGGCATTTTCATTTTGTCTGAATGGGATGCATCTTGAGTTTCTGATACCAGAACTGTGTTTTTTTGTTCCAACCTACTAAATTTTTGACAATTTGTTACCATAGCAATAGGAAATTGATAAAATCACCTAGTAATACAGTTATAAGAAAACATGTTCTGTGATGTTGTTGGAGACGGACGCAGAGGCATTTTTTACCGTTTATATATGCAGTTGCTCTTAAGTTCCACAGAGTCAGCTCGGCCATTGTCCTAAATGCACAAGGCAGGCAAAGCAGCAGGACCAATCGTAGATATTAAAGACTGAAAACAACACAAACATTTTGACATGTTTAAATATTGATGTGCATATGATAAAATGTGGGAGGGCAGACTGGGAGGAAGAAGGCGGAGAAACTGCAGTTGGGATGTAATATGTGAGAGAATAAACTAATAAAAATACGACAAAATGTTCTGTTTTGCAGCTATGAAAATAAAAATTGACATGCTTTGCTACAGAATGGTCTCAAATGATACACTTGGTGAGGTACCAAGTTGAGGAAAATTATGCATTGCATATTGTCTTTTGAATAAAGAGACAGAAATATTAACATATATGCACATTTACTCTTAAAAAATGAAAAAGAAAAGACGGTTTCCTGCTTGGCCTTTGTAGTTATTTGCAGGACTGAAAAGGAAACATGAGTGTCAGAGTCGGAAGGTGTGGCTCTAAGTGCGCTTTGTTTGTGGGTATTGGCCTGGGACTGTTCAAATGTATTAAAGCTATAAAGTTTCATAGATTTAAGAGAAACAAAACTGCAGGGAAAGGTTAAAATTTATATGTGAACTGACGTAAATATGAAAGAATGAGCCCGTGGTTTTTGAACTCATAGAAAACAGATCTCGCATCGATTAAGATGTGTTTGTTCAGAATCCACTAGAACCTCAATTGTAGTAAGAAGTCAAATATAAACATATACAAGAGGCATATGTGAGCCTCCTCACTGTGCCAGAAGGCCTTTCAGGTTGAAGAGGGATTATTATGTTGGCCCACTGCGTTAGATGTCTTGGTCAACGGCAATTATGAAGGAAAACATTGTGGTATTGGGAGCATAGGGCAGGAGCTGTTGTCGATTTCCTGGTAGAGATGCATGGCATTGGAAGGGGCCAGGACAACTTGTGGTCCCCAAGCACATGTCCCCAGTGACCTTCTTCTATGTGGCTCCACTGCAGTCTTCATTTTCCATTACCAGTTCATCAGAGAATTAATCCTCTGGTGGTGACGTTGATGGTGGTGGTGGTGGTGGTGGTGGTGGTGGTGGTGGTGGTGGTGGTGGTGGTGGTGGTGGTGGTGCTGATCAGTCTTCAGGACCTGTCTCTAAAAACCCTGTAACATACATCCAGAGATATGACTTATGTAGTCAAGCTAGACTTTTCTCTTAAGAAAACAAACAAAAACCTATAGTTTGTTCTATAACAAAATAATAATATAATTAAATATATAAATTTATACCTATAATCTAAAAATTGCTCAGCTTTTTTTATTGAGTATTATTCATTTACATTTCAAATGTTATCCCCCTTTCCCGGTTTCCCATCTATAACCCCTTATACCATCTCCCCTCCTCCTTCGTATGTGAGGGTGTTCCCTCACCCACCCACCCACTTGTATCTCACTGCCCTAGTATTCCCCTACATTGTGGGGGAGGGATCTAGCATTGGCAGGACCAAGGGTTTCTCCTCCCACTGGTGCCCAACAAGGCCATCCTCTGCTACATATGCAGCTGGGGCCCTGGGTCTGTCCATGTATAGTCTTTGGGTAGTGGTTTAGGCTCTGTGAGCTCTGGTTGGTTGGTATTGTTGTTCTTATGGGGTTGCAAACCCCTTCTGCTCCTTCAATCCTTTCTCTAGCTCCTCCTTCAATCCATTCTCAGTTCAATGGTCTTCTGCTAGCATTCTCCTCTGTATTTGTCACGTTCTGGCTGAGCCTCTCAGGAGAGAGCTATATCAGGCTCCTGTCAGCAACACTTCTTGGCATCAGCAGTATTATCTGGATTTGGTGACTGCATATGGGCTGGATCCCCCGGTGGGGCAGGCTGTGAATGAGAGAAAGACCATTCCTTCCGTCTCTGCTCCAAACTTTGTATCCACATCCCCTCCTATGAACATTTTTGTTCCCACTTCTAAGAAGGACTGAAGCATCCGTGCTTTGGTCATTGTTCTTCTTGAGCTTTATGTGGTCTGTGGATTGTAATACAAGCTTTTGGGCTAATATCCACTTATCAGTGAGTGCATACCATGTGTGTTTTTTGTGACTGGGATACCTCACTCAGGATGATATTTTCTAGTTCCATCCATTTGCCTAGGAATTTCATGAAGTCACTGTTTTTAATAGCTGAGTAGTATTCCATTGTGTAGATGTACCACATTTTCTGTATCCATTCCTCTGTTGAAGGTCATCTGGGTTCTTTCCAGCTTCTGGCTATTATAAATAAGGCTGCTATGAACATAGTGGAGCATGTGTCCTTGTTATATGTTGTAGCATCTTTTGGGTGTATGCCCAGGATTGGCTGTACCAGCTTGCAATCCCACCAAGAATGGAAGAGTGTTCTTCTTTTTCCACATCCTGCCAGCATCTGCTGTCACCTGCGTTTTTGATCTTAGCCGGTCTGACTGGTGTGAGGTGGACTCTCAGAGTTGTTTTGATTTGCATTTTCCTGATGACTGAGGATGTTGAACATTTCTTTGGGTGCCTCTCACACAATCAATATTCCTCAGTTGAGAATTCTTTGTTTAGTTCTGTATCCCATTTTTAATAGGGTGATTTGATTCTCTGTAGTCTAACTCCTTGAGTTCTTTGTATATATTAGATATTAGCCCTCTATTGGATACAGGATTAGTAAGGATTTTTTTCTCAAACTTTTGGTTCCCGTTTTGTCCTAATGACAGTGTCCTTTGCCTTACAGAAGCTTTAAAGTTTTCTGAGGTCCCATTTGTCGATTCTTGATCTTAGACCATAAGAAAATTTCCCCAGTGCCCATGTATTTGAGGCTCTTCCCCAATTTTTCTTCTGTTAGTTTGAGTGTCTCTAGTTTTATGTGGAGGTCTTTAATCCACTTGGACTTAAGCTTTGTACAGGGTGATAAGAATGGATCGGTTTGCATTCTTCTACATGCTGACCTCCAGTTGAAACAGCACCATTTGTTGAAAATGCTATCTTTTTTTCCACTGGATGGTTT
Source organism: Rattus rattus (assembly GCF_011064425.1). Taxonomy (NCBI): domain Eukaryota; kingdom Metazoa; phylum Chordata; class Mammalia; order Rodentia; family Muridae; genus Rattus; species Rattus rattus. The sequence goes on along the minus strand of NC_046155.1, from coordinate 58,187,618 downwards.
TAGTTCCTTTGTCAAAGATCAAGTGACCATAGGTGTGTGGGTTCATTTCTGGGTCTTCAGTTCTATTCATTGATCCACCTGCCTGTGTCTGTATCAATACCATACAGTTTTGTTTTGTTTTTTTAATCACTATTGCTCTGTAATACAGCTTCACATCAGGGATGGTGATTCCCCTAGAAGTTCTTTTATTGTTGAGGATAGTTTTCACTATCCTGGTTTTTTTGTTATTCCAAATGAATTTGCAAATTGCTCTTTCTAACTCTATGAAAAATTGAGTTGGATTTTGATGGGGATTGCATTGAAACTATAGATTGCTTTTGGTAAAATGGCCATTTTTACTATATTAATCCTGCCAATCCATGAGCATGGGAGATCTTTCCATCTTCTGAGATCTTCAATTTCTTTCTTCAGAGACTTGAAGTTCTTGTCATACAGATCTTTCACTTGCTTGGTTAGAGTCACACCAAGGTATTTTATATTATTTGTGACTATTATGAAGGGTGTAATTTCACTAATTTCTTTCTCAACCTGTTTATCCTTTGAGTAGAGGAAGGCTACTGATTTGTTTGAGTTAATTTTATACCCAGTAACTTTGCTGAAGTTGTTTATCTGGCTTAGTAGTTCTCTGGTGAAACTTTTGGGGGTCACCTAAGTATACTATCATATCATCTCCAAATAGTGATATTTTGACTTCTTCCTTTCCAATTTGTATCCCATTGACTTCTTTTGTTGTCTGATTGCTCTGGCTAGGACTCCAAGTACCATGTTAAATAAGTAGGGAGAGAATGGCCAGCCTTGTCTAGTCCCTGATTTTAGTGAAATTGCTTCAAGTTTCTCTCCATTTAATTTAATGTTGGCTGCTAGTTTGCTGTATAATGCTTTTACAGCAATGACTTAGGTATGGGCCTTGAATTCCTGATCTTTCCAAGACTTTTAATGAAGGGGTGTTGAATTTTGTCAAATGCTTTCTCAGCATCTAATGAAATGATTATGTGGCTTTTTTTCTTTGAGTTTGTTTATATAGTGGATTACATTGATGGATTTTCATATATTAAACCATCCCTGCATCCCTGGGATGAAGCCTACTTGATTATCATGGATGATCATTTTGATGTGCTCTTGGATTTGGTTTGCGAGAATTTTATTGAGTATTCTTGCGTTGATATTTATAAGGGAATTGGTCTGAAGTTCTCTTTCTTTGTTGGGTCTTTGTGTGGCCTAGTTATAAGCGTAATTGTGGCTTCACAGAAGGGATTGAGTAGTGCTCCGTCTGTTTCTATTTTGTGGAATAGCTTGGACAGTGTTGGTATGAGGTCTTCTATGAAGGTCTGATAGAATTCTGCACTAAACCTCTGGTCCTAGGCTTTTTTTGGTTGGGAGAATTTAATAACTGCTACTATTTCTTTAGGAGTTATGGGACTTTTTAGATGGTTTATCTGATCCTGATTTAACTTTGGTACCTGATATCTTTCTAAAAAATTGTCCATTTCATCCAGATTTTCCAGTTTTGTTGAATATAGGCTTTTGTAGTAGGATCTGATGACTTTTTGAATTTCCTCAGATTCTTTTGTTATGTCTCCCTCTCATTTCTAATTTTGTTAATTTGAATACTGTCTCTGTGTCCTCTGATTGGTCTGGCTAAGGGTTTATCTATCTTGTTGATTTTCTCAAAGAACCTGCTCCCGGTTTCGTTGCTTCTCTGTATAGTCCTTTTCGTTTCTCCTTGGTTGATTTCAGCCCTGAGTTTGATTATTTCCTGCTATCTACCCGGGTCTCTTGGGTGCATTTGCTTCTTTTTGTCATGGTCAGAGCACTGCTTCTGCCTAGTTCTTGAAGCATGCTTCTGAGAATTTCAGAGTTGTGTGACTTACAAGAAGGCTTATCCGTTCTGAGGCAGCAGTGTTTGTGTGTGTGTGTGTGTGTGTGTGTGTGTGTGTGTGTGTCTGTAGTTGTAATCACTTGTGTTAGCATGTGCAGAGACAAGGTGTAGACATTCTGTGTCTTCTTCCACAGTCCTCCGTAGTTTTCTTGACAGGGTATCTCACTGAAACTACACTCTTCGTTTTGGCTAGACCAAGCTCTTGGGAATCTACCTGTCAGCCCTACCCAACCCCTCAGGGTAGACCTATACCACCATGCCTATCCTTTTATATATCGCAGAGCATCCAAGCTGCGTCCTCATGTTTATGCACTAGGCTCTTTGCCTCCTGAAGCATCTCTGCATCCACTTGAGGTGAATTTTCTTCAGGTGAGAGATGCAGATATAATTTCAGCTTTGAATATGCCTACCTAGTTATTGTGATAAGAAAAAGCCAATTAAGGATGAAAACCAGATTGAGCAGTTATACTTATTGTTATGGAGATCACTATAGAAGGTGAACAATTCATGTTCATTTGCTGTCACCAAGGCAGCCGTGGTCCCACGCGGAAACCATCATTAGCAGAGTCAAATAGGTACATGCACCTACTCTTAAAGGAGCTTTTGAATACTGTACAGTCGGTGCATGTAACAGACTGCAAGGACCCAGACAATGCTGATTCTTTTCAATAAGTAGACAAGGAAATGATATATCTATGCAAACCAATGTTGGTAATTAGTTTTTCCTCTTCCATGCCCTTCTAACCTCTGAAATGTCTAGCCAGTGCCACTATTATTACCAAGCACAGAGCACTCCACGAAGTTAGTAACATTTAGTTAACGTGTCAGTGTGTAAGTGAATACTTACAGGTATGGTTTGTAAATTTTTATATGTCTGCTTATCAAAGATGACATCTTAAAGTTACAGCCAGAAAATAATTCCAATCAGACCTTCTAACATTAATTAATTACATTTATATCTTAAGGGCATCAAGAACATTAATTTATCTGTGGCACATATGAATTATTACCAAGTCACATGCAGCATGCAGCCTACATACAAAATATCTTTCTATTAACTTACAAACTGATTCTTTATATATATATATATATATATATATATATATATATATATATATGAGTTTTATTTTATTAATGAAATTAAGAGAGAATGATTCTGGCATTAAGTGTATTGCCAGTAATTTACATAAAATTACTATATATTTTAAATTTTTATGTGTATAAGTATTTGCCTGCATTTGTATGTGTTCTCCATGATGTGTGGGAGGGGGGCCTTCACAGACAGGCTAGAAGGCCTGGGACAAATCTGCTGCTTTATCAAGGTGATACCGATAGCCCTGGTGAGTCAGCCAAGGATAAGGATTGGATGTGCCACTGTTGGAAAGCTGTCATCAAACCTACAGATAGAGACTGCCCTGTGATCCCTTGTGTTCACAACCTGTTATGAAACATGCTTTTGCAATACAACAAGTCTTTGCGTGACAACTCTTTTCCATTTCTGTAAACGTTTATATTAACTCTTTTTATATATATCTTACTAAGGAGAGTGTATGTAATGACTAATTCTGTCTTTATAAGAACTGTTTCATAATTTGAATAGGATCATTAACAATATCTATGCAATGTTACACTTTTAAAATGTTCTTTTCTGTCATCACAAGAGCACACTAATGCAGGATTTATCCTGTTCCCAAATCATAGATGAATAAAGTAAGATTTCACTCTCCATTCCAAAATCAGTGCTCGTTAAACTGTATTGTTTATGCAAATACGGTCCAGGTAATTAGACTGGCTATGTTGTATCTTGAAAAAAAATTTTTTAAATGCACTTCTGTCCCAATATACCTTTATTTTAAACTAGCCAGCTTGGCCTTGATAGCATATTCCCACCCTCTGCCCATGGGATATGAGTAACATGCCTATTCTAGTTGTGACAACCTAAAGCATCTCTTGAAGAAATTGTCTGATATATAAAACAATGAAGAAAAGACCACAGCCAGTTTTAAACAATCATATATCAAATTCTTTTTTATTTATTTTTTAATATATGTGAGTAAACTGTCACTGTCCTCAGACACCAGAAGAGGGCATCGGATCCCATTAATGCATGTGAGTACACTGTCTCTGTCTTCAGACACCAGGAGAGGGCATCAGATCCATCACAGATGGTTGCCATCCGCCATGTGGTTGCTGGGAATTGAACTCAGGACCTCTGGAAGGGCAGTCAGTGCCCTTAACCAGAGCCATCTCTCCAGCCCCAGATATCAAAGTCTTAATTGGGGTCTGATTAATGTTATGCTGTTTTTTAAACAAAAGTGTGAAGGTTGTCTTACATATAGTGATTCAATATTTAACTAAGATTCTCTGATCGTGAATACATTCTATAAACCTAGGTTTTTGCTTTGTTGTTTTCTTGATTTATTTTGTTTGAGAGCGAGTCTCAGTCTGAAGGCTTCCTGTTAGTTCACTGTGGAGCTTCTCTGTATGGGGGCAGTTAGGCCCCAAAGTTGCAGTTAGTCTTCCTGCCTCTCTACCTCTTAAGTGCTGAAATTACAGAAGAGAACCACCAACCACTCCCAGACACATTTCACCAAATATAGAATACAAACTTTACACAAATTATAGGAAAAGCATATGTACAAAGGGTTGTCCAATTAATACTCCTTACAATACCCTACTAAGGGCCCTGTTGTGAGGTCCAATCTGAACCTCTTCCAGGACCTCTGGAATGAGACTCACAGAGGTGGTGATTGATGCAAGAGCAAGAGGAGTTTAATCATTCCAACATGTCGGGGTCGGACTATAACGGAGTTCTATACCTTGCAAACAATTGGGGCAGAATTTGCACAATGGTAACCAGGCAGGGTACTAGGCACATTTTGGTGGAGTGAAACAACTTTCAGATCAACTCAGTGTGCCGTTCAGGACTTTCATTCGGGAGTCAGGTAACTTTGTGTGACAGTTTGGCTTGCAACTGTTCCAGGAACTAAACCAGCTGTTTTTTGTTTTTTGTTTTTTTTTCTTCCTGGAAGGGAGGGGTCCTTGTGCTCAGAGGTTTGTGGTGAGAATTTTCCCATTGGTCCCAGATTGGTCCCAACTCTGGCTCTTTTACTGACATGGTTTGAATATGCTTTGCCCCTAGAGGAGCACTATGTGGAGGTGTAGCCTTGTTGGAGGAAGTGTGTCACTGTGGGTGTGGGCTTTAAGACCCCTACCCTAGCTGCCTGAAAACAGTTTTCTGCTAGCATCCATCAGATGAAGATGTAGAACTCTCAGCTCCTCCTGTACCATGCCTGCCTGGATGCTGCCATGTTCCCACCTTGATGATACTAGACTGAACCTCTGAACCTGTAAGCCAGCCCCAATTAAACGTTGTTCTTATAAGAGTTGCCTTGGTCATGGTGTCTGCTCACAGCAGTAAAACCCTAATAAGACAGAAGTTGGTACCAGAGACTGGGGTATTGCTGTGATAGGCCTTACCATGCTTTTGTCTGGAAGAATGTGGATTTTGGGATTTTGGATTTGGAAAGCAGTGTTATGCCTTAACTGGGGCTTAGTGAGTTATCTTAGTAGGAATATGGAAGACTTTGTTGCAAAGAGTGATTTGAACTGTGCAAACCTGTCCCAAGAGGGTTGAGTGGAGAAGAATTTCAGTATGTGGCCTAGAGACTATTTTGTGGTATTTGAGTGAAGAATATGGCTACTTTTTGCCCTTGTCTGAAGAGTCTGCCTGAGGCTAAGGTAAAGATATCTATATTAATTGCATTGACAAAGGAAGCCTCAAAAAGGCCCAGCAGAGATTTTGTTCTCTGCTCAAATCTCATGAAGCATGTTTTGAACAAGCATAGCCATGAAGCACGTTTTGAACAAGCATAGCAAGCTTAGAAAGGGAAAATATAAAATATATGGTTTAGAAATTAACGGAGCTGATATGGAGCTAAATCCTGTGTTCTAGGTGAGAGCACATTAAGGGAATAGGACTTTGGGGCAAGATCCTACCCAGCTAAGTTTAGATCCAGGTATGGTGGTACACACCTTTAATCCCAGAAGATAAAGCCAAACAGATCTCTGAGTTCAAGGCCAGAGGAAGTCTAGGTGAAGAAAAGCATAAGGTGAGATGAATTAGTCGGTAAGGCACTTGGTCTGCAGCATGAGGATTTTAGTTCAAAACACCCGGGACAAGCATGGGTTTGAACCTGTAACATTCAGCAGCACCAAGGACGAAGAGACAGGCAGATCCCTGGGCCCTGCTGGAGAACTCCAGGCTCAGTGAGAGAGCCTGTTTCCAAAAGGACTGGGGAAGACACTGAACATCAACCTCTACTGTGCACACATGTAGAGCTACACAGTACACATATGAACATACACACTTTGACACACATACACAACTTTTAAATCATGCTCCTCACCAAAGCAAATGACTAAGCTCATAATAAATATATTTTTATTAAGGAATTTCATTGTATTGGCTTTTTTTTTTTCACGAGTAATGCTCAGTTTAGGAGAGAGAAGTTTGTCACCACCACCACCACCACCACCACCACCACCACCACCACCACCCCCCGCGCTGGTAAGATGTCTCTCACCACCCTTTAGGTGGCAGATCTCCCCTCTGTGCTGCGGCTGCGGAGATGCCTGGGAGTTAAGAAACTTCCTGCAGAGTCATGAGAACATGGACTGTGGCACCTGCTAACCAGCCAGGTGACACACAGACCCTCAGTTCCGCCTCCAGGGATCCAATGTCCACTTCTGGCTTCTGAGAGTACACAAGCACATATACCAGACACACGCATGCACACGCACACACACACTTGAATAGGCACAGATGCATATACACATATGCACAGAAACAAATTTTAAAAAAATAAAAAGTAGAAGAAAAATTATTTTAGTTTTTCATCATTTTACTTGTATTTCATTTCAAATGAAAAAAATGCCATAACTATTTTTAAATACTCCTAAATAGCTTGTCTGGGTAGTTTTAAAATAATTTATAGTTTAATTATATCATTTAATAGGGCATATCTTTTCCTGTTAAGTAATTATCCTGGATTGAAAGAAAGATAAATATGTTAGGTTATTTATAGTATAATTAAGCCATTGAATTTTAAGCACCTTTCTTTTGAAAGGAATACATGTATTTAATACATGATCAGGACAGTTTTGTATTACCCATGACTAAGATAGATACATGGATGGATGGACAGACGGACAGTGTGTGTGTGTGTGTGTGTACTTGTGGGGGGAATTATGTGTATATGTATGTTTGTACTTGTGTATGTGCGTGTATGGGTATGGGTATGTGTGTATGTGTGTGTATTGTGTGAGTGTGTATGTGTGTGTATATGTGTATGTGTGTATATGTGTGTGTATGTGAGTGTGTATGTTTGTGTATGTGTGCGTGTGCATGCGTGTGTGTGTGTATGTTTATATGTGTGTGTGTACACGTGTGTGCGCATATGCTCATGGCACATTATAAACACTGAAAGACAGTAGCAGTTAATACTTCTGTTCTCCTTGCCTGAAAGGTTATCCACCCATAAGTCCTGCCTGCAGAGCTGGAAAATGACCAGTAATTCAAGAGTGAATCAGACTAGGTAGAGTCTGTTGTATTTTTAACTACAGAAGGCTGGTCAATAGCCACACTCGATTTGCTGCCGTTTCTCCTGTGGAAAGCTCAGTCTGTTAGCTTTAGGACAGGCTCAGTCAATGGATTCTTTCTTTCTGAGAGAAATGATCCACGGGAGGTCCCCTGAGGAGGAAAGTCCTGAGAAAACCCAGGCAGCCTTTCATGCTGTATAACACAACCTGGGAAGTAAGACCCTGACCTATTTGAGGGAGACTTTCAAAGCCCCTAGCTGTTAGAGCTCTTTTAAAAAAATCAATTCACATTATCAAAAGAAAGCTGAAAATGATAGCAGAAGGCTTGTTTCGTTTAAAAAATACTTTTCTTCTGTTATAATAACACATTATTTGAAGTGCTTGAAATTGGCCTCAAATACTATTAAAGCACATATTAAAGATGACAGTAATTACCCTCTGCGAGTTTGCCTGACGGTCGGCAACCCTTTCGGCATCTCGCAGTGAACAGTGTCTGGGCTGGGGGTGGGGCATGTTGACTGAGGTGAGAGAATTAAGGTTGGAGCACAGTCACAGGGCTGTGGCCTGACTGTGCTACCGGGGATTCATGTGCAACGGTGGTGAGGTACAAACTCCATGTGGCCTTTGTGTGGCTGGCAAGTATGGCCGACAGCTAAATTCTCCATTTGGGCAAACACGGTTGAGGACCGATGTGCTTTTTAGTGCACCAGGATCTTTTCTTCGTCATCACTCTCGTCTACCTGCTCAAATGCACTGGAACGCTCTTAACGGATGGACAAACTGAAATGCTTTTGTTGGTGGTGGAGGCGGTGGTTTGGTTTTGCTTTGTGCATTTTTACAGGAGCGTTGTTAGGAAAAAAATCTCGGAGTCAAACAGTTTTGGATAAGAGTCATAGCTTTTCCTCTGAAGTGCCATTCGTCTTGGGGCAGTGAAGTGAGTTCTTTGAACTTTGATCCATTAAACAAAAGCAGGTACCACAGTGACTGTTCTGGTGGTTAAGAGGCTCCACTGCACCAAAATGCACAGAGTAGCCTTGTTGCAGTAAATCTCCAACCTGAGTAAGCCCGTGCAGGGACAGCCCAACTCAGTTAGTGTGAACACACGCTGTGGCCTGGATGGGGCGGACCCACCACTGCACTACTCTATCCCCAGCTAAGAGATCCATGTAACGTGCCGTTTCTCCAGGCCACGGGCCCATGACCAGTCTGAAGCCAAGAGCAAGCATCCAGTCGTTGGATGGTTTTTTGCTGTCCCCACCTTCATCTTGTTTGAGCCTGGGTTGCTCCTCATTCTCTGCGATGCCTGCTTGCCAAGGCGACTCTGTTCTCCTGACTCCGACCCCACCTCACCTCCAGGGCACTGCGCTTACAGACATGCGCTCACTCATGGGCCCTGGGATTTAAACTCAGGTCCTCTTACTTGCACTTACAAGCACTCTACCACAGAGCCATCCCAGTGCTGAGAAGTCTCTTGATCTGTCCCTGTGCTGACAGCCAGGCCGATCTCTCACGCCTCACGGCCTGGTGTGTACCCTTTTCTGTGGCGTCTCCACTCACGGTTTGCTGTCCTTCACCCACTTCTCTTGACTGGTGTCAGTCCTGGCTCATGTGAGAATCCCTAATGGGGTTGGCTATTATCGATATGATCCCAGGGCCGCAGCTAAAGATGCCAACCCTAGGTGGTATTTTGTCATTACAGTTTGGATGATAAATGGCTTGAATATCCTCATGAATGCCATAAGTGTTTCACTTTTTGTCTTCCTAACCAAGAATTTGTGATTTCTTAGGAGTAGGGTGGTAAATACTCCATAATTGAATCATAGCTTGGCTGTAAAGGTGCTTCTTACCTATTGATCCCCACGGCATGATCTCTGTCCCGGTTTCTGTCTCCATGACTTTAGAAGCTATATAATCTCTTAGAGCCTTACATATATCTATATGTAACATGCAAATGCTAGCTGTGCTTCTGGGTGCTTGGAGAGGTAGAATAATGTGAATCACCAACCACTGGTGAGTACTGGCCAAGTTACTGCGCTAATAGAACCAGCCTGCAGGCACCGATAGGTGATTCCAAAGAGAAGCCTGTGTCCGTCCGCTCTTCGACTGTCAGACTTTTGAAATAATGAACAACAAAAGAAGTTAGAAATCAGTAAAGTCCTGGGGCCAGCCAGAGAAGGAACTTGTCTCCTTGAGAAAGTTTTCTAGCTTGCAGGAGGATCTTACTGGAGATGGGAACTAAATCTAGTAGTAGGCAGGAGGCACCCTTGACTGGGCTCTTCAGCCAAGCATGCCACACGCATTCACCCTGAACCTTACGCTCCATATGCGAGGGCCTCAAAGACAGACTGGAGAGGTGATCCCTGACTCCCTGCGTCCGTTTCCCCAACATGGCCACATTAAATAAATCTGCTTCCTCTGCTCCTCACTATTAATTTGGCTCATTTAACTGAGGACTTGAGGCCATGTAGCTAAGCCTGGTTCGCTGGCACATGGACTGTGCCCCCACCCTCACCCCAAGCCTGGAACGTTTGGCTCTCAGTCCTTTGTTCTTTAGAGAGTCTCTGAACGTTAATTAATGCTGTGCTCAGGATTTGTTCGTGTGTGGCCTGATGACACTTGGGAAGATGGACCCCTGAGAACCAGGCTTATCACAAAAGTGTTTTCGTCTGTCCTGTTCCTTTTTTAAGGAACTCTTCCATTCCTTTGCTCTTCCACTAATAATTCTGTTGTCTGAAAGAGGACACGCGCCGTTTTGCTTTTATTTAGTTGTTTTTTTTTTTTTTCTGGTAGAAGCTCTGAACATTTTGCATCTTCCTCTTATCTGCTTCATCTGACAATGTCAGGTACCTAATTGCTGCTCCCAAAATGTACTCTAAAGGAGGATCTACGTGTTATTATAGCTGACTTAATCTTATATTTCATAATTATTACATTTAACTTGGAATTAAGGGGATGATAACATTCTAAGAAATGTATCTTCATTTATTGTACTCTTACAATAATTAGCAAGAAACAAACATTCTTTTCACAGAAGACCATCACCTTATATATTTTTGTCATAAGTTCTATAATATTAAATAAGTTATTTTGTCAGGTTTTATTACTAATGAAAATCTACTTTCAAAAATATGGGCAAATGAACAAGCAAGCATCAGTTAATGGCTGGCTGCCATTAGATTATGTGAAGACCACAAAGGAATTAACCACAGTCCACACATTGTCCACCATGGGGCAGGGTCAGTTTGCAGAATAATTAAAGAAAAGAAATAACCTGTTCAACAAGGGATGTTACTCTGACGTTTCATTCAAATTCTAAACATCACGTATGAGGCCACCACCTGATGCACTGGACCTGGGGACTGGACAGTCCCAATGGAATGCCAGCACTGCAGGTCCTTTCTCAACAGATGCTGGCACGGCAATGCCTCAGTAATGCACATGGCAGTAATCTATATAGTTGAAATGTACACAAACGTGGGCAATATAGGGAAACTGGCATTTAAAACTCAGTCCCTGAGGCTAGAGCGATATCTAAGAGGTTAACAGAACTTTCTCCTCTTGGGGAGGCCTGCGCTGAGTTCCCAGCACCCCTGTGGCATCGGAAAGTGATCAAAGTTTAAAGTTCAGGAAATGTGATGCCCTCTTCTGAACTCCGAGGGTACCAGACACATGTGGTACACAGGCATTTGTTCAGACAAAACACTCATAGACATAAAAGTAAAATAAAATGTTTCAAAATGTATTTGAAGGTCCTAAGAACTCTGGGGGTTGCCATTCTTACGGTAGGTGAAGATATCAGTTAAGTTTCCCAGTGTATGTTTGGTTCGCATCTCATCTGTAACAGGTGTGCGTTAATGAAAGTCAGGCTGATGGAGGAACTAGTTACATTGGTTACATTGTCCGTGGATCCTGGCATCTTCCTGCTGCTCAGTACATTGTAGCGATGGGATGCCCCGCTTGTGAAGATGGCTGAGAGAGAGTGGCCCCACTCTGGGGTTACTTGGTTCTTGATTCAAGCTCTAGATCTGTTATCTGGGATAGCTCATTTCATCTGCTCACAGACAGATAAGATGTATGTATGACTGTTAGGACTTTTTTTATTTTTATGTGTAGCTTAATTAAGAAAAACAGTAACTTTAATGTGTTTCTCCTATCATCTCTTAGAACTATCAAATCACTATCTCCTAACTCCATGATTGTATTATGTTAGAATAGCTGGTTTGTAAAATTACTGTTTCAGTTGCTGATGTGAATTTCATAAAGATAATCAAGTAAAATTTGGCTTAGGGTTATTTAGGAAATAATTTTCAACAACTTCTGAAATGGTCATAAACATACTCTCACTGGTTTTTACTACATATTCTTGGTGTTGATTATAAAATTGATATATTATGAAAAATACTGAAGATCTTCTTTGTCCTGATACATCTAATATTTAGCCAATATTTAATTTTTGTGCAAAAATAAATACAAAATTTGTTTCATTACTATGCAAATTTTTCTTCTTTAATAAACAGTGAATGTATTCATATGCCAGAGAACTTTGCCTGCATGTACATCTGTGCACAGCATGTATGCAGTGCCCACAGAGGACAGAAGATGGTGTCAGACCCACTAGGACTAGATTTTCAGACCCTTCGGGTGCTGGTATCTAAACTCCAGTCCTGGAATAGCAGCAAGTGCTCTACACCACTGGGCCATCTCTTCAGCCCAGTGCCAAGTACTTTACAAAATTATGATAGTCAGGCTCTCTGAGCCCACTGTACATCTTAGATATCCACCGAGCAATGGCTGTTGCTGCTTTTACGCCATTGCTAAGTATCCATTCCCATGAATGTGTTCCCTTGAGTGCCAAGAGCAGGATGGCCTTGAAACTGGTGAATTAAGATTAAACAGTTCCGGGGTTGGGAATTTAGCTCAGTGGTAGAGTGCTTGCCTAGCAAGCGCAAGGCCCTGGGTTCGGTCCCCAGCTCCGAAAAAAAGAAAGAAAGAAAGAAAGAAAGAAAGAAAGAAAGAAAGAAAGAAAGAAAGAAAGAAAGAAAGATTAAACAGTTCCCTCATTTGCATAGGTCTCTTCAAAACTAGTATTCAGAATGAAGTTTTTAGTTTAATATTCCACTTTTTTCCTTAAAAAGACCTCCAGAATTGTAATTTTTTAGCATCTGCAAAAGGTAGGTTCTACTCTGCCCAAAGTTGCTGCACTTTTTGTAAACCGAATGTGTTCAGGGATAGTTAGTATCTAGGAAACCCAGAGGCTTGCTTATCTAGCAAACAAGTTATAGAAATATTCACATTGAGTTGCTATTTTAGGACCATTCTCTTTTGAAGTCTATTGTGTAAATGCTGCTCTTAAACATGACTTAATGAACTAAAGTGCGAGATGGCACAGTTAAACCCAAGAACTGAAATCTGCGGGGCAGAGGAAGGGGGGTTTCAGCAGATCACAGAGAAAGTTCCCTGATGAAACTTACTCAAAATTAATAACAGTCTCAGTAAATCAGAGTGTGTCAAAAGCATATTGAGGCATAGATCTTCCAACAAATGAAAATTAAACTTTCATCACTCACACATGCAATAATTGAGGCTGAGAAAATGACATATTTGAAATCAATAACACAAACTCTAGACTTTGAAAGTAAGCTGTAGTCTACAAAAGTGTGCTCGAGTTTAAAATGGCCAGCTTCAAAACCTAGACAAAAACACTTTGAAATCCCCAGCTCCAAAAAAAAAGAACCAAAAAAAAAAAAAAAAAAACTTTGAAATCTCCTTAGTGACACCAGTTGGTAAGCTTGGATAAAAGGCTAAAAAAGAAAGAAAGAAAGAAATTGTAATTTACAGAGGTTCATCTTGGTCTCTTAAAATTATCGATGAGTTCTTGCATTGCATTTACATGCTTGAACAATATGGTGTACAAACAGGCAGAAAGATCCCTTTGATGTCTAAAAGCAGTGATTTTCAGGTGTTTGTCCTCCTGTTTAAAGTTTGACTCTATCACAAAATAAATAAAGTAAAAACCAATTGCTCTTACAACTTTTAGGAAGCCAGATGTTATGGAAGTTGAAGCACTTAGTGAACAGCAGAAAAGATTTATCAGGTCTGCACCTTAACATTGCCTAGGAAACATCTTTCCCTTTCCACAGACAAATATCTGAGCCCAGGCTGAGTGACGCGCATGGCTATCAGTGCTCTTGGGATGAGCATCCAAAGATTTCTTGCCTCTCCTCACCTTTGAATCTTGCACACTGCATCGCCTCTTGATGTGTTTAGCCAAGTTCCCTCCTGCGTCACCATGTTTTTAACAGGTGGTGGAGCTGATATTCCAGTCCTACCCTTTTCTGTGCTCTCCTTCCTTACAAATGCTTCCAGGAGAGCAATTAGAGATCGCTCCAAATAGTTATCCACGTAACCGATCTTAGAATGGCTTGATTGGTACAGTCCACATTACCGTAATCACGTGATCTGAAACGCTATGTGAACGGCTTACGGCTTCACAGCTCTTTTCTACAGCACAAGTGCGAGCGCGCGCGTGCACGCACACGCACACACACACACACACACACACACACACACACACGAGTTCAGAACCAGAAGAATCTTGGATAAGAAAAAAGAAAAAGAGGAATTGTTTCAGACAGCTAAATGGGGCCGCCGCCATGCCGATATCCATTGTTTGGAGCAGCCATGAGTTAGTTAAAGGCTGGTGTAGACCGCTCCACTGAACACTGGTTTGAGCTGCACTTGGCGAATCAGGATGGACGATCCTCCTAAGAATGCAGCACTCTGAACCTTCCAGGTGTCCTGGAGCTAGCAGTGGAGTGCCATGGTAACACAGCACAGTGTGCCTTTTGTGGTCAGGAGTCCAAGATGAATTTTTAAAAAATTTATCCTGAGAACAGCAATTACGAAATGATCACCTGTAATATTCTCAATAATATTTTTGTACCGTGTCTGGTGCTTAAGTGGAAGTCAGAAGAGATTAACATGTCCCTCACTGTTTTGACGTCTAGTTGCCAGATTCTGACTGACAAAGTCTGTCTGACTTGGGATCCATTAAATATCTAAGCATTAATATGGTCTAATTGAATCAGCAATTCAGTAGTCTAATTTTATCACGTGTTTGATGAAGTTCAGGGAGGAAATATTTTAATTGAAAGAAATGTGCTGTAAACGCATTTTTTTTATTTCCTCTGTGTGTGTCCCTTCTCTAGACATTTTTAGAACATTTTTCCTGTGAGCTAAAAGCCATATCTCCACAGATTTTTTTTTTATTTTTTGCAAGTGAAATTGCCTTTCATTTGGCAAAAACTAAACCTGTGATTCATCGAAGCTTTGAGCACTCCAGGCCAAGGCATACATCTCGCTTGCTTTGACTGACATTTTTGCATGCTAAATCAGACCTGCGTGATTCAGCTGCACTGAGATTCATTATGCCAAAAAAGAGGAGAGGTTTGGGGGTGGTATAAAAGATCATAAAGGGAAATTGTCTTGGAAATTGTGACTAGTGACGAAGGTTAAAAAGAACCAACGTCAGCTGGCATTTTAAATTGGTATTTGATCGGGGAGACATTTTGTTGACACTGTTTTATTAAGAGAACGGGCAAAGAGCATTAGAGGGGCTTTTCTTTACTATAAAAAATGAAATTAAGGTAAGAAACAAGAAAAGCATGATTTTTTTGAGAAAATATCCTTTAGTTCAGGCATTAAGAGTAATCAGGCAGGCCTGAGCAGTAGGAAGTGTGGAGAATGTTCCACTACCTAACACGTCTGGGAATTTCTGCCATTAGCAATTATTTCTGTTCATTGGTACCTTTAAATCTGACTTGTCCAGAGGAGCTAAGATCTCAGTGCCAGGCATTTTCTGTCTACTTATAGCAAGAAAGAAAAATGCTTGGGAAGATCCAGAACTGGAAAAGTAGAATGTGGGAGACAGAAGTAGCCCAGTGATGGAGCTCTCCAGGAAGGGGAAGTTTTGGGATTGAACCAAAAGGAGGGCAGGATGTGCCAGAAACAACCAGTCCCCTGTTTTGCTTAATTTCATTATAGAGAGATAGGATATAAGTCAGTCAGGACTAGTTTTATTCAGAACTGGCCATGTAACATACAAGAGAATGTAAACGTAGAGCTTCCTGTTACAAATTTATTAATAGCTACCCAGCTTTGTAATGGCCTAGTTCCCTGCTATCACAAAACAACGCAAAAACAAAAACAAAAAAACAATGCTCAAATTCAAAGTATAGTCTCCAAGCTTCTCCAAGCTTCAGAGATCCTTCTGATGCTGCTGAGGTAGTCCCTGGTTTTACTCATTATGTAGCTGTGGTGGCGAGCTCTAGATTTGAGTAAGGGAAATTCTCCTTAAAGATCACCTGAATATTTTAGTTTATGAATCCTTTATTGTAATATCCAAATTTTAGCATAAATTTTTGTAAGTTAGGTGAGGGCTTTAAGAATCTCTAAGTTCTTTGTCTCTGTCGTCTGACTTGTTATGGGGATGGGTAGGACCCTTTTAAGATTGATTTTGCTGTTTTGAATCATATGTATATGTCTGTGTCTGTGTGTGTCTGTGTGTGTGTGTGTGTGTGTGTGTGTGTGTGTGTGTGTGTGCAAGTAACTGTACTGGTTATAGAGACAAGAAGAGGGTGTGGGTATCCTGGAGCTGGAAGTATGGTGGGGGTTGTGAGCCAGCAGGCGTAGGCATTGGGAACTGAATTCCAGTCCTCTGAATGAACAGCAGGCCCTCGTCCTCACTGGGCCATCCCCACTATATGTTGGATTCTTAGGTTCCCGTATATTGTTTTAGATTCAGATCCAGGATCCTCACCTTACACCTGCTGTACAAAACCTTGTTACCTATTTCCTGTCTTTACCTTACGAGTCCTCAGACTGCACATAGCTGGAGGCCGCTCTCACACCTCAAGCCCACATCATCAGCCTGGAATCACCAAGTATCAGCTGAGCCCAGGTTTGCAGTAACATGCGATGGGGGATGAGGAGTGATAGGCGGCCGTGTACAGCCTGTTTAGTTGAGTGATGGAGGCTAGAAGTTATTAAGTGCAAGATGCTAAAAGTTGCTGCCTTTAAAGGTCCAAGTGAAAGGGACAGTAACCCTTAGTTCTTGGCCACCTACACCTTAGAAATCATCTTTGGGTAGAAGACCGTTGACATTTTGAGGTTGACTATGTTTCTTTTAAGACAGTGCTGAGTTCCTTCCTAGTTTCAGCCTCAGTGCAGCCAGACGGTACGATGCTGTTTGGCTGATTAAGTTTTTTTCTTCATCTTCTGTTGAAGTGGTCACTGTAGTTAGTATAGCAGGAACCCCACCACTAATAGAAGATGTCTCCACAATTCCTAAATCCCCCGTCTCATCACTGAGCGTCAACAGCTCTTTCTAGACTTTCACTCAGTGACATTTACAATAGCTGCAATCATCCATGCCTGTTTTGCCAGCCGCCATCACACAGGGCTCAGTAGATCGATGGTGGCCATTGTCGACTGACGTTCTTGGGTATCCGCCGAGAAACGAAAAGCTGTGAGATTTTCCGAATGATCAGCTAATTTCATTTTTAATATTGTAATTTAGAATAAATGATTGACCCTGCTTTAACTACTACAAACTCCCGTGTTAGAAGCCATACCTGGAACAATGACATTATATCCAGTCCAGTCCTGCATGTGCATACTGACAAAATCTTTGCTTCTCAGCGTGCCCTCCTCAGCCTCAGCCTCAGCTAGCTGGCACGTGAATGCAAGCGTTTAGGCTTTAAAACGCTGAGTTGGCTTTTTGATACTTGGCTGGATTTTCTTAAACTCATATTATTCTTTTATTGTTTCCACAGAAAGCCCCTAAATAAAATAGCATTCGCTTCTTAAATACAATTTGTTGTACACAGAGTCTTCTGGTACAAATAGATTATTTTGACTCGAGGAAACAATATTTTCTCTTCAATAAGAAGTGTTTACCCAGTAACTACCTTTTTTATGATGTTGCTTATTCTTTCGTACTGGATCCTTTTGAGGTTTTATAACCTTCCAGTTATAGTCCAATGTAAGAAAACAAACACACACCCCGTAACATGAAAAGTTATAATGTTTGAAATTAAAAAGACAAGCGCACAGCATGTTCTTCAAATTATATGGGAAATCTGAAGGAATCCATGGAATAATTTGCCTAAAGCAAAGTGTTGGGATAGCGAGAGAAAAAAATCCAAGTGTTTTTATGAAGGAACTGAAGTATGCTAGGGTTTTTCACTTAAGCACTGCACAAGCTGGGTGCTTTCTTGCTGAAATAGCCAATTCGAATGTAATTTAGTCAGTTACCACGTTAATCATAACTGTAAGCACCGGGTAATTTATCTTGAGAGTAAGTGAGGTGGGTCAAGAGTAGCGAGTAAATTCAGCACCAAATCAGTTTCTCCAAAAAGGAGACCTTGGCCTGAGAGATAAAGCATTTGTAGGTCCTTCTGATGTCGGGGCAGCTATCATAGGCCAGTACCCGAATGTCATACAAGTTTCAGGGAACATGGACGTATGAATTCAGAATAACATCCCATTGCTAAGTAGTCTTATATTTCTTGTTAGATTAAAGATAACTTCAATCCAGACACGGTGACACAAACCTGTAATACCATTACGTGGGAACAAAGGAAGGGGTGTGACAAGTTTCAGGCCAACCTGGGCTCCATGAGAAGACTGTGTCTCGAAGAAAACAAAATGAGGCGTCAAATTCTTTCGACAATTCCTCTGTTGGAAGGTGGTGTTTAGATCCCTCCTGTTGAATCCGGATAGGATCGTGGCTAACTTACGGAACGAAAGAGAAGTGAAGCCTGCCAGTTTGCAAGTTAGGGTTACAAGGCACTGACAGCTTCCCCTTTTCCCTCTTCAAGTATTTACTCTTGAAGCCCAGCTGTCATGTCATAAGAAAATCCACATATTCCAGCGTAAGAAGAAAAGAACCAAGGAGCCACTGAGATTCACTGCCTGCCTGACTGACAGCCTGCACTAGCTTGCCAGGCATGTGGCTGAGTACTTCATCCCACAAGAGATCTTCAAAGATGAGCCCGCCTTCTCCCAGCCCTGCCCAAATTACAGGTTCAATTGTAAGCGAAATTGAAGCGGCGGCTATCGTCGTAAGAATCACACAGGGATGGGAGTCAAGGTAGGGAAATGATGGATCTGAGAGTGTCCCCAGCCTTTCAGATGTTCCTCCTGTACCTACATGAGTGGTAAGTGGACTAATGTCCCCTTTTACACAGACGAGATGAATATGGCGTGCTTGGTCATTAAAATGGTGACAGTACACTGTGCAAGTAACTGTGGGTCAGGCTTTGCCCCATCACGCACAGGACTGATCCCAGGGTTGGGAGAGAAACGTGCTGAACTGGCGTGAGCACACTTCTGGGCAGCAGGTAATTAGGGAGCAGTTCTGTGGGCCTAGGTGGAGCAGCTCCTCTGGATAGAGGTTCCTCTCATCTAACTGGGTCTTCCCAGGGTCCTGAAACACCGTTTGATCCCACTGCTCAATCATCCTCTTAATCCGGATTTCTCAAAGGGCTTCCCAGAATCCACTAAAGTTCACTTCCTTAGCCTGGCATTTAAATGCCTCTGTCAAACACCAGTCCGGCTGAGCTGACTGTGCCTTTGTGGCGCGTGCCCCTACTAATCGCCTAGCGGGGAGTGGCCTGTCTTATTTAGTTTTTATTCTCCCAAAGCTACTTATTATCAAACATAGAGTTCAGATCTCTTGTAGAGTCATCCGTAAGCCTCGCAGCGGGTTTTGATTTCTGGATTTCTCATGCTTTTCTACATTGAAAACCTTCTCTATCTACATTCCTTCCAAAAGGTGAGTTAGAGGTGTCTCGTCCTTCTGCACGTGTCTCGCCGGTCTTATCGGTGTGTTATTTGGGCATGTGCCTAATAATTTGTCCACTGACTATGAATTCACTCTTAACAGAGACATCAAAGGTGACCCCACCTACACTGCAGGCAGGACCGGCTGCTCTCAGCACCAATCAGAAATACTGCCCAGAACTTTACTCTGTCTGCTCACAAACATTTATAATTGAAAAGGTTCGTGAAACCTCTTATCTGTGTACCAAAGGAAAACAGAAAGTGAAGTCTAAAAAATACAACAAGCCAGCTATTCTGGAAGCTTTAGAATTAGGTACATTTGAAGTCTGGCATATGATTTTTCAGAGAATAATTCCAAGCTCTTTCAATATATGAGAAAATAGTATATTCTAGCATTAGTGCCACTTCCTAATTAAGAAAAAAATTAAACATTTGCAAATAACTTAGCTACACTTGGCATTTTATTAAAATGAGGCTTGGCTAGAGAGGCACTGTCATGGCATTTTTCTTACGTTGTGACGTTGTGACTGGAGTTTAGTTTGTTTTGTTTTGTTTGTCTGTGGAAGGAGTCTGTAGCTACAGGAAATCAGTGGCATTCGCATCCTAACAGGTCTCAGAAGCCTCTGGGAAATACTTTGACAATGCAGATTTTGAAGCACATGCTCTCTGAAAGTTTCTCTCAGCTAATCCCCAGTCTCTGCTGAGTCTGATGGAGCCCCACCATCCACTGAGAACTCACAGCAGAGGTGAGGATGCAGTGTCCCTTGCACCTTGCTGAAGTGACCAGGGCTCAGAAGAAAGCATGTGTGGATGGAGTACATGAGACCCAGGAAGCTCCTATCTGAGCGGCTCCACCACAGGGCTGCATTTGCCATTGGATGCCCTGTGTGGCCATCATGGCTGGAACACAGCACTCAGGACCCCCGATGTTGAGCATTGCGGCTAGAACATGGCCCCCTGGGTGCCCTATGTGACCATCACAGCTGGAACGCACCCCTTCCAAGCACTGTGGCCAGAGCAGGAGTCCAGATAAATAAAACAAGTGTCAGCACCCTACTATGTCTGGCACAGCCTACTCTGTAGTTAGGTCCAAAAACAATTCATAATGAAAAGGTGGGGAGGTCAGAGTTCTCCTCTCTCAGCATTCGACTCTGACAGTGTCTGACAGCTTTGGCAGACGAGTGTCAGCGTAACCGTGACTTTGTGTCAGGACTCACCAGTGTATGGAATGAGCACAGGAGAGGTGTGCACAGGTGTGCCTGTCAGAGGGTGGGAGGTGTGCACAGGTGTGCCTGTCAGAGGGTGGGAGGTGTGCACAGGTGTGCCTGTCAGAGGGTGGGAGGTGTGCACAGGTGTGCCTGTCAGAGGGTGGGAGGTGTGCACAGGTGTGCCTGTCAGAGGGGTGGGAGGTGTGCACAGGTGTGCCTGTCAGAGGGTGGGAGGTGTGCACAGGTGTGCCTGTCAGAGGGTGGGAGGTGTGCACAGGTGTGCCTGTCAGAGGGGTGGGAGGTGTGCACAGGTGTGCCTGTCAGAGGGTGGGAGGTGTGCACAGGTGTGCCTGTCAGAGGGTGGGAGGTGTGCACAGGTGTGCCTGTCAGAGGGGTGGGAGGTGTGCCACAGGTGTGCCTGTCAGAGGGTGGGAGGTGTGCACAGGTGTGCCTGTCAGAGGGTGGGAGGTGTGCACAGGTGTGCCTGTCAGAGGGGTGGGAGGTGTGCACAGGTGTGCCTGTCAGAGGGTGGGGAGGTGTGCAGGGTGTGCCTGTCAGAGGGTGGGAGGTGTGCACAGGTGTGCCTGTCAGAGGGTGGGAGGTGTGCACAGGTGTGCCTGTCAGAGGGGGGGAGGTGTGCACAGGTGTGCCTGTCAGAGGGTGGGAGGTGTGCACAGGTGTGCCTGTCAGAGGGTGGGAGGTGTGCACAGGTGTGCCTGTCAGAGGGGTGGGAGGTGTGCACAGGTGTGCCTGTCAGAGGGTGGGAGGTGTGCACAGGTGTGCCTGTCAGAGGGGTGGGAGGTGTGCACAGGTGTGCCTGTCAGAGGGTGGGAGGTGTGCACAGGTGTGCCTGTCAGAGGGGTGGGAGGTTCCCACAGGTGTGCCTGTCAGAGGGTGGGAGGTGTGCACAGGTGTGCCTGTCAGAGGGGTGGGAGGTTCCCACAGGTGTGCCTGTCAGAGGGTGGGAGGTGTGCACAGGTGTGCCTGTCAGAGGGTGGGAGGTGTGCACAGGTGTGCCTGTCAGAGGGTGGGAGGTGTGCACAGGTGTGCCTGTCAGAGGGGTGGGAGGTTCCCACAGGTGTGCCTGTCAGAGGGATGGGAGGGTCCCCAGCAGCAGGGTTTGTTGTCTCCCTGAGCTCTTAGGTTGCAGCCATTGGGTTGTCATGACGTCACTGGCTTTCTGACCAGTGTCCTATGTATGTCTCATTTCTCAAAAAAGTGTTTCTCCTACACTTTTATCATATTCTTTCCCCACCCCAGCTCCTGCCAGATACTCCCAACTTCCCTACCCTCCCAACCTCATGTTCTTTCTCATTCTATTTCTCTCTCCAACAAATAAAGACAAAACAAACAAACAAGCCAGAAACCCAAAACCAAAAACTAAAAACTAAGATCAAAACAGGTAAAAATGAGTAAGACACACACACACACACACACACACACATACACACACAGAGACACACACACAGACACACCACACACAAACACATACACAGAGACAGACACACACAGACACACCACACACACATGCACACACACACACAGACACAGAGAGACAGACACACACAGACACACCACACACACACACACAGACACACCACACACAGACACAGACACACACACACACACACACACACAGACACACACACACACACACACACACACACAGAGACAGACACACAGACACACAGACACACACACACAGACACACAGACACACAGACACACACACACACAGACACACACACACACACACACACACACACAGACACACACACACACAGACACACACACACAGACACACCACACACACACACACACTATCACACACACAAACACACACACACACACAGACACACACAGACACATCACACATACACAGACAGATACACACACACACACACACACATCCACACACACTCACACACACACACCACACACAGACACACACACACACAGACACACCACACACAGACACACACAGCACAACATACACACACACACCCCCACACACACACACAGACACACACACACCACACACACACACAGAGACAGACACACACAGACACACACACACACACAGACACACAGACACACAGACACACACACACACACACACACCACACACACACACACACACACACACACACAGACACACACACACACACACACACACACACACAGACACACACACACACACACACACACACACACACAGAAGCCACCAACATAAACCCAGCATGTGGTCTGCTTTATGCTGCTCAGCTCGCTACTCCTGGGCGAGGGGCCTGCCCTGCAGCGTGAAACCCAAGGACCATTGGAGAAAGCTGGTTTTTCCCTTCCCCAGCAGCTATTAGTTGCAGTAGCTCCTTGGTTAGGGGTGGTATTTTGTATCTGTCTCTTCTGCTCTGTGCTGGGACTTTTTTCTGGTTTGTATTTGTGTAAGCTTTCTGCATGATGTCAGAGTCTATGTCAGCTCCTATACGTATCACACGAATTTGTCCAAAAAGACACTCTTTTCTTGAAGTTATCCACTACCTATGCCTCTTACAGTCTGTCCATCTGTCCAACTCATCTTTCTCCAACATCCCCAAGCCTAAAGAGGAAGGTTTGATAAAGACATCCCATTTAGAGCGGAGGGGCTCCACAGTCATCTCTCACTCTCCCTATGTTTTATAATTGCGGGTCTCTTGCTTTAATAATGCAAGAAGCAGAACAATTTTAGTAGGTTTCCCCGCTAAGGCCTGTGACCCATCCAGTCTAAGGTTCTTGGCCCATTTAGCAATGTCAGGTATGGATTACATCTCCTGGAGTGGGCCTTAAATGCATTTTATTACAGTGATTGGTGACTCCCATAATATCAGTGCCACTATGGGACTGGTGTATCCTACAGGGCTCTATGGGACTGGTGTACCCTGCAGACAGGTTTCTATGGGACTGGTATACCCTGCAGACAGGTTTCTATGAGACTGGTATACCCTGCAGACAGGTTTCTATGGGACTGGTGTACCCTGCAGGCAAGTGTATAGGACTATTGTGTCCTGCAGGACTCTATAGGACCAGTGTATCCTGCAAGCAGATCTTTATGGCACTGGTATGCACTGCAGGTCTCTATGGGACTGGTGTACCCTGCAGGCAGGTCTCTATAGCACTGGTATGTACTGCAGGTCTTTATGGGACCGGTGTATCCTGAAGGCAGTGCCTGTCACAGGTTGCAGGGTTTGAAGATGGGTGACACTAGCTATGTATAAAGCACCTTCCAGCACTGTGAATGCTACTCAGGAGAGGGAATCTTCTGGTTGGGCACTACTTGATTGTCTCATGCCCAATGACATAAGTAAGTGATGTCTTCAGCAACAGGACCATACCATCAGGTTGTGGAGCATAGCCAATAGGCTTGGCATGGCTTGTGATTCTATGGTGGTGGGTATCTGTGGACCCCTTTGGTCACTTACTTGACAAGATGTAACCCATTTCTGTCAGTGGGTTGTTTTTTTTTAAACTTGGTGCATTGTCTCCCTTTACGTGGTGACGTCATTTAAGTTGCATACACATGCATATGTGTTGTTACGTTAATACGCTTCTTTAGTAGTAGGTTTCCATATACCCTTTCAAAGGCCTTTAGTGTTAGTTAGTTAGTTAGTTAGTTAGTTAGTTAGTAAGTTAGATGTTAGATAGTTAGTTGTTAGTTAGTTAGTTGTTAGTTAGTTAGTTAGCTATTCCTTCCTTTACCCTGCATCCTAGCCACATGCTCATATTTAATCCTTCTGGTTAAAACATGGTGGAGAAATAAATTCATATGTGCATCACCTGTCCAAGGGGAGCACGAGCAGCAGAGTGATGGTCTCACTTAAACAAGTGAGCACTGTGACATCAAACTCTAGCTCACATGGACATATGCTCTTAAAGCCACAGTGGAGGATTTCCAGTTACCTGAATTGCTGTACTGAACATCGCTGGATAAAGGTTATTGGAAAGCCTTTCAACCCACGTGAAGGAACTCCTCATCAGAGGAAACAAAGAAGGACACCGATTAGCTGAATGAGAGCTTCAGCTAAAATGACTTCAGTGTGCACTGCATATGAAGTATACGGACCTGCAGTGTATGTTGAATTAGTTCCTAAAACATGGGTTCATAAACGGATGAATGAATGGATTTGGTCGTTGACAATGTTGTGATAAAGCAAACATACCAAGAAATAAAAGCCGGCCTGTGACAACAGGCAGGTAGTGTGAACCCAATTTTAACTTTACTGCACCTTCGAAATTTTCATAATGAAATGTTAGAAAAAATATTAGTAGAAGAATGGAATAAACCTTTTTCCAGTTAGAAAGGCAGTCTTCCTCAGGACACTCATGTTATTTACTTTCTAACAGCATCTGAAGTTCTTGTGCACACACTCTCTGTGTCACCGTGGCCAATTTCATTTAAATTACTAAACCCACCAATGTTGGCGTCCACAAAGGACTGTAACAACACCACGTTGTGCCGATCTAAGAATTAGCTAGTATCGAGGCTGGAGAGGTGGCTCAGAAGTTGAGGACACGTGCAGCCCTTGCGGAGGACCCCGTGTCTGTTTCTACCGCCTACGTCAGGACGATCACAAGTACCTGTGATTCCAGTTCCAGGGAATCTGACACACTCTTCTGGCCTCCGAGTCACCCACGTGCATGTGGTGCACACACATACATACATTCATGTCCACACACATCATTGCAAAATAAAATAACAAAGTAATTTTTAAAAAAGAACTAAGTAGTATAGATGTAAAAATTAAGTGACATGTGTGAGGTGTCTGGCAGCTAGTAAGCAGATTTACAAGTCATCTTTTTTAAATTAAAGTCAAAACAGCAACCAAATGAAACAAAAATCTCATTTAAAATTCTTCCAAATTAAAACTATTAATTTTAGTATCAGAAATTATAAAAATGTAATTGTCTTAGCAAGAAATGAAAAGTTTTTGCCAAGTGATAGAGCATTTCGTGTGGTGTATCTTCAAATTCAACAACTGTGCCACCAATTGCCATAAACCCCATGATATTTGATACATCACAGGAGTATCTCTAACAAATTTAAATCTTAACTCTAGTCCACTGCAAGAAAGGAAATATTCAGCATAAAAATCCTGCTGAACACGCCGTTTTCAACAGAATGGTTCATTCAACGAAAATAGCCCTTTGCTAGATGCTGCGGGAAAGAAAATGGAGTCACGTGGCTCTCTCACCCACAAAAGGTTTATAGTGCGGTTAGAAAGAAATTTCCAGCTCTTGGGGGAAAAAGAACAATGAATGGTTTTTTTTTTAAAAAAAAAAAAATAAAACATGCAACAAAGAAGAAATGATTAAGAATCAAAAGAATAATGCAGATAATGGGAACCGAAAGTTCAGAAGTGGAAAACTCGTGTTTTTGGAATGCTTTGTGGGATTCCGTGACCTTTAGGGTCTTCAGAACATGAACAAAAGTTACTAAGAACATGTGATTTGGAGGGAAGGCAGAAAACAAAGAGAGCTGGTTGGGACAGTGTCTTCTCTGTGAATCATGATCACAGAGATTGAGAACGATATTTAGCAGTAATGAGCTAAGAATTATAGCTGGGTGCTATAACCGTTCTCATTTCCAAGTATCACTCAGGGTCTCATTCCTTAGAGACACTAGGAAGTGTGCTGAATGTGACCAGCTCCAACCTCAGAAGGCTTTGATCACAATCTCTGTACTGGATGTCAAGTATGTGCCTAGCTGAGACTCACAGTCTACCAGAAGAATTATGGGGAAATCATGGGTTGCTCACAAAGTACAGTATGCCTGTTGCATAGAGAAGCCCTGGGTAAGGTGCCAGGTGACATGGGCTGACAATAAGACAGCCTAAGTGTAGACAGGAGGCATCACTGAGTCTTTCTATAAGCAGGAGTTTATAAACAGAATGTAGACAGCAGCCTAGATAGAGGAGGAAAAGAAGAAAAGCCAAAGCATGGACTCTAGGCATGAGTGGCCCATGTGGGTGTGTCCACCGTACCAAAGCCAGGAGGGAAAAGACTGTGGCCAGGACTCCTTGGACCAGAAG
Source organism: Rattus rattus (assembly GCF_011064425.1). Lineage (NCBI taxonomy): Eukaryota > Metazoa > Chordata > Mammalia > Rodentia > Muridae > Rattus > Rattus rattus. Next base: position 58,161,025 of record NC_046155.1, on the reverse strand, counting down.
GTCTAGGCCCTAAGCTCAGTGTCTTCATCTCTATTCTCTTGGCAAAACAAAGCTGTTAAAGGCTCATGAGGAAGAATGAAGTGTTCCTAGCGAATTTGTTACTTTGTTACTGTGTTGTTACTGTGTTTCACTTGGCGCCTTGAGTATGAGGGGAATTGGAACAAGGAAAATCCAGAGGCAAAATGAGGGCAGGCGGTGGAGGCCTAAACCAGGGCATTGATATTCCAGCGGGCCATCTCCTTGTATTTGACTTAATATACCCATGGGAAGAAAAAAGTAGGCTGTAGCAAGGGTGGAACTGGAGGAAACTGAAATTGTTTAGGGTCCCCAACACGTGGTAATGACAAGAAAACCAAGAACAGTAGATGTGGAACAGCTTTAGCCAGCTTCACTACCACCTTTTGATTCTCTACAGACAACTCCTGTCTCTCCCTGCACCCAGAGCCATCCTTCCCACTGTGCACTGCCTCTATAGCAATGAAAGGAGTCATTCAGGATCCAGCTTAGTGCCTGCAGGCTTCTGGTTTACTCTGATAGGAATAGAACTCAGGAAGGGAGAGGCAGAAGTGGGGATGAGTTCAGCTTTGTGCTTATCACAAATGACTCCCTGGTGGGTAGGTGTTATGCCTGTGTCTGGGGTGGGTGGACATGGCCCTCTGATGTCATGCCCATGCCTGGGGTGGATGGACATGGCCCTCTGATGTCATGTCCGTGCTTAGGGTGGATGGACATGGCCCTCTGATGTCATGTCCATGCCTAGGGTGGATGGACTTGGTCCTCTGATGTCTTTCCCTCAGACTTCGCCCGTGCAGATGTGGACGTCTCCCTCAGACTTTGCCCGTGCAGATGTGGACGTCTCCCTCAGACTTTATTATCTCAGTTGCTGTGGCGTGAGCTTTGTTGTTGGCCGCCTCCACCTCTTAGACTGTAGGGGTTCAGTCGGGAGTGACTTAAATGTACTGATCAGGAGTTGACAATGCGGTACAGGACGGTATTTTTTAAAGGTCTGATCGAGGAGGCCGTAAAAAGAAATACCAGAATTAATAGTACAGAATACGGGGCAGCATTACCTAGAAACCAACTGTTTATTGCACAATACTGACGAATGCTCATAGACACGGCTATAACTTCATAATCACCATATCCTCGTGTTACGGATGAGACGCACACAGAACAAGTGACTCCTAACAGCAGCAACAAATGACACTGAGCGAACGTCTCATTCACCCCCAGAGACTTTTTCATCTGCCCATCAAGGCTCCATCCGTGGAACCGGCTCAAACGTTCTTACTGCTCATTACGTACTTTCTTTGGATCTCTAATTCATGAGCAGACCCACAATCAGCTTTAACTTTCAGATGCACACAATTTAAATTCTTAGCATTTATACGACATCACAGTCATTTAAAACACAGTCATTTAAAACTTTGGAAATAAATACAGCGTGAAATATGTAAGAACACACACTGAAGACAGAAGTCGTCATTGAGAGACTGAAGGAAGATGTTCTAGGAAAGGGAGTGTTATTCCAGGTCCAACAACGATGGACTCAACTGAAATCAGATCCGCTATAACCCAAGGCAAAATCCTAGAATATTTTTGTGGATATTTGCAAACCTTATTCTAAAATATGTACCGAAAGGTAAAGGTCAGGGATAACCGAAGGAGAAAGTCATGCTCTGCCCCATGCCTTGACCGTTGGTGTAAGGATAGGAACTAGGGCGTTCCATGAGAGGATTCCGTAATCATCAGTAAAAACTGAGGAAGAATACGCCCAGATCCATTAGTCTTCAGGAGAACTTGAAGCCACTGTGTAACCATTGCACATCTGCAAGAATGCCAAGGTGAATACAGACATCACCAGAGCGGAGCAAGGGGCCGCACAGCTGCCGTACTCCTGCATTCCATTGAGCGTACTAGTCGGTCCAGAGTGAGACCGTGTCTTGTCTCTGTGTTCTAAATGTAAATATGTACACTCCCATTTCCCAAGCACCTTCCCCTTACAGACATAAGCAATAACAAAGATAATAAGATGTCCATCAAAGTGGGTTTTGTTATTGGCATCACAGTGTACGAAGGAGGTCTAAACTAGGGTAGATATAGTGTAGTGTGCTCACACAGGACGATGCTCGGGGAACACCCTGAAGGACGTGCAGGCATCTGTAGGTGGGTCTCACCAGCATCCGGTAGAGGGGGCGATTCTTTAGGAGTGGTCCATGCTTACCAGATCACCAGTGTGTCAGGGCAGATCAGCGGCAGCCGCCCTTCGAGGAAGAGACGGAGACGCGAAGGGTAAATACGGAGACTTCTTGGTCATCCCTTTCCTCTCTGTTCAGTCTGTGAAGGTTCAGCACACCGCGCATGTGAGGTATTTTGTAGCTCTCTGGGTACGATTGCTTTCATTGTGTAATAAGAATCGCACCAGCGCCAACATAGAAATCAGCCTGTTTTCTCCTTGTGGTCCAAACCTAGGTGAGCTGGCTGTAGTTAACAAAACCACACATCGTTAACAAAACATCCACGATGGTTTTCATTCCAGGCCCTTTCACCCTCAGCACAGTTCCTCTCAGGGTGTGGACATATTTGATATCTTATCTATGACAGATGATGATTCAGGGTCACAACAGGACTCTCACTCTCTCTCTCTCTCTCTCTCTCTCTCTCTCTCTCTCTCTCCCTATCTATGTCTATATATCTATATCTATATATATACTATCTTTACATATATTAAATACATATAAAAGATAAAGATAAAGATAGTACTACTTTGCTTTTGGGAATGGGAGGACGGGAGGTCTCTGTGCTTTAATTATCCTCGCAATAACTTAGGCCATGCAGGGAGTGGTAGGTGAAGGCGCCATAGGCCCAAGGCTGGGATCTTCCTCAGCCAGAAACACCCACCAAAGAAATCTGTAGATTATCTTTCCTCCTTCCAACCTTGACCGCTCACCTTCGTGGTTTATTTCTTGGGCCAAGCTCCCTTAGGACTTAGAACATGGACTTCCAAGGTTGTTTGTTAAACATATGTATTGTTTTTAAACAACAAACTAAAGAGTGGAAAATACCTCTCCTTTAAGTTCAGTCTGTCTTTAATGTTCACGGCCCATCCAGTTAAAGTAAACAATGGAAAAGGGGGAAATGTCCGTCTGTCTGTTCACAATCTGCCCCTTGCTTCACATCTCGGATCCCACCTACCTGGCTGTGCTGTACCAGCAGTAGAGTGGCCCGCGGGGCTCAGGAAAGACAAAGGGCAAAGCAGTTGGAGTTGGGTATCTGATACTCCTGATTCCACTACCCGCTCTGTTAAGACCTCAGGGAACTTTCCTTTACCCCTGTGCCCTTCCGACTTCCACTCTGTACGCAAATGACAGGCATTGGAATGCCTCGAAGTGACTCTTAAGGTAGCAGCTGTCATAAAGATGTACGATATGACTCATGAGCCACTCTCAGGACAAATCCTTTTGCTACACAATGTTTCCCAGAGTGGTGTACTCACTCATAAAAGATTCTGGAGAGTGCTGTTGTCCTAACCGATCAAGTGTTGTTAGAACTGTTTGTGTTAGCGCCACGTTAATAACATAAGGTCTTAAACCAGAGTTTCTTCATACATGATAGGAAAATTAAATGTTAATCTGATTCTATTACAGAATGAATTTATTATCTAATGATAGGAGACAACGAATATAATTAACCAGGTACATCTGGAGGCTAATGGCCCCGAGGAGGTGATAGGAGACTTGGTAGCCTGTAAACATAATTAAAAAATATAGTAATAGAAACTACCAGTCCCTGTCACCTGTACGCCGGTAACCACACCCTCACGCATACATACTTAAGTGTGTATGAAGGTCATGTAATAACGGGAACGACAGCACACCCTCTTAAAGTGAGACTGATAAAATGCCATAGGGGTTTAGAACTCGGGTGCCATCCAATCAAACATTTGGGTTTGGAGAGGGACATTTAGATCCAGGCCCCTCAGAATTGTTATCTAAATAACCATGACTATATCATTTAACCTCCATTTGTCTCAGCAGCCATGTTTTAAAAAATAGAACAGTAATTCCTGAGAGTTTGCTGTGCATATTAATATGGTAATAAATGTTAAAATATGTATAAATTTCAAAGTACAAATGTAAGATACTATTGAGATAACCTTTGGGCCTTAACATTCAAAGGCAATGTTATTTAAGCTCATAAGCAGCTCCTCATCCTGATCTTGTCAGTGAATCACTGACAAGGGGTAAATGGGAACTCTGGCCCAGTGTTGGTGAGAACGAGGGATGATGTAATTTTACTGTTGGAAGGCCTGGCTTTATCACTGTGCTTCTGTTAAGGGAAGCAGGACATTGACTTTCCTGGACATCAGCTAGTTTTCTGTAAGTTAGAATAATGCACCTTGTATATCAGAGTGAAAAAATTAAACAAAACGCTTTTCTAAATCAGGACACACAGGGGCCTGTTACCTCGTAAGTCTTTAACAAACTGAGAATATCCATTTAAATCTCCATTGTGATACTCAACCCTGTCTGTGTTGTGTAAGGACACCTGCACAGGAGGATACATCGAGCTCATTTTGTTAAGACATACTAGCAGATGCTGTGCATATCACAGGGAGAGACGAGCTCTGCTCTCCACTTCTCAGACTGTGTGGGGGCAGGGGAATAGCTCTCATAAGATAACATCAATACAGAATGGGGAGTGTCATGAGGAAGGTGTGTCTAGTGAATGATGAGGTTGGGTGGACCTGTGTTGAGACCTGCCTGGCGAGATGTCATTTACAAGCTGGCTCAGTGTTCGTTTTTTACTAACGCTGCTACAAATCCCGTGAAATAACAGAACGTTACCGTCTCCCCTGGTTCTGGAAGCCAGAAATACAAAATTAAGTCATCAGGTTCCTTGGAGAAACTCTCTCATTCTTCCCCTCCAGTCTGCTGGCAGCTGCTGGCGTCACTCCAGTCCCTGACATGGTCTTCACCTCATGCTACTTGTGTGTATTCCCGTGGCATTCTTATAAAGAACACACACTCGGTTCATGACAGTACGTGTCCCTTTGACTATAGGACCACTCTAAAGTTCCCCTCATTCCTTTCACCCGCATAGCCATGGAAACACCCATGTCCGTCTACCAGCACAGCCATGGAAACACCCATGTCCTTCTACCAGCACAGCCATGGAAACACCCAGATTTCTACCAAGAGTCCGTCTAAGGCTTGTACCTCCACCACACACCCCACAGGACTCCTCCAGCCTTACATGTCCCCACTCCCAAGCCATTTACAGAAGCTCTGATACCTGTCACAACACCATTCCTTTCTTGGCTCCAAAAATCAATATCAAGTTTCTCACACCTGTCATAACATCACCCGAGGCTGGGCACCCTAACATCAGACGCTCGTATCTACATTCTGAAGAACAGAGACTTCAATCAAGATGTCAGCCATGTCTCCTGGACAGCTCTGGGGAAGAATCCTAGCCTCTGTTCCCCTTCCCGTGGCTCCTCAGCATCTCTTGCCTTGTATCTACACACCCTCCCTCTGTGACTGGCTTCATATGTGCTGGCCAGAAGGAATTAAATCATAAATCATGAGCTTCCGGGCCCATCACTTTAATCAAGTACATCTACAGTGCCCCTCTTCCCAAGTAAAGTCTGGGTCTAAGTTCTAGTTCATTAATTCTGGACAAGGCCGAGCTCCAATCTGCCTCCTACAGCCGCTGTGGGCCTTTGCTTTCCACTTCCCCTCTGCTTGGTTGACAACGCTAATGTTGCTATGGTGATGGTTTATTCTTCGACCCACTGTGCTCCTTCTAATCCTCTTCTCCTTTTCCAGCTGTGTCTCTAAAATGCAAAACCCTTAACACTGACAGATACACTGATGGCTACATCTTGAGGAATCTGGACACTATGTCCCTCTGGAGATGGAAACATGGCCAAGATGAGGTCAGAAACAGTACAACACTGTTGTTTTTTGTTCTTTAGAGTAATATGTCTGCCTGACAGTGGTTAAGTAATGCTCTTTGTTTTTGCTCAAGCTAGTACTCATTCAAGTCGATATTATCGAGTTTTGTTAACTGATTCTGTGAACTGATATTTAATACATGGCCTGCCAGTTACCAGCCTGGGATTTGTTACTTTAACTTCTCAGTCGATGGCACAGCCATTGTGCAAGATGCTAATGAGTTGGGAGTGTCTTTGCATTTCCCAGGCTTGGGCCTTGTTTGTGAGCCAAGGTCATGCTGTAGAGAGTGACAAGGAAGACTGGGGACCCACTGCACTCCCTCAGCTCTGGAGAACAGGGGTCTGCAACATCAGTCCATCGCCTTCCCAGTCAGTCTCCCAAGACTGATGCTCATAGCTTAGCGTTTTCACTGGATTTGGCTACTTCTCAGGGTGGTAGCCCTTCCTTTCTTGCCCTTAACGAATGTGGAATTTAGTTTTCTTCTCATTCATGACCTATGAATAGCACCTCGCTTGTTTTAGCATCTGTCTCTTATCAGTGGCTGTGGGTCTAGTCATCTTCACAGCTACGCGTGTACAGCAGATATTACCAGAAGCTCCACCTCGACTCTAGTAAACTGCAGATGTTTTGTTTCTCGGGGGTCTTGATAAAAACATGTTACAAGCTCCTGTTTCTTTTGGGTTTTCTTACTGGGGCAGCAGTTTTCCCTCTCCTTCCTTCTCCCCGCAAAATATCATATCTTAAAGCCTTAGGATCTGTGAAGTTTACGCTATGTGGTGAGAGTGCATCTGCACACAGGTTTGGACTAGGTACCCTCACATGGAGATGCTCCTGGGTGCTCTGAGGAGACCAGATGTGATCACCAGTGTCCAGAGACAAAGGCAGGGGGTATTGGATTGCGTGTAGAAGAAAGGCCACATAGCATTAGAGGTAGCCTCCATAGGCAAAAGCAGGCTTCCTTTGGGAGTCTCTGGAGAAGAGCCCCCTACCTAGTCATCCCTCCCCCTGTCCAAGTGGTACTAACTGCAGAATTCCAGAACTGTGTGGGAAATAACCTCCATCATTTTAAGCCAGCAAGTTTAGGTTAATTGTTTACCATGGCCTCAAGAAACTAAGTTAGCTGTGTAGCATTTTCCCTTGGAAGCTGTGAAGCAGGCCCCGTTCCTAATGCAAGTATTCTAACAGTAGTTCTGTACAGTTAGCAACCATCCCCGATAATCTGGATTTTGTGTAATGTCCCTCTCTTTGATCTTATGTGTAAAACTCAACCTCGCTCTCAAAATTAACTCCAAACTCCCCCGCAAAACAGATTGAGGAAACAGGAGAGCCTTTCAGCACAGTCCTTTCAAACATGCCACAGCTGCCCATACCTGAACACGCATCCCAGAATTCCCAGGTCTGTAAGCCTCGATCCTTCTTCAGCCTCCGGTTCTGTTCAGTTTTCATTTCACATTATAAGTGACAGCAGATTAAACCAAAGCTCGCTTACTTTATGGGTGCAAAACTGATGGAACAACTAATTGTTCTCTCAAACGGCTAATTATATTTCTAGTTGCCTACTCGAAGGTCTAATTAGCCAATTGCATATGCTTTCGAGGGGACGAGGAGATAATTGGCATTCTAAAGCAGGTAATTAGAAAAGCAATTAGTATTGCCCACGACTGATTACAAGAATGGAAATTGTCCCCACCAAAATGGCACCGATGTCTACTGGGCAGAAAAGCCAGTCTCTGGAGAATAACAGGAGACTTAATGTGTCTGGCAATGTTAGGACGGAAGTGGTAAAACAAATTGCAAAGTGCCAGCCCTGGTAGTCATCTGGGGCCGTCAGAAGACTCTCTGTCCATACAAACGGACTGCAGTCGGGGCTCCCATGTTGTAACCTGCTCACCTCTGTGAACTTGCATGGTCATCCACGGCACTGTGATCTTCAGGGTCACCTCATCCTGGAAAGAACATTCTAGGGCAGTGGCATGCCTGTCCGTGGCATCCGGTTTTCACCTGTTAGAAAATTAGAAGTTCTTCGGAAGCATCACCTGACTGGGTTTGGTTGTCGGCTGCATTTCACCATGCGACTGGGTGTCAGAACCTCCACTGCCATGCTTTAGTGAGCTTGCCTGTGGCGTCCTGGGGCTAGCGGGTTTCACTGCTAAAATCCCTACAGGCCTCTTCTCTTGTGATGCTTCTAAGGGCTCCTTGCTATCCAACTGCTTATTTCATGTAAGTGGGGAGGGCGAACAAGAAAACCTGTTTTATCTGACAGCAAGTCAGCGAAATTAACTCTCAAGTCACAAGAAAATAAAACTTACTGAGAACATTGGTGCCCTGAATACCCGAAAACATTAAAGCCTGCTGTCAGGCCGGATGGAAATGCCCGAATCACCACATCACCTGACATGTTTCAGAATGGGTACACGCAGCACAAATTACAGAGTGCTTGATGGTGCTGGTGGTAATGGCATTCACTGCTCCTCCCAGAGCCCAAGCCCCACGGCTAAAAGGGTTTGGCTGCGTGGGCTGTGCACTGACAGTTGCTTGCGAGGTCTAAGGAGCTTGATTTGAGGTCAAGTTTCTAAAAACAGAGCAAGTATACCAGAAGAGCTAATGATGTGCGTGGATTGAGAAAGGAGCTGTCTGTTGTTCTTCTCTTTGTTTTTAAATCTCTCTGCCCTTACCCAGCATCCTTCTTGCCCAGGGTGTCACTTGCTTTAATCAGTTCCTCCTGCTCAGTGAGCTCATGTCAGGGGGTAAAAATCTAGGACCAAGGGGAAATCTCCCTTGAAGAAGAAAGAAAACCCATGCCAGTCTGCTGTAAGGACAGTGATTTCAGTGCTGCCTCACGATAGAAGATTAAAACCCAGGAAAGGTTATCCAACGAAAAGACGCTTGAACCAAGAGCTGGCTTTTGAAATTAGCAATCACTGGAGGATAATATTGAAGGATTAAAGTCGTTAATTACACAAAAGACGAAGAATAAACAGAATTTGCTTCGAGTGATTATAATACAGCCCTGTTAGCCAGAGAATGCAAATATTTTTATTCTATTAAAGACGTTTTATGCCGTTACACATTTTCTTTGTGATTTCAGTTTTCCAGAACATGCTTCAAGCATGTCTGTGTAGGTTCACATATTCCTCACATGGATTTGGACAATCATAGAATATGTGACCTAAGATGTTATGAATTTACACTGTCCTATTTCTCCAGAGTAGGACACTGTAACAGATCACATCCAGCCCATCCCGTAAGTGCCTCCTTAAGTAGAATTTACTGGTGCGTTGATAACCTGTGAGCACTATGTTCATCCCTAAAACTGCCATAATTGTTTTGCTGCTGGTAGAGCAGCAACCTCTTAGGCATTGGAAATCCCATGTGATAAATCTGCCCTGCACATCCTTAAGGCAATCCTCCTGTGGCAGAATCGGCGTTGTTTTTCTATCTGTTCCTAAAAAGTGGCCAAATGAGTTTAATTAGGCTGGTGTCCAACCATAAGTAATGATGCTGTTGAAAGTGGGGTGGGGGTGGAGTTGGGAAATGAAGGAAGAATGCTCAGCTGTTGGCTGTAAAACATTGCAGTGTAACGTTTCAGCTGAATACATCAGCACCACAAGCTTGGCATGAGTGTTTTTAGAATCACCATCTTGACCTAATATTTCCTTCTCTTTTCTAGCTTTGCCCTTTCCTTCTTACTTATTTTTTTTGTAAAGATTTTATTTTTATTTTGTGTATTTGGCTGCATGCCCATCTGTGCACCAGGAACATGCTTGGTGCCCACCGAGGCTGGTAGGAGGGGTAGATGCCCTCGGACTGGAGTCACGGGGAGTCGTGAGCTGATATGTGTGTGCTAGAAACCAAGCCTTGGTCCACCGGAAGAGACCCATCTCTCCAGCCTCTCCCTTTATTTTAATTAGCTTAAATTTGAGCAATCTAACAGCTACCCGTCTTCTTTGCTCTCCTGTACACATCATGTTCCACTTGGAGCGTCCTTCAGTGCTGAGGAAGGAATTTAGTGCGTGTGCACCGGACTCGGCTCCTCTCACTCTGTGACCTCTCCACAGAACATGCTTTCCACAGATTCCCAGGAAGCCACTCACTCCATGAAGTCAGACATCAGGCAAAGCCCGGAATCTGCCAAGTGTTGACCAGTGACAAAGGAATGCGAAGAAAAGCACAAGAGTTTTCATCTCAGAGCTTTAGCTCCCTGTTCTTTTGGTGGAAATCCCAATGCATGCGGCCTTCCTGGCCAGAGCCCGCTCAGATACTGTCTTCCTGGTTAGGCCTGGCTGAGGTAGGCGCTTCCCATGCCCACACTCAGTCCATCAACCACCCTTGCCTCCTCTTCCCCCAGGATCTGAGGAAGCGTGCAAAATGATGTACCCAGCTGGGCAAGATGGCGAAGACCTTTAATCCTAGCACTCAGAGGACAGACACAAGTGGATCTCTGTCAGCCTGCCCTACATTGTGAGCTCTAGGACAGGCAAGACTATACAAGGAGACCCCCATCTCCAGAGGAAAAACCTGCTTTGTAGAGTTTAGAGCCAACAGCTGATCCAGTAGAAACCTCTGTAGCCACACTTAGCATGAGAAGGAAGCTCTGTGCATCCCTGTCACAGGCGAGCGCTCTCTCAGCCTCTGGGAAGTCTTCCCTTTCCAGTCCCTATTGCTTCACCATTTCTTTATCTGTGCATTAATTAGAGCACGGTACTCACTAATGTGTACCAACTGAGATAGCCTGCATTCTCTGTGCGGAGGAATTCCTGGCCTGCTCTCCAGCACCCACAGACTTTTTTTTAAGTATCAGATATTGATCTGAGGCCCTTGCATGAGCTGGGCACGCGCTCCACCACTGTGCAACAGCCACGCCTTGTCAGTGTGTTGTTTAAGGCAGGATCTAGCTAGGTTACAGAGACCAGCTTTGACCGTGCTCTGAAGGCAGCCTGACCATGAGCTTACGACCCTCCTGCCTAGGCTTCTGGAGCAGGTGGGACTGCAAATTAGGTCACCAGCTCTCCCTACCCCTCAATACATTCTTAACAAAATCACCTTCTTTGTCTTTCACTAGCAACCTTTGCACTGCATTACACACAACCTCAAAATCCTTTCTCTCTACCTTTCCTGCCTAGATTGTATTTATTTGAGTCTCTGGAATTGCTCTCCTTCCTGGGCCCCGAGTATATCGTGATTCCACTTCCAATGTTGCTTGCCCATTCTAGGACAGGAAAAGTAAGGCCTGTCCTAGCAGTGACCCTTTGTTCCTTGGCCCAGTCCTTAGAATAGCATTGCTGTGCCGAGGGCTGTCATGTGGACAAGTCACAGCCTCCATTTAGGCTTATTCCAAAGATTCCTGAGAGAATACTGCTTCGCAAATGACCACGTTTTGCTTCAATAATGTTCCCAATCATTCCATATACAGCCCAGATGAGTAATCAGGGGTTATGCAAATGACACTTCATCATCCTCAGGACCCCGGCACTGTAAGAGTCCTTCCTTCGCATCCGGTTGGGGCTGGCTATTATTCTCGTCTCCCGAGTGTGCAGTGGAACAATGTCTGCCTTTCTCCCATACACTGGAGAGTCCAGAGCTGCACTCATTCTCTTTCTATGTTGTTAGAATTAGACGTATCATTCATCCGTAATCTGAGCTTCACAATAGCCGCAATCACCATGTCACAGGCCCTGAAGTGAATTCTTAGATCCAGCAATCACATCAACACACAGTAGGTGTGGCATCCCAGGCTTCTGCCGAGAATATCGCCGTTTTCCCTCTCTGCGGCAGCATGGCGAGTGGAACCGCATACGTCTAAGTTCCCTTCCCGTGCAGCGTTTTGTTCCCCTTCTGCCTTCTCTCCACTTTGGCTGCATTTTACTAGGGACAAATAGGGGCCCAGACGGTGCCACATCTCCTCGGAGCACTTCCAGGAAAGAAGAGAGTTTTATAAGTTAAAATGTAATTATTTTTCATTTTGGCTCATCTCATGTCTTGCGCTCCATATTTCTTCCATTAGTCAAAAAATGGATTTTAAAAAAATGTTTGTATGTTTCATGTTTAGCAGAGATTCTGCCGTCACTGCTGCTGCTCAGCCTGTTTAATCGTGAGCGTGTGTGTGTTAGACCGGGGTTCAGAGAGGATAAATACAAACACAAACCTTCGTAAATTATAGCTAAGATATCTGTTTTTGGTTTGAGAAAGTGGTTATTTTGGTGGAGAGTTAATACAATTCTCTCAAAGGATTCTTATTCTTACTAAATTAGACACTTGGAACAAACATTATTTGGAAGGAAATAAGTATATAAACAATTACATTCAGATACGTAGGAGAACTTGAAGAAGTACTTTAAAGAGGCTCACACATTTTTCATCATTGCCACAAAATAATAATTGACCATTTCGAGTGTTCTGTACTCAGCTGACTGTAAAATGGAAATACAGTGTACAGAGACTGTAATTGACAGCTGTGCCTTATCTGTGCCCCCAATGGTCATAGGTTGTGCCAGAAGAAATCTCTTCTTTTATATATTCATCTTCAACACAATTGTGTGATAAAGTTATCCTGTATTTGAAGGATTTTATACCATTGTGGAAGTCGACTGCAGGTCAGTAATATGGCAGAGATTGAAAGCTCAGTCATTATTATTATTATTATTATTATTATTATTATTATTATTATTAACCTGTGTTAAAGTGACCTCAGCACTTTCTAAAATATATTGATATAATAGCAGTTCATCACACACATTTTGTTATCCACAGTGAAAGGGACAGGACTATTTCGCACTTTGCAAAATGTCTTTTCTTTAAAATTTTTACTGATTATTTTATTTATTTACATTTCAAATGTTATCCCCTTTCCCAGTTTCCCCTCAGCAAACCCCCCATCCTGTACCCCACTCCTCCTGCTTCTGTGAGGTTGCTCTTTTAAGTCACTAAGAGCTCCGTTTGGTTTGGTAACTAGAAGCTTGAAGACCACTTGGTTTTAGTGAACGCATAGAAAAGAGCAGACGAAAAGCAGCCATAACCTCCGAGCCGTGCAAAGGTGCACCCAGTACACGCCTGCAGCAGCCCATCCATGCGGTCACCACACTGTCAACTGTACAGTGGCTGCTCTCTGTGTCTGAGGCTCGACCTCCTGTTCCTGTAGAGAACATCATAAGCTTTAGAATAAAATCAGCGTGGGTGAAAATGAAGAGGAAGGGCTCAAGGGCTGGGGATTCTTGAGGGAATAATGCAAATGTTATAAAGACAGAGTCGTGTGAGCTAAAGAAAGGAATGAGCTATGCGTGCGCATTTTAAATAGGTGCACTCTGCAGATGAGAATTTAGTGGAGGGCTGTTGATGGGAGAAGATAACAATATTGTAACGACACTGACCTAGTATCACTGCCAACCACCCAGTGATGGGCAGTAGTGAGGCTGTCAGCATCCGCTCATGAGGGAGTTCCAAGGACACTGGGACCCGGAATCAGCATCCATGCTCCTCTGAAGACGCAACAGGACTCAAGAACTTTATCACACAATTGTGTTGAAGATGAATATATAAAAGAAGAGATTTCTTCTGGCACAACCTATGACCATTGGAGGCACAGATAAGGAACAGCTGTCCACTCCCCAGATCCCATTCAGGACTCGCCCGTTGCTTCAAGCCCTGGCAGCCTGTGGTGGTTTGAACAGGAATGGCCCCTATTGTGGTCTTATGTTATAGTGCATTTTAGAGTCTCCCTCCACGTGGATCTACCCAGTGTCCCTTCATGATCAACACCAGGTATTGTCATTATCAATCGAAATGAATGCTTTGCAGCCAATCCCAGGCCTTGTTCTTCGCACTGCGTCCCCGGTGGATTCTGAGAGCGCCCTTTCTGCAGACATCGGTCGTCTGTGGGCCTGTGGTGCGCAGTGAGCAGTTGCAGTCCCGTTTGTCTTTTTTCTGCTCCCACTGTGTTTGCACAGAGCTGTGGTTCCTTTCATGTAGCGTTACGTTTAGAGGCTGCAGCCTCATTGGGCCTGCTCATTGCTGTCACCGTGTGACTTTCCCCAGGCCTCCCAGGGATGCCATCTTTATTTTTCTGCATAAAGATTGCGAGTGTCCGCTAAAAGCTTCAACTTAAGCTGTCTCCAGTGCTCATTTCTTTCCTTCCAACTTTATGGCTCTCTTCTCTAACTCGGTCAAGACCCTACTTTCCACCATCCTCAATACGATTACTTTATGAAGTTTGTTTTGTTTCTCTTATATAACAAAACCCCTATCTCAGCTGCCCTCCATCCATAGTGTGGATTCCTTTCTCCCCTCCCAACTTGGTCCTCAGTGCCACATCTGAGCTGGCTCCTGCCCCACCCGACCACTTCTTACCCTGCTGATGGTGTCTCACTGTGTGCTGTGCCATTTCCACAAATGAGCCCCTCCTCACTCTGCCTGAGCACGAGACCCTCTAGGCAGGGTTACCATCACATGCACTTGGTTTTCCCACTCGGACTTGGGGGTCCCCTCACCTGCTATGCCTGATACACCAGGCCACGCCGCTTCTCTGTAGATGTCTTCCCTGCCATGCTTGAGACTGCCTAAACTGGCCCAACATGTCTGTCCCCTTCATGAGTACTAAGGCATCCTCCTGATCCCACTGCATCCTCCTGACCCCATGGCATCCTCCTGACCTCACTGCATCCTCCTGACCCCACGGCATCCTCCTGACCCCACGGCATCCTCCTGACCCCACTGCATCCTCCTGACCCCACTGCATCCTCCTGACCCCACTGCATCCTCCTGACCCCACTGCATCCTCCTGACCCCACTGCATCCTCCTGACCCCACTGCATCCTCCTGACCCCACTGCATCCTCCTGACCCCACTGCATCCTCCTGACCCCACTGCATCCTCCTGACCCCACTGCATCCTCCTGACCCCACTCCTCCTGACCCCACGGCATCCTCCTGACCCCACTGCATCCTCCTGACCCCACTGCATCCTCCTGACCCCACGGAATCCTCCTGACCCCACTGCATCCTCCTGACCCCACGGCATCCTCCTGACCGCACTGCATCCTCCTGACCCCACGGCATCCTCCTGACCCCACTGCATCCTCCTGACCCCACTGCATCCTCCTGACCCCACTGTATCCTCCTGACCCCACTGCATCCTCCTGACCTCACTGCATCTTGGATGCCCTGTTTAGGTGCATTTGACTCCCCCTCCCCCAGCTGTAGATATGTCCTTTGCTCTGGCCCCCAAACTGTCTTTAGAATGAAATTATTCAGAAAAGGAAAGGGAAGTAAGTTAATGATAAAGGGACAGGAGGGTGCACACATTGTCCAGGCATGGTCTTGTCTTTGTCACCTACTAGGCTGACATTTGTGAGTGAAGAGGCCACATTTCCTTCTGCCCTCTTCTCATCGCCTAAGAGTATCTGACATAAAAGAGGAACTCAGTAAATACCTGTTAACTCAGCCACGGCCAGGCTGAAAGCTAAGAACTTATATAATTCCAGACATGACCAGTGAAACCTTTTGAGCTTCATTGACATAGAGGACAGGAATCAGCAGCAGAGTAGCTCGCTGCCCCCCAGAAAGGATGTGCTTCTAAAGGAATACGACAGAGGAGACTTTTACCCTACAGCCCTGAGCCTTCTGCATGTGGCGTGCTGATCATGGGAGCAAATGTGGATTTATTTTCAAGTCATACGTTTAAGAATAGCGACATGAAGTGCACAGCGCTTACCTCTTTGTACCGTAGATCAGAAATATGCCCTATTCGCAGAGCACAGTTGAGCAATTAGCTTCTGTATAAGCTCCATCTTATAGCTATCCCCAAGGTGATTACAGAAAACGATGTCTCCAGAAGTGTTATATCACAGTAACCAATCAGGGGCAGGGCTTATCATAGGAGAGCCAATCAAGGTAAGGAGTACTCTAATTATGGGGCTGCTGCTCCTAGTCCCTGCTATTGGCAGGAGCAAAGTTTCATGTGCTTATCTCCTTCCTGAGAGTTTTGTCCTTCTCTTCAAGATTAACAACTACTCAGGATCGCTATATAGTTTACGGGGCATAGTGAAAATGAAAATGCACAGCTACCTACCCCAGAGAAACGCAGGGAGGGAGGGAGGGAGGGAGATAGAACATTTTGTCCTTTCATAGTTGCACACTGTAGCATTTTTTATCTTTCTCTACTCTCTCTTTAGCCTTATGGTATTTTTATTTTCTGTGTGGTTTTGCTCTTCCATAGACAGGTACACACACCTGGCATTGTGAATCTTTGTGAGTGTCTAGAGGCTCACCTATGGCTGGGAGGACAGGGTATGAATGCACACTGCCTCCTACCTGTGGTAGCTCTCCTCCCCTCCCCTCCTACCTGTGGTGGCTCTCCTCCCCTCCCCTCTTACCTGTGGTGGGTCTCCCCCCCCCCTCTTACCTGTGGTGGGTCTCCTCCCTCCCTCCTACCTGTGGTGACTCTCCCTCCTCCCCCTACCTGTGGTGACTCTCCTCCCCTCCCCCCCTACCTGTGGTGGGTCTCCCCTCCTCCTACCTGTGGTGGCTCTCCTCCTCCTCCCTACCTGTGGTGACTCTCCTCCCCTCCCCTCCCACCTGTGGTGTCTCTCTCCCCTCCCCTCCCTCCTCCTCCTCCTCCCACCCCTCCCTCTCCCTCCCGCTCTCTCCCTCTCTCCTCCCTCCCCCTCCCCCTTACCTGTGGTGACTCTCCTCCCTCCCCTCCCCTCCCTACCTGTGGTGGGTCTCCTCCCCTCCCCTCTTACCTGTGGTGACTCTCCTCCCCCCTCTTACCTGTGGTGACTCTCCTCCCCTCCCCTCCCTACCTGTGGTGGGTCTCCTCCCCTCCTCCCTACCTGTGGTGGCTCTCCTCCCCTCCCCTCCCCTCTTACCTGTGGTGGGTCTCCCCCCTCCCCTCTTACCTGTGGTGACTCTCCTCCCCTCCCCTCCTATCTGTTGTGGGTCTCCTCCCCTCCCCTCTTACCTGTGGTGACTCTCCTCCCCTCCCCTCTTACCTGTGGTGACTCTCCTCCCCTCCCCTCTTACCTGTGGTGGCTCTCCTCCCCTCCCCTCTTACCTGTGGTGACTCTCCTCCCCCCCCTCTTACCTGTGGTGACTCTCCTCCCTCCCCTCTTACCTGTGGTGACTCTCCTCCCCTCCCCTCCCTACCTGTGGTGAGCTCTCCTCCCCTCCCCTCTTACCTGTGGTAGCTCTCCTCCCCTCCCCATCCCCTCCTACCTGTGGTGGGTCTCCTCCCCTCCCCTCCCCTCCCCTCTTACCTGTGGTGACTCTCCTCCCCTCCCCTCCTACCTGTGGTGGCTCTCCTCCCCTCCCCTCTTACCTGTGGTGACTCTCCTCCCCTCCCCTCCTACCTGTGGTGACTCTCCTCCCCTCCCCTCTTACCTGTGGTGACTCTCCTCCCCTCCCCTCTTACCTGTGGTGACTCTCCTCCCCTCCCCTCTTACCTGTGGTGACTCTCCTCCCCTCCCCTCTTACCTGTGGTGACTCTCCTCCCCTCCCCCCTGTGGGTGGCCCTCCCCTCCTACCTGTGGTAGGTCTCCTCCCCTCCCCTCTTACCTGTGGTGGGTCTCCTCCCCCTCCCCTCCCACCTGTGGTGGCTCTCCTCCCCCTCCCCTCTTACCTGTGGTGGCTCTCCTCCCCCTCCCCTCCTTCCTGTGGTGACTCTCCTCCCCTCCCCTCCTACCTGTGGTGGGTCTCCTCCCCTCCCCCCCCACCTGTGGTGGGTCTCCTCCTTCCCCCTACCTGTGGTGACTCTCTCCCCTCCCTCCCACCTGTGGTGACTCTCCTCCCCTCCCCTCCTACCTGTGGTGGGTCTCCTCCCCTCCCCTCCCTACCTGTGGTGACTCTCCTCCCTCCCCTCCCTACCTGTGGTGGCTCTCCTCCCCTCCCCTCTTACCTGTGGTGGCTCTCCTCCCCTCCCCTCCTACCTGTGGTGGGTCTCCTCCCCTCCCCTCCTACCTGTGGTGGCTCTCCTCCCCTCTTACCTGTGGTGGCTCTCCTTCCTCCCCCCCACCTGTGGTGTCTCTCCTCCCCTCCCCTCCTACCTGTGGTGTCTCTCCCTCTCCCTCCCCTCTTACCTGTGGTGGCTCCCACCTGTGGTGACTCTCCTCCCCCTCCTACCTGTAATGTACTCCTCTGGCCTTCACTGGACAGAGACCAGGGGTTCCGGAGTGAACTAAATAGATGGCAAGTTCCTGTGCAAACCAGGCATCATGGCTTACATATGCAAGAACATGGGAGGCGAAGGCAAGGGGATTGTTGTGAACTTGAGGGAGGCCTAGAAGCTGGACTGAGTTCTCAGCCAGCAGAAGCTGCATAGTAGGGGTTGGGGATTTAGCTCAGTGGTAGAGCACTTGCCTAGCAAGCGCAAGGCCATGGGTTCGGTCCCCAGCTCCGGAAAAAAAAAAAGAAGAAAAAAAAAAAAAAAGAGAAGCTGCATAGTAAAATCCTATTTGATGACCGGAAAAGGGAAGGGTTCCTACATCTATTCTCATATTCTCTCTGTGTCTCTGTCTCTCTGTGTCTGTCCCTCTCCGCCTCCTTCCTCTCCCCTCTCTCTCTTGCGTGTGTGAGGGGGGGTGTGGGGCTGCGGTTCGTATCCGTCAGATACTGGCAAACCTATGACAAAGGAAAGCTAGGTTTGGTGTTCTCAGTGTTGTGGACAGATAAAATTATATTTCATTCACCTTATGTATAGCTACTACCATTAGGGACACAAATGCTGGGGGCTGTGGGGAAAGGGAACTCTTACACACTGCTAGTAGGAATATAAATTCATATAGCCAGTGTGGGCATCAGTATAATAAAAATAGGACCTCTGTTTAGCCAGCTACACCAAATACACCCGGAAGAATCTGCATTCAGTGTGTTCCAGAGATGCCTGCACCTCCATGTTTGTCACAGTCCTAACCGCAGAGCTGTGTACAGACGCAGCGTGGGTATTTATCAGCAGGTGGATGGATACACAACGGTCCTGTACTGAGCCACGAACAACAATGAAATTGTGTTTGCCGGAAATGGATGTATTATCATGTTAAGTGACGTGATAGACTCAGGATGAATTACTACGTTTTCTCTATTACATGGATTATAGATTGTATGTACACATTAAATCATTTTTATAAATCATACATGATATACAGATATATGTCATTACGGAAGAGACAAGGCTGGCTGGACAAAGGATGGGTATAAGGGGTCCGAGGATGAGATGGGTTTGAATGTATGTGCCTTTAATGAAACCTGCCAATATGCAGAGTGCATATGTGCCTATACACTTAAATTTTTGCTATTTAAAAAAAATTGTAAAGACATCTCAATCTAAAGATATCTCATTGATGACTGAGTGCCCCAAATTCTTTTATTCTATGCACACTGCTAATTATCATTAATTATGATCTATTGCAGGAAGCAGCTTCTCTGGGAAGGGCTGGGCGATGCTCTGCTCTGTGGCTGTAGTACTGTGTCATTTTACTGCTGTGTTTCTTTAGCAGAACAGTAGTGTTAGGTTGTCTCCTAGGACCGTGGCCCATACAGTTTCAGGCTCTTGGCCACTTTACCAATGTCAGGCATGGGTTCCATCTCGTGCACTAATTTCATTATTTTCATAATAAAATTGTAATTTCATAAAAGTTAATATTTTTAATTGCAGTGGTATGAAAATTTGAACTGATGCATTTAGACTTAAAAGTTAAATCTAATTTTTAAAAAGTAACTGGTTATTTCCATAACGCATGTACCACTACTACACCAGTGCATCTTATAGGAAAGTCTTTATTGTAGATCAGAGGTTTTTAAAATTTATAAAATAGAATAGGAAAGGTGACATTCAAGCAAAGGTCAAGAGAAAAGATAGTCAGCCATGAGCATACCAGAGCCAAGAAGACTGTTGAAAGGGCAAACAAATCAATGTTCTCTTCGGTCAGGTCCAACTTCTCAGGACTATCTTGCCTCCCTGCTTCCACCTCTCCCTTCATTACTCATCTTGTTTCTGGGATGTGTTCTACCATATCCGTTTCCAATTCAGTTATTCTGAGTAAGAGTTCTGACTTCTCAGCCATTTAGATGGGCTTTTAGCTTCCTGCCTCAAATGTCTCTTCCCTCTGCCCTTTCTAATGCTGGTGGTATATTCTTCCACATAGCCAAGATGTCTTCTCATCAGAAAACCAGTTGTGTTTCACAGATTATACCAAAATGTGGAAGTACAGATCCTCACGCTATCCCAGAATGCCTTCTGCTAGCCTCTGCCCCATCCCAGAATGCCCTCTGCTGGTGTCTGCGCTGCCCACACCAACATTGTCCTGTTGCAGAACACTGTCCGTGACCACTGGTCTTAGTTATGCCATACTGTCTCAGTCATATTCTTGAAGACTTACTCTTAAGCCTCGGCCAGCATGTCTTCTCTTTGAAGCGTTTCTTGTTCTATCTTACCGCAATTTCTTACCTGGTCTCGGTCTATAAAAGATCCCTCTACACATGGGATAAAAAGCAAATAGTCAGAGATGCCTTCTTACTAATATTTACATTCACTGTGTGCTTAATAAACACAGAGAACTTGTTTGTTGAACTCAGTATTAATGAGATTAATTTTTTTAATTAAAATGGTATGAAAAGTTGAAATAATGTGCTTGGAAATAATGAAAATTAAAATAATTTGAGTTTAAAAAATAGTGATTGTCAAAGAATAGTCTTCTAGCTTTCTCCTTTTGCTCCAAGTTCTGGGTCAGACCTAAAAATTGTGCACCATTTCTTCAAGCATGCCTGGAGTCAGTCCCACCATCCCAGAAGTTGGTCAGTTCGAGGTCTTAGAATTGCTTCCATCAGTTTTTAAGTTAGAGTAACTACCAGTAGGTGGCGCCAAACTTCATCCCAGGACGGGTGGAACTGAATCAAAAAGCCCCTGGAACCTTAAAGTAATTACTCACTTAGAGTGGTGGAACCCTACATTCTATACAGCTGAACTTTCTGGGGGGATGGGGGAAACTGTTACGCAGAGCCTCTCATTATGCCATTTTCCAAGATCCTGCTGTAGATGGGTCGGGTACCAGCTTTGTCTCTGATGCTCCCAGTGGCCTGGAAGGCAACAGGAACTGGCATTCGTCTCCTGTTTTCCAGAATGTGGTGCTAAAAGAATCATCTCTTCCCCAGCATTGCACAAAGTGCCAGACCTTAGGACCGAGTCCAGTCCTCCTGCCTCTTAATACCCAAGCCTTCTTCCTAAATCCACTGTACTTCCGAGCAGTCGGTCAAGAGCAGAGAGGGACAGGAGGGATCTGTAACTGCAATTGCAAGCTCTTGTCTCTAACCCATAGCCGCTGCTCCGCTCGCTCGGGATAGAAAGGCTTCAAGCTTGTGCCGCTGTCCTTCTGTCCCTGGTTGTCCCCGCACTAGAGCCTTAGCTAGTATCGTTTTGTATGGACTGATTGTTTGCGTCTCCCAGAATTCACATGTGGAAGCCAGCCCTCCACTGTGACATTAAGAGGTAAGGCCTTGGGGCTGGGGATTTAGCTCAGTGGTAGAGCGCTACCTAGGAAGCATAAAGGCCCTGGGTTCGGGTCCCCAGCTCGAAAAAAAAAAAAAAAAAAAAAAAAAAAAAAAAAAAAAAAGGTAAGGCCTTTTGAAGCAGCTCAGTCACGATTAGGCCTTGTGGGTTTTCCTTCCTCATTGACCCCTACAACGATTGAACAGAAGGCGGCCATCACCCTGACAGGAAGAGGGCCCTTAACAGGAGGAGGCCAGGCTAACCCACTGTGTCAGAATGCCAGCACCCAGAGCTCGTAAGACCAGTGTTTCTGGAGAAACCCAAAAACCAAACAAACAAAAGAACCAGTGTTTCTTGTTCAAGTGACTGAGTCTGGCGTTTTTATCCCCCTCTGTGTAGGAGAACCGAAAAGTCTTTAGCTCAGTAAGACCTGTACCTAGAGGTAGGCTCACATGAGCGTTTTCCAGTGCTAAGCCGTCCCTTCTCCTGGTAAGAGTAGCACTTCTCCTGCTTTAGTATTTGGATTTTCTCATTTGTGGCTCTGGCCTCTGATAACTTTGTCCTTTATAAGTAATGATTACCTGTTGTGACCACGAGGAAATCTGAGTTCTCTAAGAAACTACAGTTTCCCATACTGCAGTACTGTCTACTAGATGGGGTGGGGGTGAGGAGGGATATGAGGAAAGATGGCATATACATGTATAAGGAAAACAGAACTAAAACCCTAGAGCAGAAGGTTCTGGAACTCCAGTGCATTGTTCTGCGCTGCCTGCACTAATAAACCGTTCCACCCTTATTTGCAGTAATGGCACTAGAGCACTGCTATATGATTTTACCTGAACTGCAAATTACATGCTAACCATTTTTTGCATTTCTAAACCCCTTAATTGTTTAATCTGCGGGTTAAGGACATTGTCCTTAGATTGTATTGGTTAAGAACTGAAGTCATCCACATCCACACAGCCTCCTGTCTACACGAACATGGCGTTATTATTGGGTTGTCTCGCCAGCAGGACCTCACTGTTCCAGGAAACGCTACACCACCAAGATGAGCTCACTGAGCTGGTTGGTTCTTCCCAACAAAGCTGGACACTAGAGAGACCCATGGAGGGAGTCCCTCCACCAGCTTGGCCCACCTGTGGGGCATTTTCTTGATTGCTAATTGATGTAGGAGGGTCCAGCCTCTTTGGACACTGCCACCCCAGGGCAGAGAGCAGCCTTCTTCCACAGTCTCTGCTTCAGATCTTGTCTCCAGTATCCTGTCTTAAGTCCCTACCTTGACTTACGATTCTGATGGGCTGTAAGCTGTAAGACAGGATAAATGCTGTCCTCTGAAAGTTGCTTTTGGCCGTGTTTTTTGTTACAGCAAGAGCAATCAAATTTAGACATCAACAAACACTTCCTCAATCTCTTTGGGAACTTTCTGAAAATCCGTCCAGTGGAACACTGAGCCGTCTGCATTGGCTGGGGACTGTCTGGTGTCTAACATTTATTTCAAAGTCCACACTTCCTGTGCCACCAACCCAAGATAACAGATGTTACCTTCACTAACCCCAATCAGATCCATCTCTACTGCAAGAACGACCAAAGGCCTTGCCTCTCAGATCATACTGTTGGCTGCTGTCTTCAGAGACAATACAGGGCGCGTGTCAAGGAAGCAGCCTCTGCTGGGACAGCACACAGTCAACGAATTTGGTCTTCTCGGTGCGCTTTTCTTTTCAACATACAAAACCCAAAGCTGACTTTGTTCAGTTTGGAAAGAGTCACCATTCTGCAAGGAAGTGGCTGAAGCCATTTTATTTTTCTGTTTCATAACATGAGGGCAACCTAAAGGTCTGATTTTGTGGGAAATAGAACCTGGGAACCTTTATCTCATGTGCTCTACAAGTTCATCGTGATTTTTCTTTAGGAAGAAAGCATGCTATCCAAATCTAACAACAGAATAACAGGAATGGAGAAAAGAAATAGTCATTTTTATCAGAGCAAACTTAGTGCAAAAATTATAAAATCATTATAAATATAATTTATTTGAAGTTATATTTTAAAATTACATTATTTCCTCTCTGGCATCCAGGTACCTGAAATTCGCATTAAAATATGTTGGTGAACAATTCTCATTCTCCAGAAGTACCTTTTAAAAACTGCAATATTTCATAAGAACAGCA
Source organism: Rattus rattus (assembly GCF_011064425.1). NCBI lineage: Eukaryota > Metazoa > Chordata > Mammalia > Rodentia > Muridae > Rattus > Rattus rattus. Next base: position 58,137,429 of record NC_046155.1, on the reverse strand, counting down.
TAAAATGAAAATAATTGACTGTCTCTTGCCGCGTGGGACTCGGCTTTTAATCTAAATAGATATGAAACATAATGACATTTTTCTATATGAGACATTTGTAGACTTAAGAGAAATTAAGTCACAAGACTCTAAGGCCAGTTCATAAATCAGCAAATCAGATAAATGGGTAAAACTTTCTCAGAACACCACCCAGGGATTCCGAACTCCTTTGCAATTTGTTACCAATTCTGTGTGTATCCTTTTAGAGAAGGTTCATCTCCTATTGAATGTTTGGCAAAAAGATTACAGGAAATTAGAATTTATAAGAGCCTGCGACATTTATGCCATTTTTGATTTAACAATTTAAAAGACTTGTTCAGAAATTGCCCCTGATTTTCATTTTCTTTGTAGTTTATTGAAATGCCTCTGCCATCGGGAGATCATAAAGCAGCAGCAGCCACGCTGCCATAGCACCATTAAGGCCATGCAGAAAAGCAAAACGTTGCAGCTAAAAGTATTTTTAATGACTTGAAATTGCTTAGAGTGCTTTTAAAAGTAAAAAGGGGTGCTGATTTATTTAGCTGGTACACTTACCTAAATTAATTTGGCAGGATTACTCTGCTCCTAATCCTCACACAATAAAATTTATATGTTAATATTTTTAAATGATGCATCATTTTTCCTGATGGATATAATATATTGCAATGACTCAAATCTACCAGCAAGCCTTTAAGAAAGAGGTGAATTAGCCCATCACTTAGACATGAATAGAGGCTTCATGTTTACCTAGACTGCATTTGTGGTTTGTGTGACCTTACAGGAAAAAAAAATGTCACTAGGTGAACAGTAATGAGAACAAATAAAATATCTGTCCGTTGTTAGTTGCTCCTGACAAGAATTTCTAAAGAAATACAGTAGGAGGGGTTTTTTGCATAATCTTGTCTTAGTACTTTTGCATATTTTTAACAAATGATTTTTAAAGTCTTTCTGATTTGTCATGTTCTTTACTATGGATTGGATGTTAATGAACTTCTTAAGAAACATTAGCTGTAGCTACAAACATATAAATATATTTTTTAACTGACAAGCCTATTCTGTCCCACTTGGTGTGCTTTCCTTCTGGTGTGAAGATGTCCATGGTACAGAGGGGCGTGGCCTGACCAATAAAGATCTCGATGGTGAGAGCTGCCTTTGAACTAAATGCCTGTCTTACGCCCATGCAGCTGACCTGTAGTTCAGGGGACTGGCATGACTGTCTGCCTTTTAAACTTAGTTGTCTCAATTGTTTACTCAACTAACACCTTCCCAGGACAAAAGTAAATGGTGGATACAAAGTCCTATGCTGGAATCCTCATCCTCCATGCAGACCTGGGGAGTGTGCGAGGTGAGTGGTCAGGAGGATGGTGCCCCCACGGAAGGGGTTAGTTCTTTTCTCAGAAGAGCACACAATGAGCAGAAGTCGGCCTGCAAACCAGGAAGAGCACCCCCATCACACACCTACCTCACGGTGGGTGTAATCTCTCCAGCTGTAAGGAATAAATATTTGCTTTTACTTAACACTTATGTGAGCCAAAACGACTGAAGCCCATGGGTATCACAAACAGCAGCAAGGCACAGGAATCTTAAAACACGCTGGGCTTACTAATAGATGGAGCTGTTGTGTGACAGTAAGGCCCCCTTGCTCCTTCACATCTGAAAGGTAGTGAACTTGTAGTGCATCAATCTGAAAATATTCCTTAGAATGCAATGGATGTATTCTCTACAATGTCTTGAGAATACACCCCTGTTGGTTTTATGTTGGTTTTTAGATTAGTCTATAAAACGTATAAGTCCAGAGAATAATTGTAAAGGTGGACTTCACTGACTTCCTAAGAATATGCAAAAATATAGGAAATCTTTTTCAAGGGGATGTTTCAGACCTAGGCGTTCCTATGAATTGCGCGAACAGATGCACCTCCCTCCATTGCTTAGCGCAGCGGTGCCGGACGGCCTCAACTACAGTCCCATCGCCATCCCATTCCCTTGACAGTAAAAGCCTTGCCAGCCGACACAGAGCGTGCTCTGGGCTGTGCTTCAAGGCTTTCATCACCAAGGAAGTGGACTGGGTCGGTTCAATATGCTACACATTTTAGAGGGACCACAAATCTTTCTTCTATGCCATGGTGTTGTCCACACCCAGAAATCTATCTCCCTCCCTCCCTCTCCTTCTCCTCCCCTCCCTTCCTCCCTCTCCTCCTTCCCTTCCTCCCTTCCCCTCCCTCCCTCGCCCCTTTATATCTGTTAGATAAGACCTCATAAGCGTATATGAGAGGACAGCTAGGTACCTCAGAGAATTCCCTCATGTTTTAACCCTCTGAGGTCAGGCTTTTGCCCATCTGTATTTCTCACCATCTGTTCCCCTCATTTCAGAGTCACCTGCTTGACTCTGTTGTGCTTCGAGTTTGACAGGAGAGTGTCAGGCAGTTTGTACTCCGACAGACCCTGAACAGCTTTCCTTTGACAGGGTCCTAAGGTGTGTCTGGGGAGGGGAGCCTTACCATGCAGGTACATTCTGGTGTCCTGTGCGACCTGCAGACATGCCTGTCATAGCTGTCAGGAACTTCCAATAAGTAATTGTGAAATCAGCGCAGTAATAACTGTACACCACCTGGGAGAACTAGAGTAGAATACGTTCCCATGTTCTGAAATTATGTGCATTTTCCCAGCATGGTATCCACTTACCTAACACTTCATGCCGCATAAAACGATAAATTATCCAGTGTGATCCGGAGCCATCAGACACATTTAAAAGTTTTATTGCACAGCATTTTAAAGTTTACTAACCATTATATAAAATTAATAAGATAGTTTATACAGCTTCTTGCTTTATTGACTGCGGGTAATAACCTGTACATGGGTAGGATGTGACTGATAGCTTTTAAAGGAAACTTCCTCAAACTTGAGTAGTGTATTGTGGAGTTCTTTTTGTATTCCTTTAACTTCCGAAGTCTTAGGAGGAATGGTCAAATTCTTTACTAAACATTTCATGGAGAATCTTCTTAAGTGAAGATGAGGGTTTTAATGCATGTTTTTTTTTTCTCAGCAGACTATTGAAGTTGAAATTCCATTTCAAGAGTCAGTCAGCTTTGTTTCGTTCTGTATTTTTAGCACCCTGAGCTACTGAAGCAGCTTCGCTCTAATTAATAACCGTAGGATGAGGCAGTTCCACTGCTGCTTTTCTATTAACTGTGGTTTCCTGTAGGAAATTAGTAAAATAAAAGGGGGTGGGCAGCCAGGGTAAATAATGCTACAGTAGCAAGCCTCTCAGATTCCTCAGAATAAAATCCACTGCGCTACTTCTGTTAAAAAGAAATCCAACAGCATAAGAGGAGATTCTGTAAAGTTTCTCAAATCTTTTCTTTTTATTGAAAATAGATTTTTTTCTTACATGATATGTGCTAATTACCATTTCCCCTTCCTCTACTCCCCCCAGATCTCTGCCTCCCCAAACTGTCTCTACTTAACAGTCTTCTAAAGGATAATAATAATAAGATAAAATATAGTAATATAAAAAAACTAACTTATCAGAATTGGACAAAACAGACAGAGGGAAAAGAGCCCAAGAGAAGGTGCAAAAACAAACGAACAAAATAAAACACTCATGCACCCCTGACAACATAACATACGTGCCAAGGAGCAGTCGTGTGACGAGAGAGGATATGATATATATGATGTGTGCATGTAATAAAAATACTGCGATTTGGAAGCGAGGATCGAGGAAAAGCCCTGGCATGACTTTGTGAGACCAGGAACCTTCCACGTGCTGTTGAGTTTGTTTTCTGTAGGCCATCGATCTACTGCTGGGTACACAGTCTACCCTTGAGTAGTTTGTTTCTCCAAAAAGATTGAGGTAAACTAAGTTTTCATTTGCAAGTAGTCACCATCTGGAGATTGCTCCTGGGTTAGAGATTTCCCCTATCAATAGTTCTAGGACCCCATGTGATGCAGACCTGTGCAGGCCCTGTGCAAGCTGCCTCAGCCTCCGTGGGTTCTTATAGTCCTGTCGATGAAGAGGTTCTTGTTTCCTTGGTGTCCTTCTAACCTCCGTCTCTACACTCCTTCCACCTCCCCTTTTGTAGGCTTCCCCATGGAGACATGTGTAGCTGGACTTAAGCTACTTTGTGGGTTCCTCTTTCGTCCATGGCCAGTACATTGTTATTTGAAATAGTTTGAGCCAATCCCCCCTCCCATTTCAGATCAGAGAGGAAAATGTTTAGTCTGTTCCTTTCAGAGTCTGAAAAAATTTCCATATATATATATATATATATATAAAATATTTTGAAAATTCTCTATTCTTACACTGCAGAATTTTTTCCAGGAGTAAATATTAAATTAAGACTGCCTTATAGTGTAAGTTTCTAGTTTGCCACAGTGGTTAATTAAAGTGGTTGGTTTTGCAGATTCAAACTGAAATTGCCTTTCTAGGGTTAAAATCACTTGACCACAACATACCGTTTTATATTTATGGACAAATTCATTTTGATAATTTTTGTTTGCAACTATGTTTATAAAGTATGTTGTCTTGTAGTTGTTTTGTCATGTCTTGGTGACATTCCAGCATCAGACTAATAATGGATTCATTAAATGATAGGGACCTGTTTCCTTCCCATGTGTTTACTGAAGAGTTTGTACACAGTGTTAGGATTACCTCACCTTCAGAGACTGCAAGCTTCCCAGTAAAACCATCCAGTTTTTTAATTTCTTTGCGAAATATTTTAAAATAAAACTCTTTTTCTGTTTTGTATTTTTACAAAAATGAACTTGGCTGCCTTTGTGTATTGTCTTTTAACCATGGTAATGTTTGCAATGCCTATGAAGCAATAAAATGACAGTTACAAAAGTAATTTAACATTGAAAAATCCTTAACATGAATAGAAGCTTGTCTGTAAATTCTTGGTAGTAAAATGATAGATGTTTATGATAGATAAAAGATAACAGATAGATAGATAGATAGATAGATAGATAGATAGATAGATAGATAGGAGAGATGACACATGATTGATAGATGGTAGGTCAATAGAGAAATCGATATAGATGAGAAATAGAGATAGACAATAGATGATAGATGACAGAGATGATAGATAGATAGATAGATAGATAGATAGATAGATAGATAGATAGATAGATAAGTAGATAGATGGATGGATAGATAGATAGATAGATAGATAGATAGATAGATAGATAGATAGATAGATAGATAGATAGATAAGTAGATAGAGGACAGACATATTAATCTGCCAACTTATGTAATTTGCACTCTTAGCATATCTTCTTTTCAACTCTCTTGCTCCCGAGTCACTTTTGTTAGTTTGTACTTTTTTGGAAGCATCATTTCATCCAAGTTGTCAAACATCATTGTCATTTCTTCACAGCTCCTTACTATTCACATTGTTACAGCTCTTGTGCTCTACACCTCATGGGGTTATAGTGACAGCTGTCATTCCATTCCTGCCATGAGCCTTCTGTATTTAACACCTTGACCAGTTTACCAAGTGTGATATTTTCTAAGAAACAAGTTATGTGGACCCTGCTTTTTAAGTTTTGTATAAGTTCATGTTTGTGTCTTTAATGCTGTTTCCCCTTTAGTTGGTCTAATGAACTATTTATTTGCTGTTGTCATAAGGAGACTTGAGTGTTGAGTCAAGAGTGTTCTTGCTTAGTATAAGCCTTTGGTGCTCCAAATTTCCCTTTGCACACCTCCTAGCTACATTACTCAAATTTTGATTCAAGATGTTATTATTGAATTCAATAATTTTTGACTTTTTATAAATAGCTACTTGATTCTTAGGTTATTCAGTGTGTTTTTTATTTCTATGTATTTAGTTGTTTTTTTTTAAACCTTCATGTTCCTTTTCCTAGCTTGGTTCTCTTATGATAAGGGAACATTTCTATATGATTTCCATTTCTTTAAATGTCTTGAGTCTGCCTTTTGGCCAAAACCCTTGTCTGTGTTGGTCCACAATCCCTTTACTCTTACTCACCGAGAGTAAAATGAATCTCATTTGTATGTACAGATTTATAGTTGTCAATTAAGTCAATTATTTATGTTACTAAACTGTTTCGTACCCACAGTTCTGTATTCTTAGTGCTTCCTAGTGCGAGAGAACTGTTGACATCTCCAATAATCAATGTGCTCTTATCTCTTCCCCTGTGGATCCTATCTAGGGTAGATCTAATATGCAGCCCAATTGTGAAGCTTGTAGACATTTGATGCTCTTATATTTTCATGATTACTTCTTTATCTTGCTATTTATATCCTTTAATCTAACATCTGCTTACTGCTGTTATGATTTATACAGCCATTAAAACTTTTTCTTTTCTTTCTTTCTTTCTTTCTTATTTATTTATTTTTTTTGGTACTTTTGATATGCCCAATCACAAAACTATGTCCAGATGAAGAGTAACTGCAAATGGTCAAAACTAGGAAGATGGAATATTAGGATGCTGTCTTGACCAAAGCAACTTGGGGAGGAAACAATTTATCTGACTTATACTTCCACATCACAATCCATCCCTGAAGGAAGTCAGGACAGGAGCTCAAACAGGACAGGAACCTGGAGGCAGGAACTGTTGCAGAGACCACGGAGGTGTGCTGTTTACTGACTTGCTCCCCATGGTTTGGTCAGCCTGCTTCTTACAGAACCCAGGACCTCCAGCCCAAAGGTGGCACCGCCCACAATGGTCTGGGCCTTTCCACATCCATCACCAATTAAGAAAATGCTCTGCAGGCTCGCCTACAGCCTGATCTTATGGAGCCATTTCCTTAACCGAGGTTCCCTTCTCTCAGATGACCTCAGCTGTGTCAAGTTGACATAAGACTGTAGCGCAAAAGACCTACGTTCAGATTCCCAGACCAATATAAAAAATGGGTGTGGTCATGCTCCTATAATTGCCATGCTGGCGAGGCCACGGCAGGAGCATTCCTCAGGCTTGCCGGACAGTCTCTTAGAATGAGAGAACTTCAGGTTCAGTGAAACATCTGTCTCAAGAGGTAGGGCGGTAAGCAACTGAGAAAAAACGTCAATGTGGACCTCTAGCCTCCTTATGTGCCTGACCACATAGTAACGTACACCCCACACACATGCACATACAAGAACACGTAAGCACATACACAAAAGCAAAAATAGGTAGATAAGTCAGTCATAAATCCAGTTACTTGTTACCTTCCTAAACTGTGTTCAGCTCAATGACGGGGAGCCTGTTTGCTTAGTACATTGGATCAGTGACAAAATGCCCTCATCTAATAAAGTCTTTAAGAAGAAAAAAACAATCATTGCTAACATCTTTGTGCATAACTTCTAAAAGTGTGTGTGTGTGTGTGTGTGTGTGTGTGTGCACTTACATACATGTGATTTTTGTACTGTGGTTAAATCTCCGTGACTTGAAATGTATGCTCTTGTTTCCAAGAGTAAAGATCACTGGATACAAACACAGGGTTGTGATCCTTTGCTCCAGATTTCTTTTATCCCATTTTCATGGGCTTGCTTTTTTCACTTTTTTCTTTCTCATAATTGTGCTTTTACATTTACTGTGGATTGTCTTCTGTGTTTTTATCCAAGAGGACTGTCTTTATCTTTTGATTTGAAAGAATTTGTTTTAATGCAAGTAACACGGTTTGGTCACAATCGACTGTACTATTGTTTATAAAGTGGTTCAGGGTTCCTATTCTATGTCCTCAGTCTCTCATTTTACTTAACATCTTTCTCCATCACTGTGTACACTGTTTATTCAGTTCTGTCAGTAGGTGAAATTGTGGCAGCAATTCTGGAATTTCTATGCTGTCCATCTTCCTATTTAAATTTCTAGTATTCTGTTACTCAGCCACACCAAACTGATTGCCTGATTGACTAATCTCAGTCACGTCAAACTGATCACTTGTAATGAAATCACACTCATCCAAGAGGCCTTCCTTGTATTTTACCTCTAGGATGTACACCTTGACTTCACTTATCTAAGGCTTGTGATAGTAATGTGAATCGTCTAGTTTAAGCCCTTTTTAGAGAGACAGAGACAGATTGATTGATTGATTGATTGATTGATTGATTGATTATGGTAGAATTCCTAGACAAATTACCAGGACAGTGTCCTGCCATTCTGCTACACTGTTGCAGCCAGTGCCCCCCCAAAACTATGCACTTATGGGGCTTTATTCCAACTAGCATCATCTCAGTTAAACTTCCAGATCTTACATATAACCTGTCAAATTATAAGTTTGTGGTTTTGTTTCCTAATGGTTGGGAAACAGAGTCCTAAAGGAAGATTGGCTTTCGAATAGATAATTTATCAAACTCAGCACACCCGTGTATTGGGTCAAACCAACAGAAAGTGAGTTAGTGAAAAAAATCTGTTTTCCCCAGTGGCAGTCTGCACAGAATCTCTGACCAAGCCACCCATCTGACTTCGCTCTGTTGCAGTAGGGTGGTCCCTGGCTTGTGCCCTCACAAGACACCATCTGCATTTGATTATTTAAGTTACCATATTTAAATAGCTTTTCTAAGTTACTTTTTAAAGTTTGCCAACAAAATCCATTGCGAGTAATACCAAAAGCTAGGAAATTTAGTAGCAGTATTGCTACTAAATGACAGACAGATATCTGAGCAACGGTATATAGTTTTTACAAGATATTTTAAACAAATTATAGATTAATAGATATTGACAAAAATCATGTCTATTCTCTCTGGACAACATAGTTATAGCATTTATTTAAAGTATTGTCTTTAACTAGTTTTATTCAAATATTCATAGAATACATTGCACCCACAAAAGTATATTCCTTGACAACTAAGGGAAACCTTGTGAGATGCGTATTTATTCATTTGGCATAATCACTATACCCCATTTTCTTTATCACAATAGTGATATCAACACACTAGTTTGTTTCATAGAAGAAGAATAAAATTATGTCCTGTTTAAAAGTGAAAAATTAGGTAATAATCTAGATCACTTCCTGGCATTATCTAGACATCAAATCAAATAGATGAGTGATTTAATTATTAAGCCTTCTAAGTAGTACTAAGTTTCAAATAAAGGAGCAAATGTGAAAGTTAAATTTGTAAATCAGTTAACATTTCAGAGTCCTGCATAAGTCATCATAATTATCCATACAAGAGAGGATACCATGGTTACGTGATCAGCAATGGTAATCTTCCTTTCCTCCAAATATGTTTTTAATCAAAGACATTTCTCAAAAAGTATCATTGTCTAAAAATCAGAGTGTTAGTCCCTTAATAAGATCTTACATAGTTATTTTAATCACTTTTGTATGGGCCCACTGAAAACGATTTGAGGGTGAGAGTGTCAAAATAGGCTTTTTAATTGAAGTCTTCATTTTTCTACCTTTTGTGTTTACCTAGAAAAATTAAATCCCTTCTTACATAAGAACAAAAGGAAAAAATTCTATGAAGATTTTCCATGGACCAAGTTAAGACTTGGCAGCTCACTGGTCCACAAACTCTGTGGTGTTTATCTCATTTAGTGGTTTAATTCACAGGCTGACAACCCATGACGACCCATGATGACCTGTGACGACCCATGACAGGCTCTTTCTTCACTACAAACTTTAGCTTTGTTTTCCATTCTATGTATCTTTTTCCTCTTAATCTGTGGTAATTCACACGTGAGGCTATCTGGGCTCTAACAAAACTCCCGCATGTCATTGTCTGCTGTTTCATCAGAGAGGGCTATTATATAACTAGGTTCTGAAAGAAAGCGCCATGTTCATTATCCAGTCCCCGTTGCCACTCGCTCCCCCCTTAGTTGCGCCATTAGTCTGTGAAAATTGCCTTCCATCTTATTGCTGCCCAAGGCTTCTAAGTGCTTGTTTAGAAACAAATTTTAAGTCCAAGCTAAAGTCCAAGATTTATTTGATCCAAAAAAATTGTTTTGACCATGTGCCAATTCTTTACTTCAGTTTCTGTGCATAAATACCCAGTCCATAGGGCCAGAATTTGGGGAATAACAGGCTTTTGTTTGGACTGAGATGACACAGTCTGCCTCATCTTGCCTGTTACCTTCCTTATGCCACATTCAGTTCAACGGGAAGTGGAGCCTGTCTGCTTAGTGCCTCACATTGGATGCCATGAAACGCCCCCATTTAGTGAAGTCTTTAATGTTCTATTCTGTCAACCGCACATTAGTCTGCTTTCTGTTTTCATGAAAGTCTAGCAATTCGAAGTAGTTAACACAAGGTGACTCCTTTCAGGTAGCTGAGCTGTCCCACCACAAGATTGCTTTCAGGAGAGTTTGCTGTACCCACTCTGATGGCTCTCACGCTGTTGTGTATGAAGGCTATTAAAGCCACTTGATTTTCCTCATCCCCCAGTAGGTAGCAGACTGTTCCTTACCCTCTGTGTCGTGTCTTGGCTGTAGCATTTTATACCACTGGAGACTCCTGCACTCCGTCCACAAGTGTTTGTTACTGACGGCAGATGGCAGAGAGCCCTCCCGACCACGTCTGTACCACTTCTTCTCAGCCAGCTTGAGCACTGGACACATTCGGTGTTAACGCAGCTATTTTGACTCTCTTGCCTTATGTACCACTAATGTCACTCGTTCTGTTGATTCTCTGGTCAAAAAAGAGCCTTACGCTGTCAATATGGAAGCTATCATGTAGTCCTTAACAGGACAGCACTCTACCTAGTTTAAACCTCTCTGGCACTGAAGTCTTTGTCTCTGCACTTCTGTTGTTGAGAGCACTTGAAGCTCGAGTTTGCAAAGCACCCGGTACAAAGGCAGTTGCCTAACAGGTATGCAGGCTCTGCCCCATGCCCCTGAGCCTTGGCCGCAGACAGCAAACACAAACCATTTCTTCATAGGAAGCTCTGATCCTGTTAATTCTTTCCTTTCGTTCTCAAAGTATATAATTCTCCTTCTTGCAAATGTAAACCCTTTTTAATAGTAAAAATTTAAATAACCCCTTTTTAGTCTAGTGTGTTTATAGTGCGGGAAGTGCTGGCAAAGCTGGTGTTGGGTGAAAGACCCGAGAAAATGCTCACAGGGAACCGCTCTCAGATTCCATCTAGACAGCAGGGAGGACACACCTCTTCCCTGAGCCAGGTTCAGAAAGAGCCAAGGTTCAACCTTGACAGAATTTAGTTAGCTACTGGAACATGATATCCGTGTTCTCCTTCACCATCTCAGTGTCGGGTTTAAGTAAATGTCATCTCTGTGCACATAATTCAGTCTACTGTAATTGGTGGGGTTTGTTCCTGCAGAATACATTGATCAACTTTTTAACCTTCTTATGAAGGAGAACATGTGGTTTTATTCTGGCTCATTTCACTTACCATAGTTCCCTCAAGTTCTGTTCTAATGTGGGCCACAAGTGAGATCTTATTCTATTTTTAGGACTGAGTAATGTTCCATTGTGTGCATACGTACATGCATGCATACATACATCCATAACTACATACACATATACACACATACATATACCCATGCACACATACACACACATGCACACACACATGCACATATACATGCATATACATACATACATACATACATTCATACATTCATACATGCTTACAGTCTGTATGTATAGTTTGGAGCAGCCCATTGCGCGCTCAGTGAAGTAAGAGATGGTGGTGTGAGAGCTCCAGACATCACAAAGGAGTAGGTGAAAACAGTGCCTGGCTATTACTTATAGTGACATGCATTGCATTTGACACCCAATCCCACACATGCATGTGTACCTGTGTTACTCTGTAGCGGTTACATGTGAGACCATTTTACAGGACAGTGTGTGCCTTTCTGGCCCTCTACGGTGTCTGCTGCAGAAGCCGTATCTATCACCCGTGCACCTCTGGGCTGAAGTGTTTTGAGTATTTCCTTCAGGGTAACAACAAGTGAGCAGAGAACAAACTGACCTGGGGAGTCACTGGGAGCTTCCTGTAAAGCACCAAGGCTTCGGGTTTCTGTGAGCTAACAGTGAGCTTCGGGTTTCTGTGAGCTAGCAGTGAGCTTCGGGTTTGTGTGAGCTAACAACGGTCGCTTTCCAACACAGGCCACAAACCCGAGTTTGCCACTTGCAGTTACTGCAGCTGCCTGCTTCCTGTGTTCTCTCTGCCAGCCAACCTCGTGTCCACCTAGCCTCATCCGAGACAAGTCCAGAGGCACAAACTGTCCGGACTCTCTCAGACCAGCTTTGCCACTTGGGCTCCGCCTTCCTGTGTTTCAGCAGGCCTTGTTTCCTTAAATATTTAAAGGGTGAGCAGGCATGACATACACAGGTTTGAGTAGAAACTAGTCCCTGGAGAATGATTTTAAGGGGCGCATAGAGCTGGACCATCCCCTGCGGTCTTCCAGAGAGACTCAAACTATGCACTATCTCATCTTTGTAAAATAAGTTTGCTAATGAATTTCTTGGGTTGTTGGACGTCGGCACTCTGTGTTCAGAGAGCAGCAGGGAGAAATGCTTCATCAGAGCAAAGCTCCCCGCAGATTTCTCTGCGAAACTGGACGACGCGCTAAACATCCTGTCTGCCCTCCAGTGCTGGATGGCAGGTCATAGCCAAAGTCAGAATTCCTCCAGACAGTGTCCCAGCCTTTGGGGGACCTCCAAGGCCTACAGACTTGACAGCATGACCTACACTTGATAGTCTATAGAAAGTGTGAACTAAACCCCTGAGGCGAGAGCCAGATAAGCAGAGCAGAGGTAGCTGCACAGGCCCCATCCTGCTTACCGGTTCTAGAGACGTCCTAACGCTGGCCTGTGTTCTGAGGTTTCACAGTTGAGATACTCATTATAGATGCTAACAACTAGTGTGTCATCCAAGGATACACATACCAACTAGCAGACAATGCTGGCAGGCCCCGAGATGTCTCCTGGGTTCTATTTCCTGTTGCATCAGCCTGGAGGCCTTTGAGGTCAGAGGCAGAGCACTGATTGGTGCTAATGTTGACCACCATCCAAAGGATGACCACACCAGGGGTCAACTGCACAATGTGGTGCTGGTGTGACTCCACTCAGGAGCAAAAGAATCCTAACAACATCCTAACAGCTGGGACAGATGTTACATCAGCAAGGACTGAGAGTCCCCTTGTCAGAATATGGGCTTCCATGTGCCACTTGTTGGCATAGACAGGAGATGACATAAGAACAGAGACAGTTGTCAAATCCTGACAGGGAAAATACCCTGTTCAGTGAGCACATAGGCCATCAGACAGGAAGCTCAGCTGAGGCTAAAGCAGCCATCACAAGGAAATCATGGCTGCAGGAGGGCTGCCTCTGAGTGCAGGACCCCAGAGTTGGTTCTTGCTCAGCACTCAGAACTGCAGCAGCACAGCGGGCGGGACAGAAGCACAGACAAAGGCTCAACTCCTGGATGCAGGGGACCAGGCTGGAACAGGCCTGTGCGCAGCTGTTAAGGCTCTGTGGAAATGCGCTGTGGAGAGTGGAAATCAGGAAAATAGAGTGGAGCGTCTTCACGGCTTGTCAGTGTTTTCACTCAAAGGGACATTTCAATTTCAATGAAAGGTTTGACTACAGCCATAGCTACGCCTGTGCCTGCTTCTCAGACACCACGTGGGCTGGCTTTCCGATTTCTCGATGTTTCTTTTAAATGTTTCACACTTGTGTTTCCTTAATCTCAAATCCATCATTACATCCATTGAGCCCACCCTTCACAGAGGTGTCTGAATAGCAGCAAAGCACCCCCCTCTCCCGTCTGACCCCATGTAGCCCGTGTGAGTAGTAAGACACGTGCAAGTGTATCAGCCCATGAGCGCTGCATCTGTTTTCCAAGATTTATAAGGGCATCACTAAATTTCTTCTTTAAAAAAAAAAAAGAAAGAAAGAAAGAAATGCAATGTATCGTTAGCTCTCTCCCAATTCCTGCTGTAACTAGAGACTTCACTGCATGGGTATGCGTGGCGCTGCTCTGAGGCAAGCATTGAAGCCTCGCTGCACACAGTCTTTATCGTTGTAATTTCCCCTACTCAAAGAGCCTGGGGGACAGGGCCACTCTGAACCTGAGGGCATCAGAGACTTCAAGGTGGGAAGATGGAACTGAATTCGAGCAGAGACCAACCACGAATTAAACAGCAGGATGAGTAAAGATGGCTTTAGGTCTTGTGGTTAGAGTTTTGTTTGTTTGTTTTTGTCCTGAGCAAGGTTATTTTTCTTTCCATTTTGGTTTCTTCAGGAGATCTCTATAGACTTTTTTTTTCAAGTTTAAAGATAATTTAGGAAGCAGAACGCTGGTTTGCAGCTAGAGCCGAGCAGCAGGAGCCGGGGTCTCTGCAGCTCCTTCACTCCCCAATGAGCATTTCCTGTAAACCAAACACAAGCCACAGTACCCCTCTGTCCTATGCTGCTAGGAACTCTGCTTCAGAAGATGCTGAACCAGATGAGCTCTGCTCTCTTTGCATGGTGCTGGGGACCCTAGAGAGGTAAGATAGAGAGGAGTGAACCCAGGGCCTTGAAGGAGCTCTCTCAATGGCTCAGCCTCTTCCTGTTCTGCGGTAGCTTCTGGGTGAGGCTGCCTTAATCCCATGCTCTGGATTTACTGCAATGAAGGCTCTGTAATTTGTTACATTGTAGCAACCCTTTTTCCACCTGGTCTGACTGCCTTTATTCTACAATAGCTTCAGTAAGTGCTGATTACTATGTAACCAACTGAATCTACAAGATAAGCTTTCATTTTACTGCAAAACCTGCCACCTTCATGCTGCCCAATGTCTCCAGCAGCACATAAGCAATGGCGGGTATGTCATAGGACTGCGATAGATATTTGACCATGGATGTACAAATGAACAGAAAGGGGGGTTTTAGTCAAACTGAATTCATCCCCTGAATTATGAATACTAAGAGACAGCTATAACCGGGATACATTCTTTTTGTTCCTTACATTCTTGGCAACCTCTGAGGTGTGATTTGAGCCATCTCTTCATTAGGAATTCAACAAGACCAACTTTCTCATTATGTGGGGCAGCACACTGAGTAATAGGAAATCTGGCTTGGCTACAGTATCGTGCACAACGGCCATGGTCAATAAACATTTATTGAATGACTGTCTTGTTACCAAGACTCTGCAGCAGTAAGCATTAGAGGCTTCAGTCTGACCATCTGCTTGAGTGGAATGCTTCTGACAACAGCAGCTCATTCTCGGTGCATGTTCCTCGGTTCCCGAAATTCAAGAGAGATCAACGCAGACCCTCTGTTGGAGCATGCAGTGGTATCTGCAGGTCACCTGCTCGTCCAGCTGAGGTGCAGAGATGTAGCTCTTTCTGCCTACATCAGGGACATTGAGAAACAAATGGAAGATGCTGTCACAGCTGGACTTTTCCCCTGGAGAACCCTTAGCCAAAACTGATATCCTCCTATGGCCAGTTGTGACAAGATGGCTACTTGACAGTACACCTCTTGTCACCTAATTTCTGTCCATCAGTCCTCACTGCCTGAGTGATTTTTCCCTAGCTCACATGAAAAGGTCATAAGTAGGAAGGAAGTCATAAAACACAGTTCCAGAGCTTCTTCTGCTCTGTGGCTGGGAACAATCTGGGCACCACGCCCTCCCCCACCTCCCTCCTCGTTGGTCAGCCATGTTGTATTTTTCAGAAAAATTAAAACCCCAGAAGAGTTAATTTCTTTGAATATGTACTTCTACTTCCTACTGCTCATCAAAATATACCCAGGAGTTACTTTGTGGGGTTGCTGGCCAGCTCCTTGTCTTGCTGTGACTCATTGGCCTCCCAGTCACCTCCCAATGCACATCTGCCAAGTGCTGCTGAAGAGAGTGGACAAACAGGACCCGGTGTGCTGATGTCTGTTCTTCCTTTCCCTGTATGTGTTTCCCAACATTATCGGACCTCTTCTGTGTGCGGACTCGCACACAGCTGTGGACTCAGAAGCACTAGAGAAGGGAGAACAAGGAACCTGGAGTTGTCAACAGATTTCCTAGCCCCTCCCCTTTTTCTGAGAGTCTGGACATCTCACTACACAGTCTCACTGTGTAACTATGGCTGGCCTGGAACTATAAACAAGGTAACCTCAAACTCACCGGGATCCAGCTGTCCCCTCTGCCTCTGCCTCTCTGCCTTTGCCTCTGCCTCTGCCCCTGCCTCTGCCTCTGCCTCTGCCTCTGTCTTTCTGCCCTGCTGGGATTAAAGGAGTATGCCACCATGCTAAAATGTGTCTCTCTCTCCCTCCCTCTCTCCCTCTCCTTCTCTTTCTCTCTTTCTTGGAGAGAGTATGGTGTGTGTGTGTGTGTGTGTGTGTGTGTGTGTGTGTGTGTGTGTGTGTGTGTGTGTATACTAAGGACTGAATCCAATCCAGGGCCTCACACAATTAAACACACATCTTCCCAGCATTACTTCCAGCCCATGTGTTTTCTAACTTTAATAAGAATTAATCTAGGTGAGTACAGAATGAATGCCCATCATGATAAAACCCAGCATCCACATGAATACATGTAAGTGTTCTTCCAGTTGGAAGGATTTGCGGGTGAGATGTAGTGGGCTGTAGTGTGCACACAGGTAGAGAGGAGTGTGCTACCTACACTGTGCTCTCAAACCTCAACTCTTGGGGCCATGGTGCTACCCTCTGTGAAGTCAGAGAATGTGTCTTACTCTCTTGTTCCTCTTATTCCTTCACATAGTAGCTTTCAGGATCAAATGAGATTTAGTTGTTAGAGAACGAGACACTAAAGTGTCCTAGCTACCTGTTGTTAACTAAAGGCACTATGAAACTACACCAAATACCAAGAAAAATAAATACGATTAAATTCTCTGACAAATAATAATTTCACCTTATTCAAATAGTTGTCTTTTGAGGTGATCTAGGAAAATACGGACCTACTTACAGAGATTAGTGGGTGCAAACTCCCCTTTTATGAAGTAAATAAAAGGGGGAAGCCAAGGCCCTGGAACCCGAGTGAGCTGGGAGTTGCTACAATTGAAGAAATTCGAGTATATTTCTGTCTTAACCCAGTTTAGATTCTGTGGGTGAGATGTGATCCTTTTTAGATGAAGCCAAGGGGCAGGGCATCCTGGCTGGAGGTGTTTTCCTAGGCAGGGACTGGCAGTCATCCCTGCCTACCTGATCACCAGAACCAGGGCAGTGCTGAGGAGGAAGAGGTAGGGCTTGGAATAACTCCTTCCCAGCCTGCGATTCTTCTCACCTCACTTCATGTCTTCAAGTCTGAAAGACACTCACAGTTCCAAGTTTCAGATCCCTGCGTCTCTGGTGGGCCTGGGTTTTGTCCTAACTCGGCCACTCCATTCCCAGGTGAAGGAAACCTTATGAGTTACGCTCGTCCTGAACTGTGCACTTCAGTTCTACAAACAGTGACTCCACCTTGTGGTCCTCTTCAGTTGTGCTGTCCCTGCTGATTCCACACCCACTCCTTCTTGACACTGAGTGTGATTCAGCCTCTCACCCACTCTACCCTGCACTGGCTAACCCTTACCCACCCTACCCTGCACTGGCTAACCCTCACCCACTCTACCCTGCACTGGCTAACTCTCACCCACTCTACCCTGCACTGGCTAACCCTCACCCACTCTACCCTGCACTGGCTAACCCTCACCCACCCTACCCTGCACTGGCTAACCCTCACCCACTCTACCCTGCACTGGCTAACCCTCACCCACTCTACCCTGCACTGGCTAACCCTCACCCACCCTACCCTGCACTGGCTAACCCTCACCCACTCTACCCTGCACTGGCTAACCCTCACCCACTCTACCCTGCACTGGCTAACTCTCACCCACTCTACCCTGCACTGGCTAACCCTCACCCACCCTACCCTGCACTGGCTAACTCTCACCCACTCTACCCTGCACTGGCTAACTCTCACCCACTCTACCTTGCACTGGCTAACTCTCACCATTCTACCCTGCACTGGCTAACCCTCACCCACCCTACCCTGTACTGGCTAACTCTCACCCACTCTACCCTGCACTGGCTAACTCTCACCCACTCTACCCTGCACTGGCTAACCCTCACCCACTCTACCCTGCACTGGCTAACTCTCACCCACTCTACCCTGCACTGGCTAACCCTCACCCACTCTACCCTGCACTGGCTTACCCTCACCCACCCTACCCTGCACTGGCTAACCCTCACCCACTCTACCCTGCACTGGCTAACCCTCACCCACTCTACCCTGCACTGGCTAACTCTCACCCACTCTACCCTGCACTGGCTAACCCTCACCCACCCTACCCTGCACTGGCTAACCCTCACCCACTCTACCCTGCACCGCCTTAACTCTCACCACTCTACCCTGCACTAGCTAACTCTCACCCACTCTACCCTGCACTGGCTAACTCTCACCCACTCTACCCTGCACTGGCTAACTCTCACCCACTCTACCCTGCACTGGCTAACTCTCACCCACTCTAATCTGCCCTGGCTAACCCCAACCCTGACTGGAGGAAGACTCAGAGTTTGCACATGCAGAAGTCCCCAGTCAAGAGAGGCCATTCAGCAGCAAGAGAATTCCCTCCCAGGGGACCAGGAGCATCCTAAGTGTCTCTATGCCAACATGTGTCATTGAGGTTTATTTTTCATCCCCTCACATGGATAGAAAAGGAAGTCAGAGTAGCAAAGCAAGGATTATGGCATTCAGTTATAAGCAGGGAGGTTAAAGGGAAAAGACTAGGAAAGGCGTTGGTTGAATGGGCGCTCTGTGCCACGCCGTGTGCATGCAGGCACTTTGTGGAGCGTATGTGGCCAACCCCGCACAGCCCCACGGATCCTTGGCATTCTTGCCGTTTTATTTTCATGTGTAAAATTTCTAGGAACTAGAAACAATTGAGCATTTGCCTGAAATCCCACTTTCTGTTAGGTTGACAGAGCCAGGAGTCAGGCTCATTCTTCCGTTGAGTTGAGAGCCTGCCTGCAAGAGCTTCCCCAGGCCTGGGCCTGTGTCACTGTGCAAATGCATGCATTTGCCGGCAGGCGGGTTATAGGACACTATAGACGGTAAAGGGTTAATGCGTTGAGCATTCCCCACACCGGGCAATATCCTGAATTCACGCATCTGTTGATTTATTTCACCTGCTTATTTATTCTTCACGGCAACCCTGTGAAGTAAGCGGGAACGATTTTGTCGGTTCACAGATGAGGAGACTGAACAGCCAGGGCCCTTGTCAGGACCCCAGTGGCAGAGTCAGGAAATGACTCCAGTTGGTGATGCCTGTCTTAATTAGGCTTTTATTGCTGTGAAGAAACACCAGGACCACAGCAACTCGGCTACGGGACAGCATTTCACTGGGGCTGGCTTCAGCTCAGGGCTTTGGACTGTTGTCATCAGGGCAGAAGGCATAGCAGCATGCAGGAAGAGGTGGCACAGGAGAGGTGGCTGAGAGCTCCGCATTTGCATCCATAGGCAGCAGGAACAGTGTGACTCTGGGCCTGGCTTGAGCATTTGAAACCTCAGAGCCCACCCCTCTGTGATGCACTTCTTCAACAAGGCCACACCTCTTAATTGTGCCCCTCCCTGGTGAACAAGCATTTAAATGCATGAGTCCTTGGGGGCCATTCCTGTTCAAACCAGCACAGCGTCTGAGCCTGTTTTTTTGACCTCTCCCCCAGTTCACCTCTGTAATTACTGCTTGGTCACATCTCGCTTGTACCCAGTGGATGCCTGGCTATAACCGGACGTAGTGTGCCTACGTCACCTCAGCTGGCACTGTCTCCCATATTTGTACATTTATACCAGGCCTGTGCTCTGCCCACTGCCAATCCCACTGGAGACAGCTTCCAGCAGCCGCAGTGTTTCTTCAGCTTTACTATACTTTCTATAACATATCTCAAAGCATCTTGTCCCTGAGCCACGTTATTTTAGATTCTATAGTGACCGGATCTAGCTGTAACTTTTCTGAACCTTTAGAGCTCATGTTCCCGGTGCTTGTGTACTTGTTCAGGACTGCAGTACTCAGGACCAGCCCTGTTCTCTAAGACTCCTTGGCCTTGCATTCAGACCGCAGGGCCAGTCAGAGGAAGCCTTATATTCTCAACCTCTTGGACAGTCAATGAGTGCTCCATTATCTTGGTCTACCCATAGCCTGACAGGTCCCGCAGAAGCCACTTCCTCTGGTGTTCCCAGGGGCGGTAGCCCTAGAACCCTGGACAGGACAGAGTGGGAACCATTCGCTGGGTTCCACGGGTCCTGCCACCACTCCACCCTGCTTTCCCAGCTCCTTTCACTCTCCCGAGCTTCGCCCCACACGCATGATCACTGCCTTAGTGCTGACTCTCATCCTGCTTGCTGCACATGCGTCTGATTCCTTGTCACGTCCAACACAGCCTTTCTTTCTTTTACCTTTCAGAAGTCCTTCAGCCTTCAGTGGGTCTAGCTCTCTCTCTCTCTCTCTCTCTCTCTCTCTCTCTCTCACACACACACACACACACACACACACACACACACACACCATCCCCCAAGTCAAACCATTAACCTATTTACTGGACACTATTCTCCCTGGGATCTTTGTCGACGTTACTCTGTCTCTGTAGCTTCTAGACAGTCACCTGACTTCCCACCCTCATTTGAGTCGTGTTCAACCTGACTCCAGGGTGTTTCCCAGTCACTGTTTATAATGTAGCCCTCCCATCATTCTCGATGCCCCAGTATGCTGTCCTCACATCTCCACTGTTTCTTAGTCATCCTTTTCCCTTCTGTGAAGAGAAAGAAAAGATCCAGTCTGTCTTATCCAGGACGATGCTAATGGTGAAATAGCGTGTCCAACGTTTGAATTTAAGAATCTGCAAATATTACATGTGTCCAAGATTATAGATGCTAAGACAGTGGGGCCACTTTTGAGGTGCTTACCATAGTCCCATTCTGTTCACTGCTGGTGAGCACCACACAAGAGTATCTGCCTCTATACGCTCTTTCTATAGGCTTAGTTCTTCCTCTATACACCCATTCTATAGGCTTAGTCCTTCCTCTATATGCTCGTTCTATAGGCTTAGCCCTCTATTGGCCCATCCAGTTAGTCAGCACGCTCAGCTCTACACATTCTGAATGAAGGAGAGTCTCAGCAGATATGAAGCTGGTTCCGGATCTGGCATGAATTAAGCCACGCCACCGTTGTTTCTTCTCTGATCGGCTGTATACGTTGCAGAAGAACAATCTGTCACCTCGTAAGGCACTCTCCTGCCTCCTGCCACGTTTGTGTCTCTGAAATTTGGAATTCAACCTCAGCATGTATCCTCTTTCCTTGCGGTGACAGGAACCAGTCGTTACTTTTAAAACACTGATGGAAATGTTTCCCCACCCACCTACTATTCAGTGGTCCCAAGGGAGCAGCCAGCAGGTGATAAATGCCAATAAACAGTAGTTGGCACTATTATTGTCATAAAAGAAAAGACGTGGAATTTTAGTTTCTGGAAAGAATGTGTCTTAGAAGGCAAAGAGAGAGGGAAGGCGATGCCTCAGAGAACCCTGAGATCAGCGTAAGCTCAGCCTCCACCGTGCTGCATGCCAGATCAGGATGGCTGCCTTCCCTGGAAGCGTTGTGACCTGCAACGTAAGGTGGCACTGTGAATTATGGCAGTAATACCCGGTGCGAAGAGAGTTCCAGGCGCTGCTTCCTCGCTTCTTTACACAGCTGATCTGGCTATAGATTTAGCAGTAAATAGTTTTTGTCTTTTCTTAAAGAGAGAAATCGCCATCAGAGTTGCTAGTCCAAGTAGAAAAATTATACAGGTAAGCTATGGTCCTAAAGAACAGTCTCTCCTCCTGGATGTTGGCCACAGCAGCTCTGTAGCGCCCTCCCAAACTCCACGAGGAATCAACGTACAGATGCCTCACAGCAGTCATTGATGCATAGATTAATTAATCTCTGTCTTCTGGTGTGTTCAATTTCTTTTTCTTTTCTTTTTTTTTTCAGTGTCTTAAAGGTTTCATAACAAGTCTTTCCTCTGCTTGGTTAGAATTATTCCAAGTTTTTTTGTTTTGTTTTGTTTGGGGGGGTCTTTTCTTTTCTTTTCTTTTCTGAGACAGGGTTTCTCTGAGTAGCCATGGCTGTGCTGGAACTTGCTTTGTAGACCAGGTTGTCCTCAGACTCACAGATCTGCCTGCCTCGGCCTCCCAAGTGCTCCAGCACAGGCAGGCTGAAGGTATGTGGAGGAATATGATGTTTTGATTGTTTGTTTTTTTGAGAAAGGATTTCTCTGTTAACCCTGGCTATTCTGGATTCACTTTACAGCCTCGAACAAACTCACAGAGATCCTCCTCCTCTTCCTCCTCCTCCTCCTCTCTTCTCCTCCCCCTCTTTTTCCTCCTCTTCCTCCTTTTCTTCTTTTCTTCTTCTCTGGCTGTTGTGAGGTTTTGTTTCCCTGATTTATCTGCTTGTCATTTGCATACAGAAGACTACTGATTTGTGTGTGTGTGTGTGTGTGTGTGTGTGTGTGTGTGTGTGTGTGTGTTTTTATACCCTGCTACTTTGCTGAAAATGTTTTGTCAGCTGTACAAGTTTCCTGGTTGGGTTTTGTTGTCCTTCATGCATACAATCATGTCATGTGCAAAGAAAGCTGCTCCGATGTCGTCCTTTGCCAATTCCCTGGTCTTCTGCTGTCTTACTGCTCTGGTGAGACTTTAAGTACTGGCTTACATAAAGCTGAGAAGAGTGGACACCCCTGTCTTGTTCCTGATTTTAGTGGAACTGCTTTGAGTTCCTCTCCATTTATATTGAGGTTGGATGTGGGTGTGCTGTATATTGTCTTTATTATGTTGAAATATGTGCTTTGCATCCCTAATCTCTCCACAATTTTATCATAAAATTAGATTTTGTCGGAGTCCTATTCTGTGTCTAATGAGATGACTGTGTGGTTTTCTCTTTCAGTTTGCTTATGTGGTGAATTAATGTCTATTGATCTACATATGTTGAACCACCCCTGCATCTCTGGGAGGAAGCCTATTTGATCATGGTGGATAATATTTTTTTGAAAAGTTGAAAATAGATCCATACAATGCATCCCAACTACACTTTCCCTTCCTCCACTCTTCCCAGGTCCCTCACGCACTCACCACCCCACTACCACAGATGTACTTCCCCTCCGTTTCCTCTTCAGAAAAGAGTAGACCTTCAAGAGATGGCAGCCAAACAGGACAAAACAAGATGAATAAGTCAAGGTAAAAGCCCTCATTGAGGCTGGACAAGGCAACCCATTAAGGTAAAAGGAGTCCCAAGAGCAGGCAAAAGAGTCGGCGGTACACTCACTCTCACTGTTAGGAGTCCACAAATACCACCAGGCTAACGTACACAGAAGACCTGTGTACACAGATGCATACCCATGTAGGCCCCATGCTTGCTATTTCAGTCTCTGTGAGCCCATGTGAGCCCTGCTTAGTTGATTCAGTGGGCCATGTTCTCCAGATGGTCCCCATCCCCCATGACTCCTACAATCGTTCCATCCCCTCTTCCATGGGGTTCACCAGTCTCTTATGGGAGAGATGCCCTGGAGACCTCTACATAATGTCTGGCTGGGGGCTCTGCACTTGCTCCTGTCTGCTGTGGGAGGAAGCCTCTATGATGGTGACTGGACTAAACAAAGAATCAGTGAGGTCAAGGGTTGGTTCTTTGAGAAAATCAACAAGATAGACAAACCCTTATTCATACTAACAGTAAGATGGAGAAAGAATATCTAAATCAATAAAGTCAGAAACAGTGGGCTGGAGAGATGGCTCAGCTGTTAAAGGCTAGGCTTCCAACCAAAAAGAAAAGAGTGGCGGGCATAACATCAGACGCTGAGGAAATTCAGAGACTCATGAGGACATACTTTAAAAATTATACTCCATCAAAACTGGAAAATCTAAAAGAAATTAGATTATTAGGTACCACTTATCAAAGATAAATGAATATTATATAAATAATTTAACTAGACCTAGTGAAATAGAAGCAGTTTTTAAAATCTCTCAATCAAAAATCTCAGTTGCCTGATGGTTTTGGCACAGAATTTTGCCAGACTTTCGAAGAAGGGTTAACACCAATACTCCTCAAATTATTGCACAAAATAGAGAAGGAACATTGCCAAATTCATTTTGTGAGGCCACAGTCACCCTGATACCCAACCCACATAAAGACTCAGCAAAGAAAAAGAATTACAGACCAATTCCCCTTTGGAATATAGAAATAAAAATATTCAATAAGATGCATACAAATGGAATCCAAAATGATGGTGGATAATCTTTTAGAAATGTTCTTATATTCAGCTTATAAATATTTCCTTGAGGATGTTTGCGTCTATGTTCATATGGAAAAATGGTCTGTAATGTTCTTTCTTTTTTTTTTCCGGAGCTGGGGCCCGAACCCAGGGCCTTGCGCTTCCTAGGCAAGCGCTCTACCACTGAGCTAAATCCCCAGCCCCTGTAATGTTCTTTCTTTGTTGGGTCTTTGTATGGTTTATGTAGCAGGGTCGTTGTGGTCCCGTAAAATGAATTAGGCAGTGTTCCATCAGTTTCTCTTTTGGACAGTGATTTGAAGAGTGCTAGCATTAATTAGTCTGCGACGGTCTGGTAGAATTCTATGCAGAATCATTCTGGCCCTAGGATATTTTTTGGGAGTTGTGTATAGCAAATTTTAGTTACAGATTGTATTTCAGTAGGAATCATAGGTCTCTTTAAATTGCCTATCTGATTTTATTTAATGTTGGTGGGTCATATGTATTAAGAAACTTATCCATTTCCTTTCAGTTTTCCAGTTTGATGATATACAGATTTTTAAAATGTGTCCTTATGATTCTCTGATTTTCTGATGCATATTGTGATCTCTCTAATTTTATCTGTTTGGATCTTCTCTCTCGTTTAATTAATCTGACTAAAGCCTTATTACTTGTATTGATTTTCTGAAGAACTGACAGGTCATTTCATGGGTGCTTTGTACTATTTGCTGTTGTTTCTGTGTTATTGGCTTCAGCCTCAAGTTTGACTAATTTGTACCATTTACTCCGTTTGGCTGTTTGATGTTCTAGAACTTCCAGGTATGTTGTTAAGTTGCTGATATGAGATCTCTCTAATTTTTTATGTATGCACTCAGTGCTATCAGCTTGCCTCTTAGGAGCACTTTCATTGTGTCCCATTGGTTTGCCATGTTATGTTTTTATTTTCACTCAATTCTAAAAAAAAAATTCAATTTCCTTCTTGATTTTTATTGACTCATTTTTTCACTCCATAGTGAGTTTTTATTCATATACTTTCTTTTGTTTTTGTTGTTGTTGATATCCAGTTTTAATCCATGATGGTCAGATAGGATAAGTGGTATTATTTAATTTGTTTTTATTTGTTTTTCTGTTAAGATTTTCTTTGTGTCCAAGTATCTGGTCAATTTTGGAAATTTTTCCCTGGGCTTCTAAGAAGAAAGTACATTGTGTGTGTGTGTGTGTGTGTGTGTGTGTGTGTGTGTGTGTGTGTGTGTGTGTGTGTGTGGTGTTCTGTACACACACCTGCTATTCTGTTTTATTTGTGGCATTATTTAACTCTGGCATTTGTCTGTTTAGTTTTGTCTGGATGACCTGCCCATCTGTGAAGGCATCAGAATCTCCCTTTGCCAGTGTGTGAGAGTCAATGTGTGCTTTTAAATGTAGTAATGTTTCTTTTTATTTATGTGGTGCCCTAGTTTTTGATATATAAATGGTTATAATTGCAATATCCTCTCGGTGCATTTTTTTCCTTTGATGAGTATTTAGTGTCCTTCCCTGTCTCTTCTGATTGGCTTTGGTGTGAAGCCTGTTTTGTCAGTTATTAAAGCAGCTACATCTGCTTGCTTCTTAGGTCTGTTTCCTTGAGCCTGGCTAAAGTCCCTTCTCAGCTAATAAGATTTTTTTTTTATAGTTTCTAATACTGTAGGAGGATTGGGGTGCGCTAGACCTTTGGGATGGGGGAAATCTCTATTCCATGGGGAAGCTCTAACACTTTCAGAGAGACCCATCTACTCAGAGCAGCCTCACACCACAGGAGGCTGCTCTCTGTCTGTCAGAGCTGCAGCCTTCACCCTACCAAATGCTACTCCGAGGATGTTTGCCTGTCTTCACACTCCTTATAGTCTCAGAATCTCTTTCCTAGGGAACCTCACATCCAACCTAGCCTGTGCCTACATTCTTAGAAGCAATCATGCTGGTTTCCAAGTTTATTAATGTCATTAATTGTAGGCTGATCACCAAACTCTCCTAGTTATGTGAGCTTTGATGCTGATCTTTGCCCTTTTGTCTGATATTTTGCTTATTTCTCAAATGAAGGTAGCTGAATGACCCCAATGCTGTATTGGTCACCATTTCAGATTACGCAAACATGGTCATTCCCTAAACAATGGGAGAAGATAACAGGCTGGCAATGTTGCTCAGCTCCTCTAATAGAGGTTGGTTTGGGACGAAAGACACTGGATTGGTTCCCCAAGGCTACCCATATAAAGTTACCACAAATTTGCAGCTTAAAACAGCAGTTCTCTGGGTCAGAGCTATGTAGTTAAGATGTTGGCAGAGTTGAGTCCTTCTGAGATCCTGAAGGAGAATGGAGATGTAGTTTCTTCTCTGACTCTGGTAGTTAGCTGCCTGCAAACCAGAAGCATTCATTCCCTGTGGCCTCACCTCTCCGGGTCTGGCCTTTATCCACATGTGATGTTCTCTTTATATTATCTCTACAAGGCTTACCTTCTTAAGAAAACGTTAGATCTACTCTGCTACGATTTTATTTTTGCTATCCTAATTAATTGCTTCTGAAAGGCCCTACATCTGTCAGCTTTTGCTTGCAGTGTCAAAACAGCTGAGGAACATTATAGAAAGAAAATGTATTGGCTCGTGGTTTCGGGTGTCCCAGTCCATGTACTTGGCTCGTGACTTTAGATGTCTCCACCGATGTTGGTGGCCCCATTACTGTGACCTGTAGTGAAACAGAGGTCACAACCAGGCGCATGTGGTGCAGCCAAGCTGGGTACCATGGAGACAAGAGAGTAGGACAAAAAAAAATATGCCCATTAAGGGACGCCCCTAGTGGCCTGCTTCCTCCAGTTAGGCCACTTTATAGAGGCCTACTAAGAAGTTCCACCATCTCCTGGTGGCCCGTTAAGCCGTGAATTAATCATTGAGTTAAACCACTGAACTTACAGCGTATAAATACCTCCTGAAAGTCTCACCTCTGGGGATCAGTGCTTCAACACTGAGACTGTGATTGGGGAATTTTTCGAACCCAAACTGTTAACTGTGTTTTCAAACTGGGGCTCATTCTTAGATCCTGCAAAAGGAAAAGTATCCAAGATTTATTTACTTCTTTCTTGATGCCTATATTTATGCTGTTGATATCTTAATTGTCCTATTCTGGTCTTTAAAGAAAGCACACTAGTCCAGATGTGTGCAGTGGGCCACGCCCAATGACAGAAGGCTCCTTGAGGCTTAATCAATTAAATAATTACTATCACCAGGAGAGAGTTTGTAAAGCGGCGTGAGTAAAACTAGGTTAGGGCTCATTACACGGACTCTGACCATTAATTCTTAGTCTGAAAGCAGAGCCTTGGGATCAAAGCGAACCAGCTTAGGGGAGTTTTATTCACTCGCTTGATATAAGTTGTGATGAGATAGTTGAACTCACATAGTGAAATCATGTGAGGAAAAGCCACAAAGGAGTGCTGCTTCAATGTATTTAGTCTTGACGTATAAGAATGCTACACTTCAGGCCACGAGCAAGCGTGACAAAGGCCAATGCCCACAGGGGAATCACACGACCTTTCAGAGACAGAATCACCTTCTGCCGCCATCAACTTCCATCACCTGTTCCTATCTAATCCCTCTACCCTATAAATCAAGGACATTTTAATTTAACTAATAGTAGAGAGTGGGCAGGCAAGGGGAGGCTTCCCGGGCCAGTCAGAGGTATCGAGAACACCTAGGATGCCATTGCTCTGCTTGTCTACCCATAAAATGCCTCTCTCTGCTGTGCAAGCAGGAAGCCCCCTATGCCATATGTATTTCTAGGCGGCTTTGCCTCACGGCTTTGTAACATTTGCACTGATGCCTGACCATCTTCCCTACTGTTGCATAATGTCTGAGCTTGGGACTCACTTCCTACTTTAAGACACTAGAGTACTGGTCTTATCCATTGAGACCATGTCTGAGGCGATAAAAGCATCCAGAAAGACGGGAAAAGATCTTAACACAAAGTCCCCTTGCTGCCTCTCCTCTGACCAAACAAGTCAAATTCAACACATTTGACTAAAAAAAAATTACATTCGTGAATTACTTGATCTATTATAAAACTTTTTAAACCTGGTTTTGGCCAGCCACATTTATTTGTATATTACCTTTTGTAACACTCACTATGATCTCAGAAGGTAGGTCTTATAATAATTTCCGTTTCCCATATGGAGAATTTGGGGGAATGTTAAGTAATATGCCCAATATCATGTCTGTTTTAAATATGTTTGATTCCTGTGAAAAAAGGCATTTTAGTCCAGTAAAATATTTCTAGAGATTATAGTATGGTTGTCTCAAAATTCTGTTGTTGGGGTCTTGGACGTGAGAAGTCCAATCTGCCCTGTGGTCCATGGACTTGGGACTGGTGCTGATGGGACAGGGAACAGCTGTAGCCATAGCAACAGAGGAAAGTGGGGAAGAAGAATCCACGAGATCACTTCAGCCTGTGCATCACCATGCGTCCTGTAGAAAACCATCCATGCTCCTCTCTGGCGAGTGCAGGATCCTCACTTCCTGTGTATAAAGAGCAAATAAGCAACAGGCAGGATGGCATTGGTGGCTCCTGGGCAGAGTGGATGGGAGGAAGGAGACAGCTTCCACCATGACTCCCCTCCACAGTCATATTTGCACCCCCTGTATCAGCGGCATGCATGAGTATTAAATTATATTTAGTATCTTACTGTCTGGCTGTGAAGCAGAAAAACCATTGTTTATTCCACACAATTTTCTTAAAGATGTGCTTATTTATTTTATGTAAATGAGCACACTGTCACTGTCTCTAAACACACCAGAAGAGGGCATTGGATCCCATTTAGATGCCATGTGGTTGCTGGGAATTGACCTCAGATCCTCTGGAAGAGCAGTCAGTGCTCTTAACCACTGAGCCATCTCTCCAGCCCCACACTATTTTTTTAATGCTCCAAATAGTTACGCTTTGGTCTTTGTAGGGTTAATGTTGAGCTTCCTAGGAAGACTGTCCTGGTGACTCATTCTCTGGGTCCAGGCGAGGTTCACTCTACAGTGCTGACACGCGCTTCTGTGCGATTTAAGTAAGCTTTTTCATTCAGAGTTTTGACCATGTTATTCTTACTTATAATAGGTTGTGATTGGTGTAATAATCATAGCAGAAAGTCATTTGTTATGCTGGATCTATTAACATTTGATTCCTCATTAAGAATATTGCCAAATCTGCACTTTCTGTCTTTCTGCTGACGCTTAGTTTTCACAGTGCCTCTTGATTTACTTTTATGATGGAAGTTTCAGAAGTAAATGTTTTAATTTAATGTGCACTGAGCCTGACATTTCCCCAGAACGCAGTGCTTTCCCGAGAGGCATTTGCAGTGTCTGTCTGGGGCTTCTGCACACAGTGTGCTCCACAGGCCTGGGTCTCCAGCGGTTCCCCACCTCCGCTTCGGGCAGATGGTCATGATCCCAGCCCTGGCCAAGGAGTGCGAGGGAGCCACCGAGGGACCTGGGCTTCCTGAGGAGCCCTGGCTTCTCCGGCCTCTTATCCCTCTGTGTGGCAATTCCTGGGATGTGTCCCTGGAACTTCTAGCAATTTCCCAGGCAAGCCATCTGCATCGTAACTCTTCATTCAGGTTCTCCCTTCTGCCAGACACCTCCACCCTTCCTCAGTTTTCTGACAAACTACTGGTCGCCCTCCTGCGCCCCTCCACTCTGACTTTCAGGGTTTCTTGCAGGTTTACAGAGCACTGTGTAAATGCCTCGCTGCAATCGTCTGTACCCTCCTCAGCACCCAGTGCCTACTGTTCACCTCTTAAACAGAGTTGGCCTGGCAGCTCTGTTCCTAAGGTGGCATTCTGCATTAATGACACAATATGCTTTGGAATAGACTAGTCTGAGAAATCGTAGCAAGAGTGTAACTTAACTTCCTTATTGCCATCTATCGATCTGCCCCAGGTTGAGGTTCTGCTCATAATGCTTCTACAAGACTCAGAGATTTGCCTCGCACAGTTTGGAAAAGAGGAAAACGCAATGTGCGTGCATTCATGAGTATCCACTTACTCCGGAGGTGTCTGTCGAACCTCTGTGGTCCCAGGGGCCAGAGAGTCTGTTCATGCAGCACATGAGGCCCCAGATAAGGACCTGATAAAAGCCAAGCCCCATGTAGATCAAGGGGACATCCTTAGCAGCGGCGCCGACACGCAGCACAGCAGGCGCATGGTGGCAGCGTCCCACAGCAGAAGTCTCACCTGAAAGCTGCACTCCTCGGTTCACTCACTTCAGACTATGAACAGATTCTAAACTGCCACTCTGTCCCCAGATGGCTTCCTCTCAGGTTAAGTCCAAAGCTAGGTGAGAACTGGGCTGGACGGTGTTTTCAGGATAACCGACTTACCAAGTATTGCTTGTATGTCTGGGAATAACTATACGACTTCTACACCTTGAACAACAGCAGGAATAAGCCACATTCAGCTCCATCCTACCTGTCAGACATTTGAGACGAGGAGGAGTTTTACCAAGCTCATGCTCTCATCAGAGAGCAGCCTGAAGCCAGAGCACTGGCTGCCTCTCAGCCCCAGCATGACTCATTGGTCCCTGAAAGAAAGGTGAACTACTCCTAATGTGACAAGGGCCTGAAGGTAGAAAGGAGTGAGCAGGGTCTTCTAGTATTGGCAGGGGCTGGCGTTCAGTCTGGGTGGCAGAACGGCATGACAAAGGCCCCAATCCTGGGCTTGAGCGAGGGAAGAATATGACTGACATGGCCCACACATTTTTGTCTGGTTTTAGCACTGCCTCTCAGTCTGCATTTTCAAATTCACACATGAAACATAGTGGTTAAATTACTTTTGTACCAAGATGCTGAGAAGAATATAGATTATTAAAATTCCACTTATGCAAATTATTTCAGAGATACTCCATGTCAAGTTCTTGAAAAATACTACTAGGAATTAATTTTTAAAGAATCAGCATTTATAATCATTACGAATCAGACCAAGCATTTTCCTTCGGCTTCTAAACTCCTAGAGAAGCAGGGTGGGGAGGAGCTGCTGCCCCGACTGAGCCGCCTCGCTCCCCACCCCTGCCGCATACAGCAGCGTAGACTACTACAGATTTAAATCCTCAGCATGCACGAGTGGTTTCCAACGCGTGCACATACGTAATAAGAACAGGGATGCGTGGAGATGTTTCCTCAAAGGGAAATACCGCTATGGTGGGAAAGCGATTGACAGTTCGCTTCTTCAGAGCATCCAACCACTTTGTAAATGCTGTCTTCTCCTGTTACCTGTTCCCTCAGGCAGTCTCTGAACTGACTTCTAGGATGGTTTAGCCCAGCTTTCTGAGGCTGTCCATCAGCTTAATTTATTTTGTCACTGTGAGTTCTCCTACTGAACAGAGCCTGCTAGGGAATTCGTTCTGTTTGTCATTTCCTGCGGGGAAGTCAGTAAGTAAAGAAAGTGCTTTGCCACATCACCATTTCCAAGACCAACCACCAAGTCCAAGGATCCAACTTGGGGATCTGGAATCCTGGGACTTGACGATCCGGTGGAATTCAGTATGTGATTAGCTATGGATCAAGCTACTATGCCGACTTGATTCAAGGCTCAGTAAATTTAATTCCGTTTTACTAGTGTTAACGAAAACTAAATTTTCTATCAACTTAAGCAGTCATTAAACGGCACATACCAAGTTGTTCATTCATATTTACAGATAGGTCTGATAAGAATACCACTAGACACATCTTAGGAGTGAACGCTGGAGTGATTAATGTGCAGTTGTTTGCATTTTTAATAATTCACTCGTAGATCAGATTAGTGTTGGCGAATCCTGTCAGACATTATTCTTTCTCTGTCACAACACTGACTGCTGCTGACAGGTGTAACACGGCCGCATTAATCCTCTATCCGTTCATTCAATTCTCTAATTGCTTTTTTGGCATGCGATGGGAGCCACTTAGGCCTATGTGACGTATTCATCATACGGTATAAGAAGATTCCTTACATTACAGTGGCCATTTAAAGTGCATGAGCAGGAAAGAACGCTACCAAGCACTTGGATTTTAAAGTGCACGATACTTAGGCTTAGCACTGTGTGCTGCACCATCTGATATTCTAGAGTCTATCCATATGCCATAATCATGAGTTATTAAGGAGGAAAAGGACCCTAAAAGTCACTCAGCACACTTACCACTTTAGATTTAGGGAAAGTGGCCTAGTGACACACAGACTGACAATGTCGAAGCTGACCCTGGACCCACCCATTCTTAGTGCCCTTTATGGTTGCCAATTGCATGTGCATGTGCAGGAGTGAGTGTGTTTTTGTGTGTGCCCCTGTGTGCTGCATGTGTGTGTGAGCGTACCTGGGTGTGGACATACATGTGTGTGCCTGTGTGCATGCACATGTGTGTGAATGTGCCTGGGTGTATGCATGCAAGGGTGTGTGTGTGTGTGTGTGTGTGTGTGTGTGTGTGTACATGTACTCCTGTGAGAGTGTACGTGCCTTGTGTGGGCGCACCTGTGTGAGTGTGCCTCTGTGTGTGTGTGTGTGTGTGTGTGTGTGTGTGTGCATCTGTATGTGTGAGTTTCTTCTGTTTTTCTGTTTTGTTTTGTCTTATTTTGGTTTGCTTTGCTTTTTGTTTTTGGTTTATTTTGTTTTTTGTTTATCCATTTTTTTCTAAACAGAAAAAAGGGGTTTAGAGTTCAGTGGGCAAGGAGGTGGGGGAGCTGGGAACATATGGGGGAGGGAAAAAGCATGATTAGAGTTTATTGTATGAAGTGTTTCCCATTAAAATCTTAAATAATAAAAAATAATAATTAAAGTACAATATATGAGATTCCCAAAGGATTGATTAAAATATTTTCGAAAGAAACAGGCAAGTATATACATGTAACTCTTATAACCGAAATCCTAACGGGATAAGAGAGGACTTGGATATTACAAATATATTCTTCATAAAAGTGGATATTTGAAACATAGAGTAACTTTCAATATTGCAGCTAGAATTTCAGTTAAGAACCCACATACTCAAATCCAGAATCTGCCAGTGACTGCTGGTATTGCCTCTCAATATCAACTGACCCCTCTGAATTAGAGTTTCTTCAATTCTGTATTGGAAACCACTGCTTTCTCCTTGTAAGCTTGTTGCAGAGTTACATGTAGCAATGTATGTTAATGCCGAGCAGCACACAGGCATCTAAAATCCCTCAGTACTTGTTAGTAGCTATTGTCAGTATTGTCCTACTCCTCTAATTGGATATATAATGTCATACTGTTGGCTCCTGTGACCCTGTGACAAGCTTACCTGCTCATCCCTCTTCTGTTTTACACGTTTCACTGTAGCTGGTACTATAGACAACCCAGGGCCTGCTGGGACCATTACAGACACCCAACATATACTTCAATATCTTAAATATTGAGAGACATAATCCACCCCACCCCCCGCCAATTTGGCACAATACTGAGGCAATTCAAAGAGAGGAAGTAACTACAGGAGCTAAGTGAGGATGAGGAACTCGATTGAGGAGCTTGGTGTGTGGTAGCACACGCCTCTGCCGCCAGCACTGGAGAGGCTCAAGCAGAAAGATAATAAATTGCAGGCCAGCTTAGATTGCATAGCAAGACGCTGCCCATAAACAAATACATAAATAAATTCTCAGTGGTAGAGAATTTACATAGGTTCAAGACCATGGTTTGTTCTACAGTTCCAAAGCATGACAAAATATAAGAAGGACAGGGGAAGAAAGAGACAGGGAAGACCGGGTTTCCAAGAGCTTGACCCCTGGACCCCCGAGATCTCTCAGACACTGGACCCCAGCCAGGCAGCACACACCAGCTGATACGAGGGTCCCAACACTTATACAGCAGAGGACTCCTGGTCTGGGTTCAGTCAGAGAAGATGCACCCCACCCTGAGAGACTGGAGGCCCCAGGGAGTGGGGAGGTCTGGTGGGGTAGGGAGTCGGGATATCCTCCTGAAGAGCAGGAAAGAGGTATGGGATGTGGGACAGAGGGTGGACCAGGAGAGGGATAAAATCTGGAGTGTAATAAAAAAGATTAAATACAAAATTTTTAAAAAGAGCTTGATCAAGTGGGATGGAAAACCATTTACCTAACTAAAGAGGATCATCATCTGTAAAGACCTAAAAAGGGAGTGGGCAGATGTCTCAGACCAAGGACAGTTTCATGGCTAGGTGACACTTGATGGGTCTTTGAGGAATGTGGATCATGAAAGTAGCCACTGTAAGGACAAAGTCCTAGATCACAGAAAGATGGCAGAGGGGAGGAGACCAACTCTGGAGCTGGTGACAAGAAGTAAGGAGAGAGCTCTCAATCAACCGTGGTAACACCGCTCTACAGATGGCAAGCCATAATGCCCAGATGCCCAGGAATGCTATTTTGTGGTACAGACCCCCTAGGGCAGCCTTCATGCCCATTGTGACCCACAGACATTTTCTGTTGGCTGACAACAATTTTTTTTATTGTACTTAAAGACTCCATACACCTAGCTCTGACTACCGTGTTACAGTCTTACTCTAAACCTTCACTTCTTACCTATGAGTCATGACCCAGATGTGAGATGATTAGCTAGTCTAAGAAATCAGATATTCTAGTCCACAGCCGTCATGTAGGGCTTCCAGAGATGGACCTCACTGGGACCTGGACATGTTCTAAACCTGCCAAGATTCATGTCACAGCAGTTTCTCAAGATAGGTCCCTGCTTCAAATGACAGTCACACTTTTGGAATGTACGGTTTTAAGAAATACCTTGAAAGTATTTGTGATTCCTAAAGCTAAAATACTGGGAGAGTTTGCTGTAAAATCTATGACTCATCATAATGACTTGAAACTAAGTTCTATAGTTAGAAAAAACTCCATTGAAGCAAACGTTCTGTGTGCATATTGTGTGTTGTGTGAGCATTGTGTGTTCTGTTGTGTGAGCGATGTGTGTTCTGTGAGTGTTGTGTGAGCATTGTGTGTGGTGAGTGTTGTGTTCTATGTTGTGTGTCTTGTGCTTCCTACACTAGGGCTGCTCGTTCCTTAGCTGTCAGTTGTGTTTTCTCCCACGGGTTCTCTGCAGCACAACAGGAAACTGCCTTGAAGTAAATCCCAGCTGCTGAGTGCTGCAGGCAAGAGACCTGAGCCTTATCTCTTCTTAAGGCTCACATGTATCAATGTGTGATACACTGCAAGTTTCTCTGAGCAAGTTATGCCATTGTGAACTGATTGTGATTCACAGTTACATGGTTATCACAAAACAACTGACAAGCCTTGGGGTAGTCAAAATATTATCATGTGTAGTATGTTGCTATTTTTTTTAATTCAAGGGTTACAAAGTGCTTCTTTCCATTTTTAAAATATAAAATCCCATATTTAAAGTGATCTTTGTCACAAGTTCTTTTGCAATAATTTTTAACTATGTTAATTCCTTCCAGAAGTGTTGGAGAACGGGCTAGTTCCTAATATTTTAGACATAATGAATCATTCATGCTTTGTTATTAATATCCTCCTATGAAAGTTCTAGGAGCTAAAAATAGACCAAGTTGGAAGCCAATTTGGTTTAAAAGTAGAATTATCATCTCCTTTTACGTAATTTACTAACACAAAAATGTTTTCAAGGAATGTCTTTTTTTCTATATAATCACAGCAGAAATGAGAGTGAGAGAATAATAAGAATAATTCAACTGAACTGGCTCTCTGGGAGCCATAACTCCTGCTCCATGGTCCGGTTCTGCAGGCCCTTTGTCCTCTTCCATTGCTCAGACCTTGAAGTTTAAAGTGTTCACTAATTAGCCCGTATTCCACCAGAAACGCACGGCTCTTTTGCACTAATTTTTCCTCCAGTTGATGCTTTCAGTATTTACAGTCTTTCCTGTGGTGTTAAGAAATAGGAAGGTAACCTAGCAACAGTGCCAAGTAATGGACTCCCAAACCACGTATTGTTTTCCTGAGTCCCCAACACAAACAACACTGTTTCCCAAAGATCTTTAGTCATATTCCAATTCCATGGTTCTAGTTTCTATAATCAAGTTATTTAAATGAATTTAAATGAACTAAATCTGCTGGTCTTTACACTTAGAGCTGGAAAACACAGTAACAGAGACAGCCCTATCTGAGGTACCAATAATCAGTTATTTCTTAGGAACAGTGATAGGAAGTTTGATATTTCTGATAAATTACTGCCGTTCAAACCTGGAATTCATTTTGCAATCTCTTGGTATATTTTAGCAAATTGACCTTTACATATATTTTGCATCTATTAAATTAACATACATTTCAATTGCCTAGAAATGTGGTTGGAAAATTCATAGTATATTTTTCTGTTAGTCTTGCACTATGACAAGGCTACTCACCAAATATTTACATCATGGGATAATATAATGTATTTATGCTAATTCTGACTTAACGTTTTCAAAACTTAATCTGCTAAATTAAATGTAAGCTTTTAAAGTATCAGACCGTAGATCATGTAACTTGGTACAAGTCAGACAACGTGGCCAATCACATTATCTTGGAACATTTTAATGGCCTTTGCTTCCCACCTTGGCCACTTGTACCCTTCTATAGAAAACTTCCAAAATATATCTATATGAGGGTAATTTTAAACATGAGATTTATGTTGCTATAAAGGAGAAATCCTTTATAACCACATAAAACCGTTGTAACCAGAAACTCAGTCTAAGTTTTACATAAAAGGGAACATATTTTATCTTTAATGCCTCATTAAGCTTTCTGGAAATGGCAATATTCTAGAATATTCTAGGTGAATGGCTACATATGTCTGTATCTCTTCAAAGGTTCAAATATCTTCAATAGAAAAAAATCTGAGTAATCATTTGTTCTAATAATTAAAGGCATTTTCTGTTATTATTAGTTGTTTCTTCTGCTTAATTTTACATTTATACAGAGATACTCTTTTGACAGCTATCTCTGACCTCTAATTCTTCAAATAATATGATACAAGCCGCTATTCTAGACTGTGCTGATAACCTGTACTCTCTCAAAGTCACTCTGTATTTAAGATATGTATAAATATGTCTGCATTTACTTGTGTGTAAGTAGGAAGGGATGAGTGTATAGATGTGTACATGTAGTTGTGCATGTATGTAAATGTTTGTGCTTGTCTGTCTGTACATGGGCCACAGGGTACTGTTGTAAACAGAGACTCAGGAGGCAGTTCCCTGAGTCCACATGCCACCCCTCTCACTTCTTCCCAGCTGTGGAAAGTTTGTTCTCACTCCTTGACTTCCTAGGAGACTTGCCTATCTGGGAGATGTGATCAAATACCTGGTCATCCCAGATAGAGAACAAACAACAGCCCCAAAGTGGTTCCACTCAAGCCTAGTTTAGTTGACGAATGGGTTTATTGGAGTTACTTAGAGGAGTGCAGGCAGCTGAGCTCCCCAGCATCTGTTACTGCTTGTATTTTTGTGGAGGACCTTGTGAAGAATGTCTGTTTCAGGAACTTCCTGAGACTTGTAAGTCTCCATTACTTTCTGAGACTTAATGCTCTTCCACTGGACGAAATGTTTTAATTTGGAGGAAATGGCTACAGAAGAATCCTCCTAAAGATTTTCATCTTATAAGGCATATATAAGAGTAAATCAGGCAATATATGCAAGGCCATGACACACTTAATCCCTAGTAAAACATTAATGTAATACTCTCATTATCAATATTTACATATTAACCTGATGTCTGCCCTTTTATTTATACAAGTGTATGATGGACAATTATTGTATATGTCTGTCACTTATGTAATTTTAGAGATATACCCGTGCGAGCTCTCACTTAAAAATGGAGATTTCTTAAGACAAACACACAGAGTCAAACTGCAGAGACTCAGTCACCAAGTCAGGGAGGGATAAAGAGTAAGGCAATGGCCGTAAACCTAGCTTGCTAAGGTGCGTGAATCTGGAGCTCTCTTGTACCGTGGGAAGGCTGGATTTGACAATACTGCATTGTATACGAAATTATTCTACAAGTGTAGACTATGGAGTGATGGCAATCTGATTGACTTTAGCAACAATGTCACTGCTGTATTAGACACGCACACAAAGAAGTAGTTTTTAAAAGATATGTTAGCGGGATTTTTGGAATTGCGGTCCCTTACCTATATGGAAATGGGGTTATGCAGCTCATCACTCATGAAAGGCAGCAGAGGAGGGGAAGTAACCAGGATGTATCACTCTGTGATGTGCCAGCTAGGCTTTCACAATGAAGTGGCTGCTGTTTTCACACCAGGGCTAACCACACACCTGCGGGCTCAGGGGATCCCCTTCGAGTGGGTGCAGTTTTGCTCACTGAAGGATAGAGGGAATGCAAAGGCAGGTAGCTACACCGCCTTGTCACCTATGAACCTCACAGTGGGTTTTCTTTTCCAGGGTGCACCTAAGCCAATAGCCATCGAACCCTGTGCTGGGAACAGAGCTGCTGTCCTGACGGTGTTTCTCTGTCTACCGAGAGGATCATCAGGTGCCCCACCCCCCGGGCAATCAGGTATGATGCATGATCCAACAGCGGTAAGCAAACTTTTGATTGAGGAGAAGAAAGAGTTATACTAAAAACTCTGTCAGGACCCTTAGGGCTATAATTCAGAACATGGCAATGAAATCTTATTAGTGCATAAACTGTCACACAGATACGTACATTCTATATGTTGGCATTTTCGAGTGTTTCCCTTATAAACACTTACTGAATGTGTGTGTGTTTGTACAGTTTGTTGGGGTTTATCCACTTGTAAGGGCATTCATGGAAAGAAGTCCTTGATGCGGTGGTCAGCTTCTGATTTCCTAGCATGTGTGGTTTGTGGGAATTATGGCTATGATGAGAAATTCTCGTCACGGATCTGGAGCCGGCCCAGAGGAGCTGTGTCTTTAGGGGACTGGGTGGCATCGCGAGACAGCAGCTAGAAGCAAACAGAGTGGGATGTGTTCTCCCTCTCGGCTCCAGACAAGTGTAGTTGATAGGCTAGGTGTTCTCTTTCCCAGGGATGAAAGAGTGACCCCTGCCCTGAGTCCCCTTCTCCTACCTGAGAAGCGTGCTTTGATCTGGAAGCTGGTCCTGAGTATGGTCTTGTGGTTTCCTCAGCACCAGGATGCCCTCACTCTGAGTGTTGTCAGGAGGCAGATCGCACCGCACACTCGTGTCTCTGTACACGTGCCGTAATCCATGCACCCAAAATAATCTCTGTGATGCTCTTGTTGTCTTTTCTGTCAGCTCGCCACAGAAGGAATGCTTTTGAGAGCAAGGGCTTTTCCAGATCTTTCTCCTCAGTTCCTTGTAGTCATAAGACAAAGTGCCTGAGTGCTGGCCCCTTCACTGTGGCAGACAGTGAACCTGCCTCCTTGTTAGGTTACCTTCCCTAGCTTCCCACTGAACTTTGACCTTGCCATGATTTGTACGGCCCCACCCCCAAGATGGGAAACAGCCAACCTTACATCTTAGAAACTCTAAATGTCCGTGCTGCAAACCACCCCCTGAGGACAGTTCCCAGCAGCCCGAGACTCCTCCATTACAGCACCTGCAGCTGTCTTGCTGCAAGAGTTTCTATCCAGAGTTCAGCAGCAAATGTTTATTCAAAGACGAAACCCACCCACGCCTCCCTAAACACCAGGTGGGTGTCTTTGTTCTTTTAGCACTGCCCAGGTGAATAGCATGCAGAATGGAGACGAGTTTGGCACTAGTGTGGCACTGGTCCGAGGAGATGGATAATTATAGGAACCGAGCCCAGCTAATGGAAGCATTATTTTAAAGCTGGGATGATTTCCAAAACAAACCCTCTGCTAATGAAAACAGCCGACGTCCCCTTGATCCTTGACCAAGAGAAAGTAGAGGAGCTGTCAATATTCTGACCCCTTGACCTTTAACTCTGACTTAAGCTGTGTGGACCTCCACTGTGGCCATGCTCTCTTAACAGGGGAGTGAGTGTGTTTCAGGTCCCCCTGATAATGTATGTGCCTCACTGTGTCCCTTACACGATGCTCTCAGACTTCACATTCGATCATCGTGACAAGCCTGTGGACTGGGTAACACAAAGCTCTAAGTGAGAGGAGTCCTGTGTAGAAAGCGCTGTGCTTCTACACGCACACGCGAGGGAGAACTGGAGTGGGGGAGGGAAGGATACAGAGCCAAGAGAAAACAGTGTATTACCGCCAGCATTCCATCTGTAGCAGAGAGCATGTTTCCCTGTAACTACAGGCCCACAGCTTCATAACTGAAGCGTTTGATTGATGATGATATTGTCTACAGGGCTGCCCCAGGTAGAGCGATGGAACACTGAAGCGGTTTGCACACTTTCTCCACATCTTGGGAAGTGATGTGGTGTATGTCTCCATTGTTGTGTCTCTGTTTTTGTGTCTCCATGCATCATTCAAGACATTCTTGTGGCTTGTTTCTTTTTTTAAACCTAATAAGTTTGTCCAGGTATTCTTACAGGAGTAGGAATGTTCTTTGATTCTAGATATGCTGCTATCTATTGACAGCCTCTGCTTTGAAATATGTGATACACTAATGGCAGCTGGAAAGACGGTTGATTGACAGGTGCGAGCAGGCAAAGTTTGAATGTCCGCTGGGGACTCGGAGTGCTGCGAATACCGATTTCACTATAAAATTCAACTTTGCTACATCATTGGTTTTCTTTTAATAGTAAAGTATTTTGAAATAATGGAATAACAATCTCTTGACTGTCAAAAACACAGTGTCTGTGGGTTCCTTCAGGGCACAGTCACCCTGGCTGGTCCTCTTCTCTCTCATTCAGCACATCCATGTTGAGGGTGGACCTTCTTTAAGATCCATTCAGACTACCCAATGAATACACACACACACACACACACACACACACACACACACACACACACACACACACTCTACTCTCAGGCCCCTAAATCTTCTTTGATCCAGTCTAGATGACAGTTAAAGTCACCACTGTATTGTTTCTTCCTCAAGCTGCTTTTGAACAGCTAACAGTGGGCATCCAGAAACACACTTCGGTGGCTTTCTCCTGCAGGGGCAGCTAGGGCTCTGAGGCAAACCTAAGTGTGTTTACTGTCTACTAACAACTGCTTCTGTAATATCTAATGAGTAGAGGTGACCTTTTGTATCTGTCTTGAAAATGTGGACTGCCTTTGGCCGTCATCAAATCCAAGGTGAAAAGAGAAACTGTACGTTTAACCTCTAGGTTCCCCAGGCACCAATCTCTCCCTCAGTATTATTGGTTCAGTTCTATTGGGTTTTTGGTTGGTTGGTTTTGCTTTGTTTTGTTTTTTTGCATACAAAGTAGTGAGTTTCATTGTAACATTTCTATGCAGTAGGATGTCACTGAACTTTGTCCTTTGTCCCTACCCCAGCCCTCGTGGTTCCCTTTCTTCCCACAAGTTGTTCCCCCACTTTCTCTTCATATGTATTCCATTCTCTTTCCTTGACACCCCCTCTTTAGACTTTCTCCTAATCTGCTCATCTTTTTAGGGTATGAGTGAGTATGTGTGTTTGTGTGTGTGTATGTGTGTTTCTGTGTGTCTATGTATGTCTGTGTGTGTCTCTGTGTGTGTCTATGTGTGTCTCTATATGTGTTTGTGTGATGTCTGTGTGTGTGAATGTTTATGTGTGTCTGTGTGAGTTTGTGTAGTGTTTATATGTGTTTGTGTAAATGTGTGCATATGCTTTTGTGTGAATAAGTGAGAGTGTGTATATATGTAAATGTGTGTGTGAGTGTGTGTGTGTGTGTGTGTGTGTGTGCGTGTGTGTGTGTGTTGTGCTTCTATATAATATATTGAAGTGCTCATGAGCAATTCTCCCCTTAGGTGGCTTAGAAGTAAGGCACAAAATATTAAATGGTTTTTGATTGTTCGTTTCCAGTGTCTGTGGAGGTGAAGTAACCAGGTGCCTTACTTACCCAGCAAACAGGCTGCATCTTGTGTGTTTGCTGTCAGCAGCCCCTGCCAACCGCAGCAGGCTCTGAGGTCACTGTGAGATCTGTACTATTGGCATGGTTCATGACCGTGACCCAGCCCTCCTGCTCCCTTTATGAGTGTCCCAGGACTGGAACACGTGTCTTCAGGCTTGCACACCTCCTCTGCCTCCTAAGCCATCTCCCCACCCTAGGTGGACCATAATCTTCCATCTGAGCAGTGGCGGTTACCGTCCTTCCTTTTCAGTGTGAGCTTCTCAGAAGCTCTACTTCTGTGGTGTTTCTGACCTTAACATGGGACATGCTGCTGGGAAGTCTAAGACTGAGACGCCTTACTTGGGGTTTAGAATTTTGGGCAAGATGATCAGACTTTCTTAGAATAATCTACAAGTATTGCATACGTTTAAAATTATAATCTAGCCACGGTGTCACTGATACGTTTACTGTTTATAACAATGATAAAAGGACCTTTGGAGTTTAAAAAGGAAAGAGAAATGTCAGTTCTCAGTCAGCCATTGTATTAGGACACACACACAAACCCACAGCGCACACATACACACGTTTCAGTTCTTGGGTCACGCCCTGTTGTTACTGAGGGAAGTCAGGTCCAGAACCTGCAGCAGGAGCTGAGACACACACCGAGTGCTTGTCCAGAAGCCGGATGAGTACATTTCGTGTTGCTCACATGTGTGTGTTTGGGGCTGGCTGCTTGGTATTGGACCAGTTTGGGGTGGGGGGTCCATCCCTGAGAAAAGCTGATCATAAACTGATCAAAAGCTGATCAAAAGTGGTCATCAACTGCCTTGTGAGATTCTTCTCCCTCTGTGGGGACACGTCACCAGGTGTCATCGTCCAGGCTTTGTTCAGACAGAAGTAATGTTGAGATCTCATGGGCGTGTCTTCCCTGTCATGTAGAACACAGACAAGCTGGTGTCCTGGCTCTGGACTCTTTCTGCTCCGTCCCCTGAGCCTTAGGTAGAGGGATGTAGATGCTTCAGCTGGAGCCTGGCACCCAGGACTACTTCTCTGATTTACGTTCAACTGTGGGTTTCTATGATGATCTTCATCTGCTACAACAGAAAGCAGCTTTGTGACAAGGGACGAGGGCTCCTTTGTCTGTGGGATGAGGACAAGGGCTCAGGTACAGTTCACACTGCTTCAGGAAGTGGCAGTGGTGAGTTC
This sequence comes from Rattus rattus, assembly GCF_011064425.1. Classification (NCBI taxonomy): domain Eukaryota; kingdom Metazoa; phylum Chordata; class Mammalia; order Rodentia; family Muridae; genus Rattus; species Rattus rattus. The sequence goes on along the minus strand of NC_046155.1, from coordinate 58,094,231 downwards.
CCCTCCGGGTGGCCTGGCCTTGCCAGCCGTGGCTACTTAGATGTGAATCTGCTGCTGAGTGGGCTGTAAGTCCAGCTAAACAGCTGCTGGCTCCCCACATAGAAGCCTCTGCTGCTTGTCCCCCTGGCAGCTTGCGTAGCCGCTGACGGTCCCCAGGAAGGAGGCTCCTGGGTCAGACCCAGCTCAGTTCCTTCAAGTCCCGCATGCAGAGTGAAGGTGTCGTCAGCCATGGGGACTCCTTACCTTCAGCCTCTGGGAGACAACCGAGGGCAGCAGCCTGTATCATTTTGAGGTCTCTTGAGACTTCTCATGCCTGGTCTTGTGGGGTTTGTTGTTGGTTTGGTTTGGTTTTCTGTTCTGTTTCTTATGTAGTCTGTCGTTCTTGAGGAAGTACTATGATCCTAGGTGGCATAATTTCCTGTAAGCGCATGTGTGTGTTATATTTAGTTTGGTGAAAACATATAATGATTTCATACCCATTTCCAAGATCCCCAGTATTTATTCCCCCGACCTCTGCCCTCCTCCCAGTTAAAGCTCCCCTTCCCCCTTCTCCATTTCCCCTTCATAGCTCCTGCATCCTGCCCTTTTCTAGAGCCCTGCCCCCACCCATGCCCCCTTCTCCTTTCGTAGTCTCTGTCGTTCCTGCAGATCCCATGCTCACACTGGAAGTTTTGGAGCCACAAGGGGAGGAGCCTGTCTTGCTGGGTCTGTGTCACCTCACTCAGGGTGACTAGTTCTGGCCCCGTCTGCTAATCTGTAAATCTCCTGGTTTCGTTTCTCATCGCAGCTGAGTGGTATTCCACGGTGTGTGTGTAACACAGTGGCTTCATTGTCCCTCCCATCAGTGGAGGACATTCAGGACGTGTGCACCTCCTGGCTATTGTGGGTACCACAGCCATGCACAAGCCTGTGCGAGTATCTCCAGCATAGGATGTCCCTTGATACAGCTGGGTCATATGGTTGATCTATTTTTAGCTCTTCGAAAGCTCCCCGGACTGATTTCCAGAGTTGGTACCAGTTTGCGATCCCACAGCCGTGAGCGGCGGCTACCCATTCCCCACAGCCCCCCACAGCATTTCCCGTCAGTGGGGCCCGATCTTATTGGCATGTCAGGGGAAATGGAAGTAATTCATAGTGTCTCTGTTTTATAAGTGAATGGAAGCTGAATGTCCCCCATGACTTTAGAGATGTATTCCAGAAATGCTTGTTCTCAGTGACACACTCTCCTCTCGAGACAGCTCTTAAACAAGTTCCCGTTCTCCAGTCTCTGGGATTTTGATCCTAGGCAGACCCTTCCTTCAGAAGTCTGCCTCTGTATCTCTACACTCACAGGAACACTTCTGCTGATCAGCCTTCACACTCTCTACCAGAGGGGGCAGAGGTAAGAAACAGGACCACTCTCTTAAATTCCTATAAACGTACCGCATGTTAGTTACCTTTAGTCTCAATCCCAGTACTGCTCCCAGCCAGTATGTTAATCTGCACAAGGAACGAGAAAGTGTGGATTAATAAATGACCGAATTAGGCTGAGAACCCGGGAAGGGAATTAAATAAGAACAAGTGTCTAAAGTTGTTGTTGTCTCTAAGAATGCCTGGTATGCAAATGACCCCAAACCCACAGCAGGGAATGGTTCTGTCCTCTGTCCAGACCTAGGGCAGGTGTGGATCCACTCGCTCCTTATTTCACGCAGATGCATTTAAAAGGCATCCGCTGCGTGCTAGAGTCCCCACATTTGGAGAGACTGCAGCCTTCGGAGATATAAGCACGACACAAATAATCACGCAAACAAAGCCATCATTTTACAAACATGTTAAGTGAAATGAGCAGAAGCTGTGGAGGTGAAATTGAAGAGATTTCTGATTGCAGAGGGAGGTTACTGCTTTCTATAGTAGTTGTGCAGAGACCGCTGCAGCCCTTATGATGCCCTTCCTCAGCTCTCACAGCCACCAGAGCCCTGTAGTGTTGGAAGGTTGGATATTCCTCATCTCTGTCCTCTTGGGCTTCTGGAAGCATTTGCTCCCCTGGTGTCCTGCACCTTGACCTGTGTCAGGTTCCTACTTAGAATTCGTGGATAGGCCATGCTCCAGAGCTCTTCTGCCTGCCTGCGTTTCAGTGTCTGTGAGCTCCTACAGACAAGGTTTTCTATTGCCCTGGGTCCAGCCTTAGCGAGTCTCTGGGGTCCTCTGCATCTAGTTAGGAAAGCTGTGTACTGTTTCCCAGTCCTGCAACCATAAATTCTCACCTGCTGAAGATTGATCTCTCCCTGCTTTCCTGCTGCTTAGATGTAAGGTCAAAGTCACCTTCCTTCCCCACAGCAGACGGAGCAGACCCTATTCTTGATTTCCACCATGCTTTTACCAAACCTGGATTTCTGCTGAGGATAAAACACCACTGTACTTGTCACTCCTCACAAGCCCACGAACCATTTGCCGTCTGTTGAAACCTCCAGAGACAGACGTCAGGGCAGACTTAGGCCCTTCATCTAGCGCCTGCCGCCCTCAGTTGTACTCATGCACGCAGCAGCCTGAGTGAGTGGGCCTCATGTGATCTCTTCAGCCTCTGAGACTTGTTGGTGCTGTAATACTGTCTATCCTTGCTTGCCGGCTTGCCTGCTTGCTAGTTTTTTTCTTTTTGTATTTTTTGGAGACAATGCCAATGTATGTATCCTGCTGCAGTTACCTGCAAATGCCACCACACCTGGCCCTGTTCCTATCCTGTCCCTCCAGTTATGAATACTGTGTACAGTTCAAATTTTGCTTCTGCTCCACAGAGCCTGCACATGGTCCACATGTGTGAGCGCCATCAGTTGAAACTCTTTCCTCTCCTACTCTAACCTGTCCGACACTGTGGAGGTCCCTTCACGTGGTTCCCAGGCAGAAGCTACCAATGGGCTCCAGGCCTTACTGTTTGCTTGATAAACATGTGATTGATGAGTAAAATCGATTATTCATAACATGTAGAACTTCTCACCAAAAGAAATCTGCTATACAGGGGCTGAGGATTTAGCTCAGTGGTAGAGCGCTTGTCTAACAAGCGCAAGGCCCTGGGTTTGGTCCCCAGCTCTGAAAAAAAAGGAAAAAAGGAAAAAGAAAGAAAGAAATCTGCTATACAAATGTAAGCCATAACCTTAGTAGGTTAGGTTTTGGGCTTCATTGATTCCTGAAGCACTGAGGCTGCATATCTTGAGGAGTAAAATTAAGCTGAGAACTGTATTTTTGATGGAATATATCTGTTAAAAATTAGTTGCTTAGATTTAAGATTCAATAAAACCAGAATATTAGTGAAGGTTGACACTAAACACTGAAGCAAGTTCTGTATCTCCCACACTCCACCCAGGAAGCCGGTCATAAAATTTCTGTTTTATGATTTTAATTTTGATTTCTTGGTGATATTTTTTAAAAAAGAGATTTAACTTGAGATAGCAGAACTTGGTTTCATACTTTATGTGTAAAATATATATTTGACGGGCTGGGATTTAGCTCAGTGGTAGAGCGCCACCTAGGAGCGCAAGGCCCTGGTTCGGTCCCAGCTCAAAAAAAAACTAATATATATATATATATATATATATATATATATATATATATATTTGAATTTCATGGAGTAAAGGTCCACATGTTCATTATTCTCAGAAGAGCCGCGCCTCGCCGGTGAGCGTTACAAACCAAAGCATCTATTCTCGTCATAATTATCATCCCACGGTGTGTTCAGAGTCTGTCCTGTGCTCTAAACATCATTAAATTAGTATGACCCTAGAAGTTATGTAGAATACACGTTCATCACCTGGGAGGACAGTGAACTCGTGGAGATTTGGACGCCTGCCTACAGCCACACAGAAGTAAATCTGGCGTCAGAATTTAAAGTCAGAAAAATGTCACCTACAATGGTGTTCTTCTGAACCTCAGTTGGTGTTTTTCGTAAATAGAAGGATTACCTGCCTGCTTCTGAGCACAGCGCGAGCTTCTCTATGGCCAATGTCACTTGGCAGTGGGGTAGCCATGTTCCTCCTAGCTGAGGTTTTAAACTTTATCCTTGTGTCTTATTTAATGGAGAGGAATTGATCCATGTATTAAGGAAGCAAAGAAAAACACCAATAAGAAACCTGATGCCTAGTGGGCCTGAAACATGCCTCCATGCTGGGCTAACCCAGACTCGGATGTTCTCAGGACGAGTAGTCAGAGACACTTCTAAAGGGGCGGAGGGCCTCACACTGATGTGAGCCTGCAGCCAATACATTCCCTTTCCCCGGCCTTCCTGCTGCCCACCACCCCATTCTGATAGTTCTACAGTTGATTGGTAAACAATTGCCTTGGTCAAGGAGAAAGTGGGGTGGTAGGAAATATTACCAAAACTGGTGCTGGGATCAAGACTCGTTCACAATAAGCAAGCTGCTCCTGAAGTAAAGTCAAGGCACTGTGGTGCAAGTCCTCCGACTGTAAGTTAAATATAAAGAGTAGGTCTGCTTCCCTTTGAACTCCTTATAAAAATGACTCAGTTGTCGATGGAAAAACCACAGTTCATGGATTTGAAGGAATCTAAGTGAAGCCTGCTGGCTGGCAGTCAGTGGGGCTTCTGCAATAAACAAACTGGGGTAAACAGCTCGTGCACAGCTCTCAGAGTTGTGGGGCTGGCGAGTCAAAGTCCAGGTGTGGATGGGCTGGGAGGTCTTGTCCTGGCTTTCAGCTCTCACCTCTCTGCTGTGTCCTTACAAATGGAGACAGCATGGGACCTCCTGTGTCGAGTAAGTGAGGCTCTGCCCTCACAGCCTTATCTAACCTATACTCTTACCCACAGACGCTCTTCCCCTAGCTAGCCATTGCTTGGAGATTAGGCTTTCCACAAACATATTTGGTACAGAGTGGAGAAATGATACCAACGCTCAGTCCTTCCACATTAAACAAGGGTGGACGGATAATCCTAATGGCAGACAGCTGTCATTTTTCGATTGAGAAATGGCCTTTTGGGTTACCTGTTTCTACCTCACAGTTTGCAAGAGAGAAACTCACAGAGCCTAGGAACAGGAGGATATGTGTTTGCAGCTGAGCTGGGGCCACAAAAACAAGGTCTCTGCATCCCTCATGCAGAAAGGATTTGGTGCTTCCTAGTGTATATTTTACCGAGGTAAAGGTCTGTCTAGCCTGACAAAGAATGATAATTTTCCTCTTAGAAATTCTCCACTATCCAACACCTGCCACACAGAGCCCTGACGTGTCAGGCAAAGGTGATGAACAGTGGGTCGGATCCAGGGACCCAGGGAATCCCTACATAGACGTTTCCTAGCGCCCACCTCAGTAAAGTTGTTCCCCTGGGAGTGAAGTACTCAAATTTTGATCAAAATTCCTAATCATCTTTTAGTGGAGTTAATTTTGGTGTGTGTGTGTGTGTGTGTGTGTGTGCGCGCGATTTTACAGTAAAATTTAATGTAAAAACTGTAATCTGGTCTCAGGTCCTTCTGTGCGCTCTTCCGTGGTGTGGTACTGTCTTCCAGAGCTGCTGTTAGCATGAATGTGTGTCCCTGCTAATGACAGTCCTGAATGAGGTTGAGGAGCAGCAGTAGAAGTGTAATTCCACAGAAGGTAACCCTTGGCTATAATTACGTTAACTCCTTAGAGCCACAATGGTCTTTCTCAAAGGGCTTTTAAGGAAAAAGTTAATGACCCTCTGAGAAGTGAGTAATTCATCTCCATCTATCTGCCTTATAATTTGCAAATGAGCACAGGCCATGCAAATTGACCAGACTTCCTTAATTGATGGGCAGCATGTCCTGAGCTGTCGTGCACCAAAAGCACCAGTAAGACCCGAGAGAGAATGGTCATTCTTCCTTAAAGACTGTAGCTGGTCCAGAAGACTCCCTGGAGATGGTCTGAAGGGTCCTCCGTAATCGCTGGGATTGTCGCTTAGAAACTCTGGGGAGTAAATGGATTCTTGTCCCCTGAACCTGCTGTCTGATATAATTTGAATTGAACCTTGAAGCCCCTCAAAGTCTAGATGCAGTGACCGTCATTCGTTCCATTTACCCAACAAGCCAGGCAGGGATCATCAAATCAATAACAGGGCTGTGCCATCTGCCTTCGCCTTGCTCCCCATCATAATGAAAAATGGCTCCTTAAGTGTTCAGAGAGGTGATTAGCTCTGAAGGCCGAGCCGTAATGGGAGAGGCTTAGTTACATTTGTATTCAAAACTTTACTGGCAAAATGGAAAGGAAACTGTTGTCCGTATTAATAGATACATAAAATGTATGGATGGGGTAATTTTGTATTACTCTATTTATGCATTATATTATATAACTGCCCAATCCCAGAGCTGGGAAGGACAACGAAATGGCATCTGGCTCCGCAAGGCGCCTGCCGCCACAGCTGTCCAGAATCATCGTGGACAGACGGTTTCTAAAGGTGTCCCCTGAAAAGCATGCTGCTCACTTCCAGGACCGACCGAGTGATTCTCTCACTGGACAGCCCTACTGCAGTCTGATCCCATTTTCTTTTGTTCCCTATCTTCTTGTCCTTGTCCCTCCAAAAATAGGGAGCAGCTGATTGTCCGCTCTAGCTAACCTACCAAGTGTCACAGAGCCACTTCCGAATCTCCTCCGTCCTCTGTGCGGCCCAGTTCCCGAGTCTGGCCTTTCCTCTTTGCTCAGGCCCATCTTCCTTCTGACCTGTGCCGACCCTCAGACCTCTTCGAGTTCCCCAGATGTCCCTGGCTCAAGACTGTGTTGGGACTCGAGACGTGGTTCCTCTCTCTGCTGGTACGACAAGGAAACTGCCACTCCCTGAAGAAATTTCCTCAGAGACAGAGGACCTCTTGGCTTTGCCCACGTGTTATTTTCTTGGTTTCCGGCCCCTCTTTTTAGAGCCAACTGCCCTGCCGCCAGCTGCCTTCCCACTCAGAGTTCAGGGCTCTCCTCTGTCCTCCCTGACATTTCTGACCTTTCCCACTTTGTGCTAATGTTTGCATTTCTTCTTGTACCAGAAGGGGGAGTAGTTTGTTTCCATCAGTTCCTCTGATGTCAAGCACATGCTGTCCTCATTGCCGTTCTTGATGAAAATGTGCCAGTATGGTTATTTAGAGAGAGGTTATCTGCCTCCTGGTGCTGGTTTCCAAAAAAAAATTTAAACACACCACACACACACACACACACACACACACACACACACAC